>NC_083329.1:23587378-23916258 GCF_963455315.2 Globicephala melas | reverse complement strand
GATATAGATTTGGACAAGGAAAGAGTCTGGTGCACTGATGTCCTACTTGGTAAAAGTTTGTTTTGGCCAGATTGCCTAGGTCTCATTGGCCATTTGTTTTAATGTCACAGAGAACTTTTCCTGGTGGTGGGCTTTGCCTATGTGCTGATTCCAGGATAAGCCGTGTTTTCTTCCTTCGTAGTTTTGGGATATGGGCTTTGATCCGAGCATGTTTGCAGATGATCACAGGGCTGCTACCCAAGCCAGTTAAAATGTTCACAGGTGTTTCAGGCTTTACACGACAAGGGGGCTATTCAAAGAGAACAGGTGCATCGCCGGGTGTTAAGCCGCCAACATGTGAATAAGCATCAGAAAGGATCCTCTATGAATAGTTAATTTTAAAATGCATCCAGGACACTCTCTGTGACATAGTAGTTGATCTATAGCCCCATTAGCGCATCTAAGTGAAGGGTCTAGTTAAATGATGCCAGGCAGCATATTCATGATTCTGCCTGTAGTTTAATTCCATCACCCACAATTAAAACTCAGTACACCCGATGCTGCCTGCTGCCTGCCTCCATTGTGCTTTAACGGAGGGCAACTTTTAAAGGGTTTTGGGACTGTTACCTCGAGTTCGGGGGAGGAGGTTTCCATGAGGACCATTAATTGGAGCATCCCATGACCATGCAAGTCCATCATGTAGCACTTCTGTTTTCTCAAGGCACTTCCTCCTTTCCTTCGCACAACACTCTTGTGGAGCAGGGCAGGCATTAGTAGCCCCATTTTAAAGATGAAAATCTGAGAGTCAGAGTTTCCTGGCGTATGCAAAGTCATACTGGACCAGTGATCAGACTGGGATCTAAGACCTAGGTTTCCTGCTTTGTAGGAAATTTCCTTTTAGTCTCTCTCTACAAATAACAGCCCCCAGGGCATCTCAAAGTTGTGTCCACACAGCCTATGTATGCTTCCATACACCACTTTGAGCACAAAACAAATTCCATTTGTGCAAGTTCCTGGGTGATAATTTTTAGGGTTTTGTTTTGCTTTTGATAGTCAACAGGCCTTTCACTGTCACTCCCATGGTTCAGCCTATTGCTGGTCATTCTGTTTAGCACAGGTACACATACACACACCTGTGTATCAGCTCTCACAAATTAAATACAAGCCTTTTAGGAAGAAAGAGGAGTGATTTCACTATAAGGGAATCTAATTAGACTCCTCATCGAACAGATGCCTATTGAATGCTTACCCTCTGTGACTCTGGACTGGACAAAGGGAAGGATACCAAGCTGTGCAAAGAATTGTCCCTGCCCTGGGGAACCTGCAGTCTAGTTGAGGCGATGAGAAGACAGTGAAATAACACAGGGAAGCATGTAATCGGTTATCCATTATGAGCCATGAAAGCTTTCCCTTTAGTATGATTTTGGAGAAGATTGGGTCACTGTGGGATGGAGGGGTCAAGGAAGCAGCATAGGTCCCTGTATTCTCACAACAGAAGGGTCTAGAGGCTAGGTAGCCCTTGGATGAAGGGCATGGGAAAAGGAAGGGTATCCTAGGACCCTATGAACTCTAAGTGTTTGAGGTTCAGTGAGAAAACGTTGGGTCATTGTAAGCAGATGTGATCCATGTTGCTCCTTAGAATCAATTTGCTTCTTGAGTGCCTGAATCACTGGTTCCTGGGACCCCTTTGCATAGAAAAGGCCCAAGGGTATAGGTATAAAAGGATAAAAGCCTGGACCACCAACTTCTCACAGACTGAATACTTGGGCTTTAGCTTTGGTCTCTGATTGCCTGGTCGTCATCACTGTGTCATCACCATCATCATTATCACCACTGGACATGTGTGCAGAGCTCCTGAAGGAAGATCATGGTGGTGTATAGGGAAATCTTTTACTCAGGAACCTCCTCAAGGCTGTAGAACCAATCCTGAATATGGATCAGTATTCTACCAAGTGTATGTCAAATAGCAAACAGGTACAAACTCAAGAGAGGAGAGAGTTAACTGAGCTGGGATGTCTAGTACTGTTTCAAAGATGAGATGGGACCTGACTGACCCTTGAAGAGAAGCCTAGTATTGAGATCTCTAGATGAGTGAATGGAAGATGAGTGGGTCAAGAGAACTGCCTGTTCAGATTCGAAGAAACAGGACTGTGATAGTCTGGGATGAAGTGGACCAGTTTTTCTGGAAGGCAGGGTGCTTGTGGATATCAGGTGGGAGGAGGAGAAGAGGTCTTTAATATGGGCGTCTTTCACATCAGTTTAAAGGTTTTAAGAATTTGAGTACAAAGTATTAAAAAGTTATAATCAGGAAAAATAGATAACAAAGATAATCAGGAAATTCTTGATTGTCAGAAAATAATAAAAGCTAATAGATTTAAAAAATACACATGATTTTAAAGAATGGATGATTTACTGTTACTCATTAGGGTAATTGCTTCTGGATACAAAGTGAGCTTTATTCTAGAAGTAATATATTCTGAGATACTTATGAATTATTTTCTCACCCAGTTCTAAGTAAAAGTGTATTAGATACCCATTCAAGAGGCTGTTGAAAAATTGCAAACATAACATGCACAGAACAGAACAGAGTCAAAGCACTGCTTCAGACGCATTAGTGGTTGGGCAGATGTTGAGCTATGATTTCGCGGTGGGATGGTTTGCCCTGAGCCATCTACATTCTATCCCTTGATCACTTTGTGAAGGTAAATGGGATGGCCTGAGATAGACATTCACTGTACTGGTCAGGAAGCTTTGGGTGCAAGTGACAGAAAGTAAACTCAAATTAGTTTAAGCCAAAACATTTAACCAAACAAAAAATGTAACTAAACCTTAACTAAGGGGTCCTGCGTAGATGTGGCCTTCAGTTGTGGCTGGATCTAGGGGCTCAGTGTGATTGAGTCTGTCTTTTTCTCTCTCCACTTCCAAGTCTGCTTTCCTCATTGTAGCTTCGTTTTCCAGGAGGCACTCTCCATGTGGTGGTAAAGATGGAAGCTTACAACTTGCATTGACTAAAGGAGAGTCAGTCTCTTTTCTCCTTCCCCTCTTTGTCCTCCTCTCCTTTCTTATTTTTGTTTATGAAAAAGTTGCCCCTGCTTGGTTCATGTGTCCACCCCACTTCTGGACCAAGTTATCGGTCTGCTTGAGGAGTCAGACTCTCTGATGGACAGCCTTATCAGAATAAAATAGAGTGAAAGGAACAGTTTCCAAAAGGAAGGGGTGTTGGCCAGACCAGACAGACACACACACAAACACACACACACACAGAGATGGGGGAGAGAGGGAGAGAGAGGGAGAAGTTCAGATCAAGGTGATACCAGCTAATGCTGGCTGTCTTGAGGTAGGACTCTGTGGTCCTGTGGCCTTAGGAGCTCTCTGTTCCACACTATCAGCCCCATGCCTAGAGTAACAGCAGGGACTTCGTCTTAGCCTGGACTGCAGCAAAGGATGTGACTATCAGAGACAAGGCCCTATTGGATCTCACAGCCAACCACAACTCAAGCTCTTTAAGGCTGGAGGAAGTGATTTAACTCTTTGACTTTCCATCCCAATTTCCAGAAAAAGTTATTCATCCTGATAGAAAGCAACAGTTGCTTAGCCTTTGGAGGATGAAGATGTTGCAGTTCCTCTCTTAGAATTTACCAGAATTTAATCCACAGAGAGTTTTCATCTTGCGTTGCCATACGTGGATAAGGAGGGAGACGAGTTAATAGGTCATTTGCCCTTGAATCCCTGGCTTTTGTTCTACTGTGCCATGTTCTTATTTGCTGAGTTCCACCTCCCTTGAAAACAACCTGGGCTTGGAGAGCATGCACGTAACAGTGTTTAGGATTTACCTGCAAAGGTCTTTTAAGAAGCTCACAGTGAATGAATGAAAGGATGCTGCCTTATACATCCTTCCGAGTCCCTGGTTAGGAGGAGGCAGATAAGGGGTAGGAGATGGGTATGATTTTCTCCATTTGGTACTTGTAAGAAAGTAAGACATAGCGAGGGTTAAGAGATTTGCAAGGGAATATCAGTGTCAAAACCTAAAGATAGAAAATGGTGCTCTTAATTTGAAATCAGTTTTCCTAACAACTGTCTTCGTCTTTTCTGATTCCAATATGCTATTTCCTTTCAAAAGAGTAGCGTCTTAAACATTCCACTTTCACTGGAGAGTCTATTCAGATCCATTGGTGAGCCCAGAGGATAATAGCCAAGAAATCATTTAATGAGATCTAGACCATTTCACAAGGCATGCTGAGTTCCCAGTTATTGTAGCACTACATTCAGTGTGCACTTTTCTTTTAAAATACAGTAAAAAAAAGTTTGTTTTCTATAGCTTTTCCACTGATTGCTAATCCTAAATATAGTATGGTATGAAGGGAGTAGGTGTCTGATTCAGAAGCTCAGGGAAGAGTAGATGTTATTGACAAGAGGCTTCTAAGTATCAGGGTATTAAGGGCTGAGGTAATTGGTTTTGTGGATTTTTTTTGGTATTGGGCATAAAAAAGGTCCCTCCAGCTCTTTGAACATCAGTAATACTTTATTTCATTTCTGCAGCTGCTGTGGATTCTTATGTTGTCACTTCATGAGTCTACACCAGGAGTTGGCAAACTTTTTCTGTAAAAAGGCAGAGAGTAAAGATTTTTGGTTTTGGAGGCTATAGGGTGAACGACTTGACTTTGCTGTTGTAGTGTGAAAGCCGCCATATACAATATTTACATGAATGGGTGGGCCTTTGCTCCAATAAAACTTTATTTACAAAAGCAGATGAAGGGTCAGGTTTGGCCCCTGGACAGTTGTTTCCAGATACTTCGTGTACACAGTCTTCTGGAGTCTGCGTGGACTCCTCTGCCTGGGCAGAGCGGAAACACGCTGTGTTTTCACAATGTTTCTGCAGCCTCCATCATGCTCCCTTCCCTTTGCCTGCAGAGCTCTGTTACAGGATTCAGTTTTAAGTGGTGTTTCCATGAACACCACTTTTCCACTGTCTGCCTGTCCATCTTAAGAGCAGTGGACCTTGGACTGGACTTGGGGGCCTGATCTTAGCTCTACAGAAGCAAAGTCTTCCTGTTCCATTGCTGCCACATGCTGGTTCATGCTGGTACATGGTCTAGTAAAATGGCACTAGACAAATGTTGATGGAGTCCCAAGTGACCCTAAGCAAACTACTTAACCTTAATGAGTCTATCCTCAACTGGAAGAACATCCACCTTGCTCACCCTGCCAGGCTGTTGTGAGGATTACCATTCATCCAGTTTCTCTTTACTGAGCCCCTACTTCTCGCCGCATCTTTTGCTCGGCATTGGGGATGTACTGGTAAACAAAATGCTTACCAAGCTTGCCTTCAAGTGATCCAGTTCATTAATGTTAAAGGAGAGAAGACTTCATGTTGATTGATTTTACACGCGTTTAGATTTTCCTGACCTTTTAAAACAAAGGTCATCCCAAAGACCAAGGGAAGTTTTGGTCTCTTTATTTAGAAGCAGCTGAACTCTCAAGAAAGCCAATGGAATAGTAGCTTAGATTAAATAAGGGCTGGGGGCCAGGGCAGACAGAGAGTGAAAACAAACTGTTTAAGAGTAGCCTGATGGAGTGCTTCCTACCAAAGCTCACTTCTGAAAGAAATTAAAGAGATTTTCAACTCCATCTGGGCTCTGAACCTATACCATTAAAGTCAGCTAGTTGAGGGTAAAAATAAGAGTGTAGGAGGATTCGTTTTGAAACGTCAGCAACAAGCTGGACAAAATAGCAACCACTGTGATCACTAGGAAGTTCGTTGGAGGGTGTAGAGGTGTATCAGATAATCTCATCTATCACCTATTTCAGTGGCATTTGGGTGCTTGGATAAGCATTTCAGTTTAGAAAGAAATAGCACCAACAGGAAGGAAAACAACATGGTTATTTTCCACTCCGGGTCCTTTTGGCTGGTGTGAATTTGTTGTTGATCAGATCTGATAGCCTGTCCCAGTTCACTTTCATTATACTTCCTGAGTAATAACTTTGTGCCCTGCGTTGGGTTGGAAGCTAGGGGTAGGGTGGAGATGGTGGTGGGGATACCAAAGCAGAGGCGGACCCAGTTCCAACCTTCTGAGGGTCGGCTTTCTGGAGAGTGTGTATGAAAAAGCTTTGTACAGTGTTACGGACCCACTTCTCCATAGAGCAGCAAGACAGTAAGTATGTCGGGTGCAGATCCTAGTATGGTGCCTGGCAAACAACAAGTGTGCAAATTATCGTGGAAAGAATCACCTTCACCACCATTTGTTCAGGGTTCCAGCCGTACCAACTCATTTGGAGACCCACAAGTGCACCACGTGCCTTCATAGATGCTGCGCTGTGTGCTCGTAATTTCCCTCTGTTCCTGCTTTGCCTTCCTACCTCTTTCTTCTTCTTCAAGACTATACACATATGTTCCTTCTCCCTGAAGGTTTTTTTCCTTTTCCTCTTTCCTTCCTCCTCACCACAAGCCTGGTTGAGATGCTCCGCCTTCCCCCTCTCCCTCCCCAACTCCTCGTGCGTCTATAACAGCCCATGACTCACTGGATTGTGGCTGTTTGTACCTTACAATGGAGACCAGTTGCCGGTAACTGAAAAATTTGCCTGGCATTTGGGGGAATCACAAAAAATAATGTACATACATATTCTGAATATATTATTTGAACTGAAAACTGAGAGATGTATATGTTCATTGACCCATTTTTTGATATAGGTAGGCTCTGTCTTTTCTTTCCATATTCTGCTGATTAGAGCTCTAGATCATCTTTCTCTTTAAAATAATACCTGTAATACATTATTTGTAATTTCCAGTTCTGAGTTTTGTTTTTCATGAAGTAAGAAGACATTGGGAAAGCCATTCAAAGACTGTAGATTCTTCCTCACACCCAGTATTTTATTCTTTTCCTGCTCACACGTAATTAAACTGTATTTTTTTTAGTGATTCATGGTTATCAAATCTTGCAAAACATTCAGGTAAGTATTTATGGAAATGGATTTTTTGTACTATTTTCTGTTGTTTTACATACTATTTAAGTAATATACTTATAATAACAAGTATGACAACTACATAGGTTTGAGAACAAAACACAGGTAGCTCTTGCGAACACATACCTCAGCTGGTGGGAGAAGCAATGCTTGGGTGGAATAACATGTGACTCAGTTGGTAGGAGTTGCACGAGATGGGCAGCAGAAGCAACGGAGAACATCAGTTAATCCAGCAGGTTGGTTAAGCAAAACTCTCTTTATGGAGCGTATACTTGTTTGAGCTGGTCCAGTGTCTAGTCGAGCAGGTGTTGAATAATTTGTTAAATGGATGCATGAATAATTCAGTAAGTGAAGGAGAGGACTTTTGGGAATATGACTTTTTCAGGACCACTGGTATTTGAACTCATAATTGGCCATCTCCTCTATCTGTAGGGGTGCTGGGCCCAAATCAAAAGGCTGGAACTTTCCCTACCATCTGCAAAATAAGACCGTGAAGGCAAATCTCCCTCCAATGAACAGGGCACAGATTTCTGGATGAGCCGCCAGCTGGCTCCCCAAACCCCTGCCCTACCTTCTGACACAGCTGCTGTCTTGCTCATGAGTGAAGTATAAAGTGTTTCCTTCGCTCCCTGGAGACCCTCTCTGCCATTACTTTGCTTCAGCTTCTTCTACTTTCGCTCTGAAACTTGTGAAATGTTCAGGGACTAGAGTTTCTAGAGAGATAGACCACTGAAGGATGCCACTTGTATTAAAATTCTGTACGTGTAAATCCCTTTAATGATTCTGGTTCCACTGCAGCATATGGTATATCAGCTGGTGAAGAGTGTAGCATGTACATCGGGGCCCCATTTCTGGGGTAGTCCCACTTCCCTACAGATAATTTTACCTTACCTGTGTGGAGACACTGACAAGAAACTGACACACATACGTATATGCATTTTATTTTTATATATATGTATGTGTGTATATATATATATCTACTATATATCTCTTATATAAAATGATTATTTTCCCTGATGAGACAGATTAGTGTGGGCACATGGAAAATTGCTGTGGATGTAGGGTCAGCTATTGTAAACGAGGAATTATGGAGAGAGAGACTAAAGCTGTGTGTGTGTGTGTGTGTGTGTGTGTGTGTGCAGTGGTGAAAGTACTGAGTTAATAGAAGGAAGATCTGTCTGAGCCATGGCATACGGACAGGCCACTCAGGGGCTTATCCACAAAAAGGAGCAGTGAGAGGTTGGATCTAAGAAGTAGAAAAATTGCATGATGTAGTGGCTAAGGGCATATATCCTGGTTTTAGATAGCTCTGGGTTCAAGTCCTGGCCCTGGTACTTACTTGCTGTGTGTCTAGGCGATGTACCTTATTGCTTCCTGTTTTAGTGTTTAAAAAAAGAGTGATGGGACTGCCTCACTTAGCTGGTGGGATGATTAGATTTTTGTTTGGAAAGTAATTCACACAGTGCCTGCCACATGGTAAAACACTTAAAAATGTGATATTCTTATAAATATTAATTGTATGTGGGGACAGCACAATGACATTCTGCTATAGGGGTGTTTCTTTGGGCTGTTTGGGATCAGAAGACCTTCACTGAACCAGACTCTCTCTGATTAACACAGGGCGGTACAAAGTGTAGTGCTGGGTACTTTGGGGGTGGGAGGATCAAAGAAGTAGATTTCGAGATTGCCAAGATGAAGGTTTGTAGTATAATAGGAGAGAGGGTCCTAATAGTCACAGAGGAGGACAGTCACATTAAAAAAAATGTAAAAATGAGTGTCACTGATGAGCTCCCATCCCGAGCAGGGGTCGAGATGCCTTGGCCAGTTTGTTTCCTCTGCTTTTAATCATTGAGATTCTTAACACTCCAGGGCTGAGAGCTGGTGAGGATGTATCTGCTTCATGTCTATTTCAGAGACCAGAACAGAATGCCTGTTGCCTCCCCTCCCCCTGCCCAGCGCAATCCAAACCTGTTCTGCTTTATCCCTTATATTCGGAAGGATTCACCTATGACAGTCTTGAGGCCTAACGCGGGATACACTTAGGAGGCTGTTCCTTTATTGCTGAGAAGGTTGAGACTTTCTGCGTGAGAGGGGTTGAGATGAATGAGTTTCCATTGTATTTATAGAAACTCCGTGTAATATCTCCCAAGGTATAAATAGAACAATGGAGTGTTGACAAAAGGGCTGGTTTTTCTGTAACTGTGGAAACCCTGCAATTTTTCCTGGAACTATACTCATTGTTTATCTGCATCTAAATTTTAATAAACAGGGCTCTTGCTGATTATTCATGAATTTTCAAATGGAAATATATTTCCCATTATTATCCCCTTCTTGTGAGTCAGGCCCCATCTTGCAAATTTGCAGCTGAGTACACAGAGAACATTAGCAGCAATTAGATAATTGGTGCCCTGGATAAACCCGCCCGCAGCTGTGAATGAATATGGACTGTGCCAGTGTCACCTGGTGCAGTCTTCCTGATGGCATTGCGTGCCACCATAGCCTTGCACTTAAGCATAGAAGTTTACCAGCCCACGCCCTGGTCCCCTTCTTCCCAGGAGACTCAAGGTAGCAAAGTAAGGGAGGTTCCCTATCGTCCATGTGAAGCATTGTGCAGTGAAAGTTGTTAGGCTGAAGAATTTAGTAAAAGAGGAGGAGTAAGTCCATTTATCTTTGCTTGACTGGTTGCTAAATTGCTTATGATAACTTGTGTGGTGCATACAGCCAGCAAAAATTCACGCTTGGATTCTGGGCTAGGGAGAAAGGGAGCTTGATTCTGACTTCTGCTTTTCTGTAAATCCCTCCAAACTTGCTAGCTTTGGACTGACCATTTTTTTTTAAAACTCCATCGTCAGTTATTTTGCCTCTGACGTGACTTGGGTTTCCTTTAGTAGCCATGTTTTAATCTCTCTTTCCTTGGGATTATATTTCTCCCCGATGGAATAGGATGCCTTTTCCAGCTCATTCTTTACTCTTGTCCCTCAGGCGATCATGAAGCCCTTTAATTGCTAGTGATTCCAGGGAAACAGTAATATTACAAAAGGGAAAGTGGCAAGAGGACTTGCCCATCCCATCGCATCACCACGGTGGAGGCTCGTTAGAGTGCAGTGAGCTCACCCCACCCATTGTCCTTCTCTGTCCCATCTTGTCTGGCCTGGCTCCTCACTTTCGCTTTGGATTTGAGAGCAATTCTGTCTAGACCTCCAGTCTCTCACTCTTGTCTCCCTGGCCGCTTTCCTAAGTCACTTCCTTCCTTTTTTTTTCTTTTCTTTTTTTTTTTGCGGGATGCGGGCCTCTCACTGTTGTGGCCTCTCCCGTTGCGGAGCACAGGCTCCGGACGCGCAGGCTCAGCGGCCATGGTTCACGGGCCCAGCCGCTCCGCAGCATGTGGGATCCTCCCGGACCGGGGCACGAACCCGTGTCCCCTGCATCGGCAGGCAGACTCTCAACCACTGCGCCACCAGGGAAGCCTGTTTTTGTTTTTTAATTTTTTTTTTTTACCTTTGCTGATTCTTCCCTTCCAGCTAGAAGCTAGTTTTCCCAGCACTCTCCTCTTTGTTCTTGCTGCTGCCAACACATCAGATGTATCAACCACCTGAAACTGGGCTGCAGGGGTAGAATTTATTTGCAGACATATTAATTTCCCTGGTGATAAGCAAATTAATTTTGTTGCAACTCTTTAACTTTCTAATTGAATGATGGAATGTCACTGAGTGTGTTTTCCAGATGAAAGGCAGTCAGAGTCTTACCATCCATCAGAAAGAACTGGGTTGGGACCTGGGTTTGCAGGTTCCCTTTGCCCTACAGCCCAGCCCAGCCCAGCCCATCCTCCTGGGCTTGAAAAAAGTCATTTGGCTGAAGGGTGTCAGTTCTGCAATCTGCCCAGCCTGCTGGCGGTCACCTCTGCCAGGGGAGGACCTTTGCTTCATTCATTCACTGATCAAATATTTCTTGAGCACCGCCTATGTATGTGTCAGGCACTGTTCTAGGCTCAATAGAGGACAAAACAGGCGAGTCTCCCTGCCTTTCCCTTGGGAAGGAGGCAGATGATAAACTAATGAGCAAATGTCACGTAAAATTCTATGAAGAGAAGCAAAGCAGAATAGCGGATGCAGAATGTTAGGGGAGATGTTTCAGAGGGTGTCTCTTGGGAGGTGATAACTGAGAAAAGCCTGAATGAAGAGAGGAAGAGCATTGAGCCGGAGCAAACAGCAGATCCATGAGGTTTATGCTCATCTTCAGACCAAGTAACGTCACCCACCCCAGTTAGAGTAATGAGTTGACCCGAACTGGATCAGCTGTGGCTGCCCTTTCTTGTGCTCATAGCAGCTTCCTCCAGACCAGCTCCTTTGGAGAATGCCCATGACAGCTGAGTCTCCCTTTCATAAGAAGTCTATGAAGAAGTCAGTGACATCACCACAAAAAGGCAGCATGTGAACCACAAGGAAAAGATGACGGTAACATGGGTTCATACTTTCTGCCTCTATTGGCCAAGAAACAGAATTTATGAGTAGATGGAACACAACAATGCGGGGAGATTAGATGGAGGTTTCCAGGATCATTCCCTGAAAATGTTTATTAATTTCCTATTATGTGCTAGAGGTACGGGCTGAGGCAGGACTGCTTTGAGAATGAGATGTTAACTGGATAGCCTGCATTTTCAAGGCCCTTCAGCAGTAATTACTATTATTATTATTTACTTTTATTAAACAAATATTAGCTATCACTATTGGACACTTACAATATGCTGGGCACTGTTCTAAGCACTTTTCATGGATTAACTGCTTTAAACCTCACAACATGCCTAAAAAATAAGTTCTTTCGTCCACATTTGTTAATTGGGAAAACAGAAGCACAGAGGAATTGCTAAGTTGCCCGGTGTCGTATATCCACTAAGTATTCTGTTTGGGTTTTGAACCTGGGCAGTCTGTGAGTGAACATGTGTAGCTTACCATGGACCAGGCACCATGGGAAGAGCTAAGTGCTTTTTACCGTCTTCACAGGAGAAACTGAGGCTCAGAGAGTCAAGCTTGTAACTCAAAGTGACATAATTGGGTAGCTGTGCAGAGGCCAGAATTTAACATGGGCCTTTCTCACCTGAAGTCAGTGTTTTTAATGGCTCTGGTAAGCTGCCCCTCACATGGCCATCCATCTCGGGCCGCACTCACTTTGTAGGGTGCGACGTGACCCAGGCTAGTGTCAGCCTTGGGCAGCTCCTCAGCACCAAGCTGGATCTCCTGCTCACCCCGGCGTTTCTCCAGGAATGGGGATCCAAGGTGAGGACCAGCCCCGGGGATGGTGTGGAGTTGCACTGGAAGGGTTTTTGGAAGCATCGTGGGCTACTGAGCTCAGAGAATCTCTGTCAAGGCTGGGCCTCCACATCTGGCTCTGGGACACTGGACAGTTCAGAGACTGGGGTGTTTGAGCTCAGGTGCTGCCCTGTGAGTTCTGTGCTTAGAGGAGATGTGAAGGGAATCTTTTTTGGCTTTTCCATGCTTCTCGTGTTGGGCCTGTGGTGTGGTTCAAATAGCCACGTGGCCATTCATGGTTAGCTTTTTGTTCTCCCTGTACTGCATCTCCAACAGCTAAGTTTCCCCTCATTCTTACTCTTGTGGTTCTTCCAATAATAACAATCATAAAATAGTAGAAACAAACAGATTTTGGAAGTACTTCCCACTTCACGAAGCACTTTTCATATGCATTGTCTCCTTAAAGCCAGATAACAACCTTGTGAGATACCATTATTTTGCCCCTCTATTAAAGACGAGGAAGTGGAGGTTCAGAGAGGTTACTTGTCCTGCCAGACGTCACACAGCAAGCACTACGTAACTATGCCAGGATCCAGTCCTAGTCGCTTAACTCTCCCCCACTCTGCCGCACCACTTCTGCAAATGACTTCCTAATTAGTCTGTTTAACGGCCCTCTGTCAAGCTGGCTTTGGTTGCCCTTGCAAAGATAAGCTTGAGCGGAATCAAACGATTTTGCTGCTGAATGAAAACATTCGCACGATGCAGTTTTCTAGGCCATCCTCACATATGGTTCTTTTGGCTCAGTAAGCCACTCCAGGTTTGGGGAGGGCTACAGAGGCTGAGGAGAGATGTGATGTCCTCTTTGTCCCAGGTGAGCCAGGTAGCAATCCCAGACCTTGGCCAGTGGGTCTAGGGGTACAGGAAGCGGAGAAAGCTTCTATGGCATAGTAGTAAGCATTCCTGTCTCTGAGAAGATGCCCACAGCTGAAGGGTGTCTTTGCCCTGCTGTTCCCAGCCCAACACTTCGGCAGTGTTCTGGTGCCTGAGTAACCTAAAATACCTGAAGGCCCAAACTGGTTCATTCATTCCATGAAAATAAACAAACACCGTGTGAGGACAATATAGCAGTTATTAAAACAGCAAAAACCCTGGCCCCATGGAGTTTACTTTTTAGTGGATGATAGTCAACTAGAAAGTAAACAAGTTGTACAGCATGTTAGAAAGGGGTAAGTGCTGTGGAGAGAAAAACAGAGTAAGGGTGTGGGATGTGTGATGGGCGGGTGTCCAGGGAAGTGTTATGTCACCTTTTCTCATCTTAGCCCCCTCCCAGCACTACGCGTCAATTGCATGCAGGGTGCTGGTATCCAGGAAGGAGCCCCAACCTCCTCAGCCTCTGCAGGCTTCCCCAAACCTGAGAAAAAACATGCACTTTCATTCTTTGTCCCTTTCCCTGGGATACTTCTCTCTCTGTTTTTTAGCTTGTGCCTCAAGTTAGCTGTAGGTTTTGGGGGTAGATTTTTTTTTTTTCATCAAATGGAGGAAAGTCTTCTTGTTTCTAGTTTGCCGAGAGAGAGTTTTTATCATGAATGGGTGCTGGATTTTGTGGATTGCCTTTTCTGCGTTGATTGATTGATGTGGTCATGGGATTCTTCTTCTTTGGTCTATTCATGCAATGGCTTATATTGATTGCTTTTATAAAAAATTTATTTTATTTATTTTATTTTTGGCTGCGTTGGGTCTTTGTTGCTGCGTGCGGGCTTTCTCTAGTTGCGGCGAGCGCGGGCTACTCTTCGTTGCGGTGCGCGGGCTTCTCGTTGGCGGTGGCTTCTCTTGTTGTGGAGCTTGGGCTCTAGGCACACGGGCTTCAGTAGTTGCGGCACCTGCCTTCAGTAGTTGTGGCTCACGGGCTTCAGTAGCTGTGGCTTGTGGGCTTCAGTAGTTGTGTCTCACAGGCTCTAGAGCACAGGCTCAGTAGTTGTGGCACACGGGCTTAGTTGCTCCACGGCATGTGGGATCTTCCCGGACCAGGGCACAAACCCGTGTTCCCTGCATTGGCAGGTGGATTCTTAACCACTGCACCACCAGGGAAGTCCCTTATACTGATTGATTTTTGAATGTTGAACCGTGAGAATTGAACCGAAACAAGAGAAAAGATCAGGGGACCAGGAAGAGCAAACCATAGCCATGTCCGGGCAGTCCTTCGGGAGACAAGAAATCATCTTCCTTCCTCCCGGGCCTTTGATATTTGGTGACTCTGCAGTATTTTGGGCGGCAGAGAGGTTTCCTAATCTCACCTGAGTCCTCTGAGGTTGAGTCTCAGGTCAGTGGAACCAGATTCCCTAGGTCCCCCCTCCATGGTGGACCATTGCCATTTTATTTAGAGGGTCATCCTTAGTGCTTTAGATGTCAGTTGGCCTTGCATTTGCGGTGACTACAGGAAGAGGGAAAGTGCCTGAAGGGTTATCCTGCTGTTGGAAGAGGAATCATCATTCGAATCCCCTTCCCCACCAAAAAGGAAGTACGCTCTAGCCTTAAAAGTGGCATCACCCGGTGGAATAAAAGGAAAGATAGGTTCTGTGTCGACCTCGCTCAGGTTCCTCTCTATTCTCCTATCCCTTTCCGTTGCCCAGAGCATCTTTCTCCCTTTCCAGCCTGTCACTGACACTGCCTTGTTGCCTGCTGTCTGTGATCTGGTCCCCTCCACTGGGTGTTGGTGAAGGAGCTCCAGGTGTCTTTCTCTTCCTGCCTTTCAGTTGCTGCCTTTGCTTATGAGCATCTTCTATCTGATGATCAAATACCAGACCCAGGGACAGTGACAATTAGGAGGCCCTTGTGGACACCACCTGCATATTGTGCTTGTGGGATAGTCACGCCATCAGCTGAAAGTGATTTCAGAAGGAAAAAAGGCCAGAGCTGGGCAGTCTGATAAAATTTAAGACTCACAAAGCCTTGGAACATTGAATTTTGTTACCGTGGAAGAAGTTTGGGACGTGCCTCTGAAGTATAATTAGAGTCTGACACATCTGATTGTGCCCTGCCCCTGCCCCAATGACTTCTACTCTAGGAAAGAAATACGGAGCACACCAAGGGAGGAACACTTTATGAATGGACTCCTGCTTTGAGGTGTTGTGTGTGGCAGGTTCAGCAAAGACCGTGACAAAAGGAAACTCAGATGATTTCTGAGAAGGTCACCGTGTTGGACAAAGTAGGCCAGAGGAGCTAGGAGAGGTCCAGTAAAGTGGAGACAGTGTCAGGAATATGCCATCGGGAAACATCTGTTTACATGCTCTTAGGAATTGGAAAAGCAGGAAATTCCGGTTTTGTTCCATAAAAATAAAGAAGAAAACTGTCTGCAACAGCACTGTCCAGTAGAAATATAATGTGAGCCACATGGGTAATTTAAAATTTTCTAATAGCCAGGTTAAAAAAGTAAGAAAGAAAAACAGGTGACATTAATTTTAGTAATTAATTTTACCCAACATATCCAAAATATTATCATTTCAACATATAATCAATATAAAATATTAACGATTTTTATATTGTTTTTTCCACACTGAATCTTTGAAATCTGGTGTGTTTTTGACGCCTGCAGCCCATCTCAGTGCTGACTAGACACATTTCTCGTGCTCAGTTATTACACATGGCTAATGGCTACCGTACTTAACAGCTCAGGTCTAGAAGAGTATCTTTGTTTAAACCCCTGTTCTTTTATTTCTTCATCGTTACAAGTATTCCTTGGTTTTGCGTGCCCTTTGTACCTGAGTGTCTAGTGTATATGTGCTCACACGTGGGTTGGGTTAATTTAGGTCTTTAGGTTTTGTCCCTGTAACTGAATGTAAGTAATTAGAGGCTGGACCTACATCCCTTTACTTCCTTATTCCTTGACTCAGGCCCTTTCCACAGCGGGGGAGCTTGTGGAGAATGATGGTGGATGCAACACAGGGAAAGACATTATTATGCATCACTGTCTGATCTTAGGCTAAATCGCTTCACCTCTCCGTTTCTCTGTGTCCTTCTCCATTAAGTGGGGACAGTGGGATCATTTATACCTGCCTCCAGCATTGCTGTGAGGATAAAAGACGCTGGATGTAAAGGGCAGGGGAAAAGGTAAACACACTACACACAGATAAAACAGGGTGTTTTTATTATTTCAAGATGATTGAAATCAGTTGGGTCCTCTCCCTGTCTCTGCATGAAGGTAACCTTGTTGGCAACAAGGAACCATGGGAATTATACTCATACTGAGATTGGAGGAGTGTGTTTGTATGTGTGTTGGGGTGAGGAAAACAAATGACACTGGATCTTTATGTTTTAGGGCTGGGGAAGCCACGTCTGACAAAAGATCTCTGTTTCCCCGTCTTGTGTGTAAGACTGTGTCAGAAAGGTAATCAGCCAGCTACGCTCTCTGCTCAGAGAGGTCTTTAAGGTAATCAAGCCTGGCAGTTAAAGCCCGCAGAGGCACATTTACCTCCCTCAGTGTTCAGGGGCCCCCAGTTCCAGGAACTCCTGCACTGGGTTACTGTCCTGTGCTCAGGAGAGCGACTCCCTCTTGGGGACGCTCTGAGGAACACATAGTCTGGTCTTCTCCTGAACACTTGTGCCTGGTGTTTCTTCATGACTATGAAGACACTTGCTGGCAGGAGGTGTTTTACTTTGTTAGACAGTCTGTTCTTGTGGGGAATTAAAACCATGCTTACTCATCTGAACTCTTGCTTTTGGCAAGTATGGTGAGGTGGTGGGTGAGGATGACAGCCTACGTGTGCGTTAAGAGTTGTGGAATCTGATGTGAACTTTAGAACTTCAGGAGCAATACGGAGCTTCTCCTCCCTCAACTATTTTGCATGTTTGCATGTAAATGGCAGTAGTGCCATCCTGCCACACACTTCCCCCAAGAGGGACTCTCCCTTGGGCACCTCTCTGGGCTCTCACCTTGATTCCTTCTCTCCTCTAGTTTGCCAGGTAGATTACTGCCCGATTATTATTCCAAAATTGCTCTTCCTCTAAAATCTTCAATAGCTCTTTGTTGCCACTTGGTTAAATTCCTCCCCTCTGGCTAGACTTTGGAGCCATCCGCAGCTTGGTTCCTATTCACATTTCCTCTAGGTGGACTGCCTTCCCTCTGCTGAGCAAGCTTTGCCTGATCCCTTTCTCTTCCAGAGAGCACCCCCCAGTGCGGGTGACCAGTTGTCCCTGTTCACCTGGGGCTCGGGATTCTTGGGATGTGGAACTTTCAGTGCTCAAGCTGGTGAAGTCCTGGGTGAACCAGGATGGGTTGGTCATCCCCCTCCCACAACATCTCCACCTATTGAAATTCCACCCATTTTCTGCCCAATTCCCCGCTGGCCCTCTGAGCTCCAGTACTCATCGTCCACACATTCATGTGGCACCGGCTGTTTATAGTATCTTTTGTCGTAGGTGTTTGTGTTCGCTATTGTCTCTCCATCGAAAGTGTAAATAATTCAAGGACGAGGGTCATGTCTCATTCTTTTGATCCTTTGGAGCATGGGGCACAGAGCCTTTCACGTGTAGGTGTTTGGATCTTACTTGCTACATGAATGAATGGAGAATGGATTATATCCTTGAAGTGAGAGGATGTATCATAACTACACTGATTGATTTTTATTAATTTTTATTGATTTCAAAATAAATGTCCATTGTGTTTTTGTAGAAAATGTGGAAAAAATAGAAAAGCACATATATATTGCTTGAAAACCCACTATCAGAAATAACCACCATTAATATCATTTTGTCTATCCCTCCAGTATCTTCCCTCCCCCCCTTCCATCTGTCTATCCAATCATCTATGTCTGTTTCTATATCTTTTTAAAACTAGTTGGATCTTATGTACCTGTTGTTCTGTAAACTATTATTTCGCTTCACAGTATATCATGAATGTTTTTTTCATGCAATTAAATATGCTGTTATCATAATCCTTAGAGCATATGTGTATCCTTATATATCATGTATTTATCCTTATCTATCATCTGTCTGTCTCATTCCATTTGTGGTTGTACTGGCACTTTTTTCTTTTTTAATTTGTCCCCCGTTTGGGGACATTTGTTTCACAAATTTTGTTCACGTGGCTCTATCTTTTTACCATCCTTAATTATTTCCTTAAGATAAAATTCTTAGGAATAGAATTTCTGAGTCAAAGGCTTCTGGGTGATTTTAAAAGTCAGGGTGCAGCTTTTAGTTTTCATTTTACCTCCGAAAGAGGAAGCAAACTCTAGAGTTTAAACCTTGCTTAGATCTCAACTTTGGCCATGCCCTTGCACTTGTAGTGCTGTTCTAAGACTTGAGCAGTGAAAGGTTGAGGGGACTGAGTTCTGTTACAGGGCTGAGAAAACCTAGGTGAGGCTGAGAATTCACTCTGTTTATGGTGGATCTGGATTCAGGGAGCCTGTGTATGCCTGAGATGATGATAGGAGGATGGTTGAAGCCAGGAAAGGATTTGGGAACCAGGTTAGAGCAGTACGAGGGGTCAGACTAGGTCAAATCAGGTCAAAGACACTTGAATTTGGGGATATATTACACTGCACGAGGACCTTCATATGGTGATCAATCCTACCTAAGGCAGGAAGCCTGTTACACCTGTCCTACCAGAAATCAAGGACTGATTTTTGTGGTGGGGCTGTCTTGAGGCCTGTAGTCTCAAAGAACATCTCAATATAAGCCCTGGAAAATCCTAGTATCTGGTTGATCTCTCCTAGCTCCAGCTTGTCTGAGCTTAGCAAGTGACAGCGGATGTCCAGCCTCAATGGGAGGGGAGTCCTGCAGGTCACAAGCTGGGGGTAGATCAGGACTGTTAAGAGTGGACCACCAAGCCCTGGTGACCTGGTTAGAATAGAACTCCATCTGCTTTAAATGAGCTCAACTCTCTCTATCTCGAGAGATCCCATCCCAGGTTAGATGTCAAACTTTGGTGTAATATAGTATTGCTGGTGATGTTTGAGGAAATCATTGCAGAGTGGGAGTGTTCCAGAAGGTTGGAGACAAGCAATTATTCCTATTTTCAAAATAGTCTGTATGAGGTAGTTTAGAAATTCATGTGCTAGTTTAAACTCCTGGGCAAGACTCTAAAATTGAGTATTTAAAAGATGGTTTGTGGGACTTCCCTGGTGGCGCAGTGGTTGGGAGTCCGCCTGTCGATGTAGGGGATGCGGGTTCGTGCCCCGGTCTGGGAAGATCCCACATGCCGTGGAGCGGCTGGGCCCGTGAGCCATGGCAGCTGAGCCTGCGCGTCCGGAGCCTGTGCTCCGCAACGGGAGAGGCCACAACAGTGAGAGGCACGCATACAGGAAAAAAAAAAAAAAGAATGCAGGAGACACAGATTTGAGCCCTGGTCCAGGAAGATCCCACATGCCGCAGAACAACTAAGCCTGTGAGCCGCAACTACTGAGCCCACGTGCTGCAACTACTGTAGCCCGCGCGCCTAGAGCCCGTGCTCCACAAGAAGAGAAGCCACCGTGATGAGAAGCCCACGCACCGCAACAAAGAGTAGGCCCCGCTCGCCGCAACTAGAGAAAGCCTGCACACAGCAACGAAAACCCAATGTAGCCACAAATAAATTAAAAAAAAAAAAAAAAAAAGATGGTTTGTGTAACCTTGGAAAGCAAATAGTAATCACTAGGAATCACCACGTGCTAAGAAAGGAGCAAGGCTTTTTCCGCTAACCGCTTTCCTTCTTTGCAGTAGGCATGGTGTGTCCTGATTTCAGCGAGGCATTGGAAAGCTCCTCAGGGTAACCCTGGGCTCAAGGCAGAGGACTTTGGGCTGGATCAGTTATTCATGGAATGATATGCTCAGAGTACTTTTTTTTTTAATTTTATTTTTTTAATTGAAGTATAGTTGATTTACAATGTTGTGCTAATTTCTGCTGGACAGCTAAGTGACTCAGTTATACACATATATACATTCTTTACATTACGGTTATATGTGGAGTCTAAAATATGGACCAGTTGAACCTATCTACAAAGCAGAAACAGACTCATAGACAGAGAACAGACTTGTGGTTGCCAAGGGGGAGGGAGAGGGATGGACTGGGAGTTTGGGGTTAGCAGATGCAAACTATTACATTTAGAATAAACAACAAGGTCCTACTGTATAGCTCAAGGAACTATATCCAGTCTCCAGAGTACTTTTTAATGAAGCATTCTTAAGCCAGAGACAGGTTTCTAGAGCCAGGAGGTTCTATTGTTGATCCTGCATTGTTAACATTTCCTTTAATCAATGACAAAGAAAGATGGGAGAGAAAATGGATATGTTGGATAAAAAGGTTCGGATCCAAAATGATTAGTTCAGACTTGGAAAATGAACTTATGAACTTAATTTAACTTAAAATTATGGTTAGTAGGGTCGTATGCTGGGTTTTAACCTTGCATTAAAAAAGTGAAACAACTGCACGAGGGCAGGAGGAGGAGGTTTGACTACTCATATTTCAGAAGATATTGTGTCAAGTTCAGTACGTGTCAAGTTGCATGAATGGGAACTATAGAGCCTGTGATAGAACCAGGCGCTGGTTCTGTCATACCTGGAACGAGGTGACTCATTCTGGGCACAGCACTTTGAGAGAGAGAAAACAAAGGCAAAGAACACGGTGACTTCCCAATCCGCCAGTGACAGGCTATGTGGACCTTGGGGAATGTGTTACTCTCACTGAACCTCAGTTTCCTCGTCAGTAAAATGGAGCAGTAAATAGCTACTCTGTCACGTTTCGTGAGGACTGTATAACTCATGAACATCACTTAGAACTGGTCCTGTTCAGACGTGGTGCTCGGCAAATCTTGGATTTCTTTTTGTTGTGCCTGCTAACTGGAGAGTGAATAAGATTCTAAGAGTTGAAATTCATGTCAGGTGAAGATTTGCAGTCTGGAGAAGAGTAGATTTGGAGGCATGTGAGATGGACCTGTCCTAGCGGCCAGACGTTGTTCTGAGGGCTTTACTTGGATTATCTCTTTTGCTCTCCTGGATAGCCCTGTGAAGGAGGTCCTGTTTTGGTTGGCATTTTACAGATCAGGAAACTCAGGCTCAGGGAAGATGTGTTTAGGCCAAGCCTCCATAGCTAGGAAGAGACAGAGCTGAGCTAGAACCTGACCCTCTGTGTCCCTTCTAGACGGCCGTGTTGCATCTCTTGCATTCTGGAGTACTGACGTTTGGTAGGTTGTCAGGGGGAAGTGTTTTGTGGTAAATGGAGAAATCCAGACGGATTGGGTGCCAGGAGAGTCTGAGTCCAAGACCAGCTGATGACGAGCTGGGTCATAACTCTACAGGTCCCCACACCCCTCTGCCTCCCACTTTACTATGTTTTACTCAGCTGCCCTTCAGCATTTTGCTGGACAGTCGCTAATATCCCTTCCAGACTGAAAAACGTGGTGAGGCCAGGCTTTCCATTCTCCCCAGTGGATGACCCCAGGGCCAAGGGGCCGAGGTTGAGTTGGACATGGAATGCATTTATCATGATCGGGGTGGCAGGACTGGGTGGGGTTTGAGTGAGAGAATGTGTTCCCAAGGCAGCTGGGAGCTGTCTGCTTATCTGGCGTGTCACACCACTTTGTCCCCCTCATCCCCTTGACTCCTGTTCAGCTGACTGCATGGTGAAGAGGCCTGGAGGGGGCTGGGAAAACACCATCACACTCCATGTATTCACATCTGCCACAGATGGCATCTCCTCTGGGATGCAGCATAATAAATGGTCCATGGGAGTATCATGGGGACCTTTTCAAAGGGTTTTCTTGGGTCCCAGCTAGAGGCAGAGATGCAAATTGATGTGTCTTCTTAGTCTGCATCTTCATTTACTGAATCATGTTGTTTTGGGGAGAAAGAGCAGGGCTTGGGGTCTAAATCATCTCCTTCCCAGGAGTCACTGCTCAGGATTTTTCCAGAAAAGTCTGCCTAATCCCTGACTCCTCCTCCACCCTGATGTTGGGAGCCTCAGTTTTCCTGTCACCTTTCATCCACGTTCCAGGCTCTGGGACTTGGCTTCCTCTGTGATCTCTTACACCTTTGTATTTTTCCAAGCCTTACCCTGGAGTCTGCCCCCTTCCACAGGCCTGCCCAGGTCACTAAGCCCATAAAGACTGGCTGAACTATGCATTACCGAAGGGCAGGGGCACTGATTCCTCTATCTAGAATGTACCTGGCACTCTGAAGATGCTCAGTAGATACTATGAAAAAGAATGAACGAGAACAAATGAAGGGAAAAACACCGGCCAGCACTATTTAGCCCTTCAGAATTTCCTGGTTGTTTCATGTTGCTCATTTATCGATTCTGACCTCAGAAGTCAGAGGCCTGAATTCAAATCGCAGCCCTTCCACTAACTTGGGCGCATTAGTTAAATTCTCTAAAATTGTTTCTTCAACATTGGGGAATATCTCACAGGGTTTTAAGGAGGTTTAAATGAGATTATAAACATAATACTCTTAAGTAGTTACAACAAGTGCTCAAGAAATCCTAGCTTGCTCTAGTGTATGTACCAGGAGGTCAGGACACCGCCTTATATTACTTCTGCTGATTTGGTGTTTAATTGTCCCTCAGTAAACCCATCTTGAGTGCTTATTGGATAAGGACCCCACCATATAAAAAGAGAGCAAAAAGGGACTCCACATAGGGGTCTGACACATTTGTAATAAAACAGGGTATTGTTTTCTTTATCAGAATTGTGCTAGCTCAGAGGCTTAATAGCAGCCGTTATGGGTACAAAGAGAGGCACAGAGAAACATGAGGTGAAGCCCATTGTTACATCAGTGTTCTCTGTCGTCTCTGGCCACGATGTTCCTAAACTGCGGCGCTTGTATTTGAAAGGCGAATCACTCCAGGACGACACCGCTTTTAAAGATGATGATAGATGCCTATGAGACAGGAACACACAGAACCGGGCTCCGCTGCAGGAAGTTAAACATGCCAAGTGCCAAGTGCCTCTGCTGGCCTCCAAAGGGAAGCGGGGGTATCAAATTACTAGAAAGATGAACTCCAATCTCAGTCTCCTTAACTTGGATCAACCTCTGCTTTTACATACATGCTGCTGTTGGCCACTGTTTAGAAGCCTTTATCTTGGGCTAAAATGTGCATATTGTAGAGCAGAGATATCTCACCACTTCCCTGAAAATAAATAGCTATGCTCATGGGCAGGACTGGCAGGGAAGGAGGGTCACAGCAGTCCTCTGACATCCAGCAGGGCTGTTTAGCTGGGGAGCTTTGTGTAGGCATTCTGGGTACAGCCTGGTGTATCCAGAATGGAGGCGGGTACAGGGGTAGGGGTGATGGACCCCATGCAGGCGGAGGCTGCAGAGGAGATGGAGAGCCTCCTCCAGGCCCTGTTTCTGGCTCTAGTGTCTGAAGGTTGAGGGCCTGAGCAGCAGACAGTGGAGGAGGGAGCCCCAGAGCCAGAGTAGGGGCAAGTCAGGCTACAATCAGCCTGCAGTAAACAGGCTGATTAATCAGGGATGAATTCAATTTCCCTACAAGAACGGCTGCGACTGTCATGGGCATCTGCAAAAGAATAATAACAACCCTTGAACCTGCAGAATGCTTTATGCTTCTGAAAATGCTCTGGAGTCCATGAGCTCCTCTGATGCTCCCAGGAGGCTTAAGAGGTAGGGAGGGCTGGCACTGCTGTCCCCTCAGCAGAGATGCAGAGGGCTGAGTGGCCTGTATAAGGCCACCCAGCCCGACGCCAAGGAACCGGATCTGATGCCTCCCTAATTTCTATAACTCGTTCATTCATTCAGCAGATCTCTTGCACATTTTTTGTGTCAGGCATTAATTTAGGTTTAATAAATATGGAGATCTAAGACTTGCCTTCAAATAATCCCAACAGTTTATGCATTTCAATAAAACAGCTTTGCAGTGTTTCCCTGTCAGTTTCTCTTGGGAAGCACCAGATTTGGTGCTTTGCTGTAAGGTTCAAAGGTTTCAATTTTTATTTCCTCAATCCCTGTTTTGTGGTGGGGTAGGAAGAGGGGAGCCCCCGCTCTTCTGAGCGAGTTTGCAAACCTAACCCCATTTACATGGGGCTGCTCTCTCTCTCTCTCTTTTTTTTTTAGCATCTCCTCAAAACCAAAGGACTGGTGCTATTATGTTCCCTCGATTATATCTTTAGATGCATGTCTGTCCCCAGACAGATTATAAGCTTCTTAAGGGTCCTAGTGTCTTGCTTATCTTGGCGACCTGCTCTCATGGCTCTCACCATAATGGTAGGCTCTCAGCATATAATAATTGGATTGAGTTGGAGTAGAGACATTACTGTGTTTAAGTTCACGTCTCTGCGTGTGTTTGTGCACGTGTGAATATCTGTGTGAATATGTATGTGTTGGGTTGGCTTAATCTGAAGTGTGGAAAAAATATTATTTACTTCTGTGGTTTGTTTCTAGGGATGCTAGAAAGATCTCTTCCCTAGAAATATATCTTATTTCCTAGTCCAGCATGCAATGATAATTTTTATCATTAGAAATATAATTGTTTATTGTAAGGATGAGCATCTGTAGTTCTGTACACATAGTACGAATTAGTCAGTGGTCTTTTCTTTGAGCTCTAGGAGCAATTACAGTAGTGAGTGTAGCCTGCAGCCTGTGGAGGTGAAGAGGAGACAGAAGAAGGCAAAGGGCAGAGAAAGCGGAGAAAGCTGAGGCACTGAAGACAAAACTGCTTCTTTGTAATTCAGTTGAGAGCTGGCGTTGGTCTTATCTTACCAAGTAGATTGGCAGAACTTCAGGGGGGCAGAATATGCATTTCTCCCTTAGAAGCAATTATTAAGTAGACAGAACACAGAAGACCCTGTGCCTGCACATAGTGCCCCAGGAAGATCCATTGCTGAGTGTGTGGGTTGCAGCCTCAGGCAGGCAGTGTTGGCTTTGGTGACCATCACTGTGAGAATGACACTTGAGGGTCCACACGTGGGCAGAAGGGTTCACCTCTGATATCCCTGTCCATCGCCTCTACTGACACTGCTCAGGACCCCTTGACAGGAGAGACCACGTTCTGCAGTGAAAAGTGCGTCTGCAAGGCTTTGGATGGAGCTAGCTGGGTTTAATTCCAGCTCAGGTACTTTTGAGCTTTATGACCTTGACTAGAATGATTTAACCTCTCCAACCACCAGAGATAAAAACAACACTGACCTTGTCCATGTGATGGGAGTGTTAAATGAGATAACACGTATGCAGGGCCTGTTACTAACTTATTATTAATATGCCTGGCGAGTTAGATTTCTCTTTCTTAAAACATTTTTTTATAGTTCATAAAGGAATCTCCCATTTAAGGTAGTCAGTTTAAAAAGTCTTTCCCCAGAAAGTGTAGTGTACAAATTTAAGAGTCGGTGGAGAACATCAGGAAAGAGAAGAGCTCCCAGAGGGGGCTGTCCCCCTGCAGCGCGTCTTTCACGGTGCTCTCCTGCCTGGTGAATGTCGGTGGTGGGCAGGGGGCCCGGCTGCTCCATAGAAGCTGTGCCACTGCATTGTTCTTGGCACTTATGCCAGCTATTCAGGGCTCTCAAAAAATTGGCTTAGGAGATAGTTTGAAAGTTATTACTTGGGATTCAGGAAACTCCAGGTGGCTTTTGAGAGCTGCCCCCGAATGCAGCGGAGATGCATCCTCAGCTGTTCACTTTCGGGGCTTTCATTATTTTTCATGTTTATTTCTGGCTGGAGCCAGAGGTGGGGTATTCATGAGCTCTCACCATCTGATTTTTCTTTTCTTTTTTATTTTTTTTACCAATCCCTTTGTTTCTTTGAGAGAGAAGGAAGCTTGCTCCCCAAGCCGCTCTGCCCCACTGTAGGATTCAAGGAAACTGGCCCTTGTAATTGAAAATTACCTGTGAAAAAGACAAAGCCCTTGGCTCCCTTCCTGGCTAAAGCGTCAAGATCAGAGGTGATGGTGGAAATTAATGAAAGCTGCAGCGGAGCTTCTGGCCTGTTGGTGGCTCTGCTGAGATGAAAAGGCAGCGATTGAAGTCGGCTTTGGGGATGAGCGTCCCGATAAGGATTTTCTGTTTGGGACACAGTTATTACACATGCCACGGACTCCAGCCAGGCCACGGATTTCTTGAAACCAGTTCTGACTTGTTCACTAATAACTCGTTTTCTTTTCTTTCAAAGTGCAACCTCTTTCCCTCTAATCTGGCCACCCCCTCCCCCAAGGAAAAATACAGCCCTCCAAACACGATACAGTAGTAGCTCAAAGTGAAGTCAAATGCATGTCTCTCTCTCTGCTTCTTCCTTTTAGTAGCAGAATGAGGCTTGGTTGAGCTCTTTTTCTCTTTCATCTGGGCTTATCCCCTTGGGCTGGTGTTAAACAGCTGTCATACTTGGGCTGCCCAGGAATCCACTTATGAAACAAACCAGCCAACCTTCTTAATTGTCCTCCTGTGACAGGACTAAATTTGTCGACCTAATTTTTGAACGCTTGAGTTCCTGGGCCTCGGGCCTCTGAGGGTCATCGCTGAATACGGCCAGTCATTTGCCCTCAGCCAGACCCTCTTGTGAATTGATTGGGTGGAGCTCAGAAAGCCTGGTGGTTGGGGTCTAACTTCAAACATAGAAGGAGGAAAAGGAATAAGGCCATGGGAGTGGCATGAGCTTGTGAAAAGCAAAGCTATTTCTTGTTCGTGTTGTTTTCTTCATAATGTTCCAGTGTCTTCCTGAGAGAAGTAAACACCCAGGTGTAAAGAACGTGCTCTAGGGCTTCCCTGGTGGCGCAGTGGTTGAGAGTCCGCCTGCCGATGCAGGGGACATGGGTTTGTGCCCCAGTCTGGGAAGATCCCACATGCCGCGGAGCGGCTGAGCCTGTGGGCCATGGCCGCTGAGCCTGCGTGTCCGGAGCCTGTGCTCCGCAACGGGAGAGGCCACAGCAGTGAGAGGCCCTCATACCGCAAAAAAAAAAAAAAAAAAAGAACATGCTCTAAGTGGGGCATGCCTGTACCCGGGCTGGCAGGGATATCCTGGCACACATACATGTACACGTACACACGTGTTTGGTTGCATGTGAGGGCTGTGTTCTAGAGAGTGCAGTGCTGCTTTGTTATTCTGTCAAGATTTAGAAATATATTTTAAATTGACATGGATGAATTCAGCGTTCATGTTTTTGCATTTTATTGTTGGCATCTCAAAAGAGCTATGACATTATAGTAAGTTTTTATGACCTTGATGATTTTGCGGTTTATTTGATTAAATAGTTGTTCTATTCTCTCTTGAGGAATGAGTCCTTCTGAAGACTGTTTTGTACAACAAAAAGCTGTACTCTTTGCAAGTGAACTTTTTCTTTTTCTTTCAAAACGTTCCCATCTCTGAGTCCTCTCTTTTGACTTTTTCAATTGGAAACTTTCTTCAGGTATTCGTCATCTTTCTTGCTTGGTGTTCAGGCTTTTAATGTGATGATGTTTTCTTTGTTCACAACTCACCCACACATTGATGACATTTGACACTGATCCAGCCCAGACACTCTCCAGAAACAGGTTCATCAGGAACTGTTCTTGAAGCAGCAGTTCATGGACGTAGCCTCTTGTAAATACCTGTTCGTATCTGAGAACTTGGGAATATATGAGGCAGTAGTTTTCTCCCACTTGTTCTTTCTTTCTGGTCAGACTTTACGTGTCTTCTTGAGGAGACTGTGCCCAAATTGCAGCATTTGTAGCTTCTTTGTGACAGATCTTCACGGGTTCCACATTTTCACTGTCTCTTGGGACCCCAGGGCAGAAGAGTGGATGCAAAGGCTCTGAGACCGACACATTTGTGTGTATATAGATGGAAGCCATCAGAGGCATTGAAAAGTGAAATGGCTTTCATGTCACAGTCCAGGAAATTTCTTACTTTCTGCAAATTTGGGTTTATATGGAGTAAAGTCCATGGTTCAGCACTGACAGTAACTTCACTTCTTTCCCTAAGACTCACAACCCAAAACCCAAGGGCTGAAGATAACAGAGGAAGTTTCTTGACACCATTCATATTCCTGTAGAGACTCACAGCCTATTCAGCTGACTCTCCTATTTCTCCCTCCCAATGGTGGTGGCCAGAGCAAAGCGAGGGGAACCCAAGATACACACCACAGAGGTGCGTGTCTCAGAGTTCTGGTGGACTCTGCTGGCCATTCACACATCTGACACTCTGCAAGTCATTAGAAATATGAGGAAGCTATTGGCCATGGCTGGATCCAGACTTGTAAACACACAGAACGTCCACATCCAGTAGTTCATGCTCAGTGCGGGCATAAACACTTTCATTTCAGCCACCAGCTGTCATGGGACCATGTTGACTGGGATCCTTTGTATCTGAGAGATATCAAGACACTGGGGACGAGTGAAAAGACCATCTTGATTTTTCTTCTCCAAAGTCCTGATTCAGGTGAAGCAGAAGCTGTGTTTGCAGAGAGTCAGCAGGGGTTTTCAAACTAGTTCAGGCAAATGGATTGCATTTTTCTGAGTTTTTCTGCCATGGTCACATAGAAGCTTAACATGCCAGGGCAAATTCTTAGGCCTGTTTGTATTACTGGCTTCAACTCTCTGATGACTCTGACCAAATTGCTCAGTTCCAGGTTTTCCTGAATCTGCTTCTTTTGGGAGAACTAAAAGCACTCTGGGCAGATGAAAAGCCTTTTATCAGTCTCCATCACCAAAGAGGCAAGGCACCGTAGACAGGTGCTGTGTCCATACCTCGTGGAGTAGGGCTCTCAAAGTGGTTCCTGCAACAGGGGAAGGACAGTGCTTCCTGGAGTTCAGCCATAGGTGCTCTTCAGTTGAGGCCCTCTCCTCAGGCATCCGATTCTGAAGGCTCCCAGTGCCTCTGGAGGGATTTTGAGTCACTGCTGCCATTTTATTAGAATAGGTGAGATCATACCTTTCCCCCACATTCTGCCACACCCATTTCTCTCCTTTGACTGTATTTCCATTAAAAAGCCAATCAAAATAGGACAGGGAATTCACCCACCTGTACAGGACTCCAGGATTTCGAGATGGTAATTTGTAGGTTCTGTGTTTACCCAACTATCAAAGAACATTTTACTTGGTACCTCCTTTCTGTAGGAAGTATGTGAGGAGATACAGAATGTTTAATGGTGAAGAGGAAAGGCTTGGACCAGAAAATAGCAGTCAGTATTACTTTGTATAAGATGGAAAGTATTTGTTTTAATTTGTATATAGAATTTCTTTCTTAGCATGATCAAAAAATACAGAAAGGTATGTATTTAAAAATTTTGCAACACATACTAACAAAAGCAAATTGGCAATATTTGCATGACATAAAACTGAAAGGGTCAACATTAATTATAACAGATTCCTTCCCAAAATCTGCCTGTAGTATGTAGTCCTAGAAATTTGTGGGACTCTTTCTCGTCACGCATATATCACTGAGTCAAATAATGAAGGCTTCTCGAGTGGAAATTATTGGGATCAGATGGTGATCAAAATACACTGAAGCCAAGGGAGATGGAGTTTCCAGCGTTTGCTGCCTCTCCTTCTCCCTCTGTATTTCATGGAGGAAAAGTGGAGCCTCAGTCACATTATAGGAGGCCTTTTTATATGGCAAGGTCAGCCTCTGGGATTCCAAAAAGAAGGAGGAGGGAGAGTAAGGGCTACCTGGAAGGGAAGAGATGCCCCTTTACCACATAACTTCTTTTTCTTAACAAAATTTGGAATTCCCTGAAGGGTACAGTTCTTTGTGCTGAAAGTGTCCTCTTCATAGTCTGTAAGAAGAAACAGTGGGGGCCAGGATGAAAGCAGCCTATGCCTCAGGGACTGACCTTGTATTGGGGTGCTTGGCAAATAGGGCCAGGAGTACTGTTGGATATAAGGATAGCACATGGAAGTAGCTGGATATAGCAATCCCACTCCTGGGCATATATCTGGAGAAAACTATAATTTGAAAAGATACATGCAACCTCTATGTTCATAGCAGCACTATTTACAACAGCCAAGACATAGAAACAACCTAAATGTCCATGGACAGAGGAATGGATAAAGCTGATGTGGTACATATATACAGTGGAATATTACTCAGCCATAAAAAAGAGTGAAATAATGCCATTTGCAATAACATGGATGGACCTAGATATTATCATACTAAGTGAAGTAAGTCAGAAAGAGACAGACAAGTACCATACAAATCATATGTCTAATATATGACACAGATGAACTTATCTATGAAGTATAAACAGACTCACAGACATAGAGAACAGACTTTTGGTTGCCAAGGGGGAAGGAGAGTGGGGGAGGGATGGAGTGGGAGGTTGGGATTAGAAGATGCGAGCTATGTTTTATGTATACACACACACACACACACACACACATATATTTATATACACACACACATATATATGTATAACTGAATCACTTTGCTGTATACCAGAAACTAACACAACACTGTAAATCAAATATACGTCAGTAAAATAAATTTGAAAAAAAAGAAGTAGCTGGTCATCATTTAACAAATTCATGAAGCCCAGTTGGGCAGGGCAAGAGCACTTTTGGAGCATTTAAAAGATGAGAGTCTGTTGAATGGGGGAAAACAGTGTATTTTGTAGGAATAGAGGAAACAGAAGGGCCACTTGCATTGACGGTCATCCTAGTACCTACTGATTTCATCGTGCATTTCTGGTGTGCAAGCTATGCAGTACCAATGTGATCGCCTTTCTCCTGTGCTCCATTCCGGTGTTCTGTTTTCCTTCCTTATTTTCCAGGGTTCCTTCTTTGATCTTTTTTTTTTTCTGTTTCAAGAGCTTCCTTTAGCCATTCTTTTGGAATAGGTCTGCTGGTAAAAAAATTTTCTTAGTTTTCTTTCATTTGAGAATGTTTTGATTTACCCTTTCATTCCTGAAGGAAATTTTTGTTGGATAGAGAATTTGGGGTTGACAGTATTTTTTTTTTTTTTTTCAGATCTTAGAAAATATCATGCCACTTCTTCCTGGTGTCACTTACTTCTCATGAGAAATCCACTGTCTTTCAAATTGTTTTTTCCCTTGTCTGTAACGTATTGTTTCTCTCTTGCAGATTGCTAGATCTTTTTCTTTGTCTTTAGGTTTCAGAAGTTTGTGATAAGTCTTGGTATGGGTTTCTTTGGAATTATCCTGTTTAGGATTCGCTAAGTTTTTTGAATCTTTAGGTTTGTGTCTTTTGCCAAATTTGGGAAAATTTTAGTCATTATCATTTTTGTGGTTAAAATATGTTTTCAATTAAAAACTTAAATTAGTATAAAGAGAATGTTAATAACCCCCCATATATATACTTTTTTTAAACATCTTTATTGGAGTATAATTGCTTTACAATGGTGTGTTAGTTTCTGCTTTATAACAAAGTGAATCAGTTACACATATACATATGTTCCCATATCTCTTCCCTCTTGCATCTTCCTCCCTCCCACCCTCCCTATCCCACCCCTCTAGGTGGTCACAGAGCACAGAGCTGATCTCCCTGTGCTAAGGGGCTGCTTCCCACTAGCTATCTATTTTACGTTTGGTAGTGTATATATGTCCGTTCCACTCTCTCACTTTGTCCCAGCTTACCCTTCTCCCTCCCTGTATCCTCAGGTCCATTCTCTAGTAGGTCTGTGTCTTTATTCCCATCTTGCCCCTAGGTTCTTCATGACCCATGACCTTTTTTTTTTTTTTAGATTCCATATATATGTGTTGGCACACGGTATTTGTTTTTCTCTTTCTGACTTACTTCACTCTGTATGACAGTCTATAGGTCCATCACCTCACTACAAATAACTCAGTTTTGTTCCTTTTTATGGCTGAGTAATATTCCATTGTATATATGTGCCACATCTTCTTTATCCATTCATCCGATGATGGACACTTAGGTTGTTCCCATCTCCAGGCTATTGTAAATAGAGCTGCAATGAATATTTTGGTACATGACTCTTTTTGAATTATGGTTTTCTCAGGGTATATGCCCAGTAGTGGGATTGCTGGGTCATATGGTAGTTCTATTTGTAGTTTTTTAAGGAACCTCCATACTGTTCTCCATAGTGGCTGTATCAATTTACATTCCCACCAACAGTGCAAGAGGGTTCCCTTTTCTCCACACCCTCTCCAGCATTTATTGTTTGTAGATTTTTTGATGATGACCATTCTGACTGGTGTGAGGTGATATCTCATTGTAGTTTTGATTTGCATTTCTCTAATGATTAATGATGTTGAGCATTCTTTCATGTGAATGTTGGCAATCTGTATATCTTCTTTGGAGAATTGTCTATTTAGGTCTTCTGCCCATTTTTGGATTGGGTTGTTTGTTTTTTTAATATTGAGCTGCATGAGCTGCTTGTAAATTTTGGAGATTAATCCTTTGTCAGTTGCTTCATCTGCAAATATTTTCTCCCATTCTGAGGGTTGTCTTTTCGTCTTGTTTATGGTTTCCTTTGCTGTGCAAAGGCTTTGAAGTTTCATTAGGTCCCATTTGTTTGTTTTTATTTCCATTTCTCTAGGAGGTGGGTCAAAAAGGACCTTGCTGTGATTTATGTCATAGAGTGTTCTGCCTATGTTTTCCTCTAAGAGTTTGATAGTGTCTGGCCTTACATTTAGGTCTTTAATCCATTTGAGTTTATTTTTGTGTATGGTGTTAGGGAGCATTCTAATTTCATTCTTTTACATGTAGCTGTCCAGTTTTCCCAACACCACTTATTGAAGAGGCTGTCTTCTCTCCACTGTATATTCTTGCGTCCTTTATCAAAGATAAGGTGACCATATGTGCGTGGGTTTATCTCTGGGCTTTCTATCCTGTTCCATTAATCTATATTTCTGTTTCTGTGCCAGTACCATACTGTCTTGATTACTGTAGCTTTGTAGTATAGTCTGAAGTCAGGGAGCCTGATTCCTCCAGCTCCGGTTTTCTTTCTCAAGATTGCTTTGGCTATTTGGGGTCTTTTGTGTTTCCATACAAATTGTGAAATTTTTTGTTCTAGTTCTGTGAAAAATGCCATTGGTAGTTTGATAGGGATTGCATTGAATCTGTAGATTGCTTTGGGTAGTAGAGTCATTTTCACAATGTGGATTCTTCCAATCCAAGAACATGGTATATCTCTCTATCTATTTGTATCATCTTTAATTTCTTTCATCAGTGTCTTATAGTTTTCTGCATACAGTTCTTTTGTCTCCTTAGGTAAGTTTATTCCTAGGTATTTTATTCTTTTTCTTGCAGTGGTAAATGGGAGTGTTTTCTTAATGTCACTTTCAGATTTTTCATCATTAGTGTATAGGAATGCCATAGATTTCTGTGCATTAATTTTGTATCCTGCTACTTTACCAGATTCATTGACTAGCTCTAGTAGTTTTCTGGTAGCATCTTTAGGATTCTCTATGTATAGTATTATGTCATCTGCAAACAGTGACAGCTTAACTTCTTCTTTTCCGATTTGAATTCCTTTTATTTCTTTTTCTTCTCTGATTGCTGTGGCTAAAACTTCCAAAACTATGTTGAATAAGAGTGGTGAGAGTGGGCAGCCTTGTCTTGTTCCTGATCTTAGTGGAAATGGTTTCAGTTTTTCACCATTGAGCACGATGTTGGCTGTGGGTTTGTCATATATGGCCTTTACTATGTTGAGGAATGTTCCCTCTATGCCTACTTTCTGGAAGACTTTTATTGTAAATTGGTGTTGAATTTTGTCAAAAGCTTTTTCTGCATCTATTGAGATGATCATATGGTTTTTCTCCTTCAGTTTGTTACTATGGTGTATCACATTGATTGATTTGTGTTTATTGAAGAATCCTTGCATTCCTGGGATAAACCCCACTTGATCATGGTGTATGATCCTTTTAATGTGCTGTTGGATTCTGTTTGCTAGTATTTTGTTGAGGATTTTTGCATCTATGTTCATCAGTGATATTTGCCTGTAGTTTTCTTTCTTTGTGACATCTTTTTCTGGTTTTTGTATCAGAGTGATGGTGGCCTTGTAGAATGAGTTTGGGAGTGTTCCTCCCTCTGCTATATCTTGGAAGAGTTTGAGAAGGATAGGTGTTAGCTCTTCTCCAAATGTTTGATGGAATTTGCCTTTGAAGCCATCTGGTGCTGGGCTTTTGTTTATTGGAAGATTTTTAATCACAGTTTCAATTTCAGTGCTTGTGATTGGTCTGTTCATAGTTTCTATTTCTTCCTGGTTCAGTCTTGGAAGGTTGTGCATTTCTAAGAGTTTGTCCATTTTTTCCAGGTTGTCCATTTTATTGGCATAGAGTTGCTTGTAGTAATCTCTCATGATCCGTTGTATTTCTGCAGTGTCAGTTGTTACTTGTCCTTTTTCATTTCGAATTCTATTGATTTGAGTCCTCTCCCTTTTTTTCTTGATAAGTCTGGCTAATGGTTTATCAATTTTGTTTATTTTCTCAAAGAACTACCTTTTAGTTTTACTGATCTTTGCTATCATTTCCTTCATTCCTTTTTCATTTATTTCTGATCTGATCTTTATGATTTCTTTCCTTCTCCTAACCTTGGGGTTTTTTTTGTTCTTCTTTCTCTAATTGCTTTAGGTGTAAGGTTAGGTTGTTTATTTGAGACGATTCTTGTTTCTTAAGATAGGATTGTGTTGCTATAAACTTCCCTCTTAGAACTGTTTTTGCTGCATCCCATAGGTTTTGGGTTATGGTGTTTTCATTGTCACTTGCTTCTAGGTATTTTTTGATTTCCTCTTTGATTTCTTCAGTGATGTCTTGGTTATTAAGTAGTGTGTTGTTTAGCCTCCACCACATATATACTCTTATCCAATCCCACCTTCCTTTGGTAACCAATAGCAGCATTTTGGTGTGTTTCTTTTCCCCCCAGCTTTATTGAGGTATATGTAATTGGTATACAATGGACTGCACATAATTAGTTTATACAGTTTGGTGGGTTTGGACATACGTATGTACTCAAGGCACACCACGACAATCCAGTAAATAAAGATATTCATCACCTCCAAAGGTTTTCTTGCATCTCTTTGGGGTTTGTTTTGTTTTGTGAGAATACAACATGAGATCTGCTCTCCTGCATTTTTAAGTGCAGGGTACTATATTTTTAACTACAGGTACTATGTTGCATAGCAGAACTCTGGAACTTACTCCTCCTGTGGAACTGTAACTTTAAACTCATTAAAATACAGCTCCCCATATATTCTTCCCCCATCCCCTGGTAACCCCCATTCAGTTGTCTACTTCTGTATGTTTGACTGTTTGAGGTGCCTCATGTAAGAGGAATCATGCAATATTTATCCTCTGTGACTGACTTATTTCACTTAGCATAATGTCTTCCAGGTCCATTCTTGTTGTGTTGCAAATGGTGGGACTTCCTTATTTTTAAAGGCCTAATGACATTCCACTACATGTATATACACATTGTCTTTATCCCTTCATCTGCCATTGGATATTTGGGTGATTTCCATATCTTGGCTATTGTGAATAATGCTGTAATGAATATGGGAGTGCAGATACTGGTTTTTGAGATCCTGATTCTAATTCTTTTGGATATAAACCCAGAAGTGGGATTGCTGAGTCATATGGTAGTTTTATTTTAATTTTTTGAGGAATCTCCATACTGTTTTCCACAGAGGCTACACCACTTTATTTTATTTTATTTATTTTTATTATTATTATTTTTGCACCACTTTACATTCCCGTTGACAGTGTACAAGTGTTAGAGATATGGGGATATATGTATATGAATAGCTGATTCACTTTGCTATAAAGCAGAAACTAACACACCATTGTAAAGCAATTATACTCCAATAAAGATGTTAAAAAACAACAACAGGGCTTCCCTGGTGGCGCAGTGGTTGAGAGTCCGCCTGCCGATGCAGGGGACACGGGTTCGTGCCCCGGTCTGGGAAGATCCCACATGCCGCGGAGCGGCTGGGCCCGTGAGCCGTGGCCGCTGAGCCTGCGCGTCTGGAGGCTGTGCTCCGCAATGAGAGAGGCCACAACAGTGAGAGGCCCGCGTACCGCAAAAAAAAAAAAAAAGAAAACAGCAATAACAAAAAAACCCAACAGTGTACAAGTGTTCCAATCCCTCCATAACCTCGCCAATCCTTGTTTTCTTTCGATTTTTAAAAAAAAATTTTTGAAATTAAATAATCAGTGTTGGGAATGGAAAAACCTTTTTCTTCAAATGATCTCTCTACTCAAGGGACTCCTGGTCTGGGGGAGGGGAGGTTAAGCTTAATGCTTGAATGATGTAGTAGGAGGAGGGGTAGCAGATGTGCTGTGAGAGGCATTCACCTTGTGCTGGTGTTCCTTGACCAGATGCATCACCATGGGGGTGGGGGAGGCCAGCAGGAGGTGGATGCCTTATAACTGTGCCCAAGGCGTTCTTTTCAATAAGTCTGTGTTACTGAGAGTGGGCTCTCAGGACAGCAGCGGATTGAGTTCTACTTCCCTGGGAGGGGATGAGTTAGTTCTGAGCCATCCCCGTGCTGTCCTAAGCCCCTTTGCACACATGAGCATGCTTTAGTGAGGTAGCGGGCTGGGGCTGGGAGACACAGAAAGTCTGCCTGGTCTGTACAGATGTAGATGTGGCGGCTTGGAAGAGAGGTTAGGAACAGGACAATGAAAAGCATCCTTTATTCAGGCATAAGTTGAAAGGCTAGCGCTCCAAGGAAAGGATTTCACAATGGGCGTCCCTAAACCTTTGTTCATTCACGGTGATGATGGTAATCACTCATGATGATAGTGATGCCAATAACAATAGTTATAAACTCTGATCACGATGCTTTCAGCTTTTCCCATTCCCTCACCTCATTTGATCCTCACACCACTGTGAGATGAATATTTTCGTCTCCATGTTACAGATGAAGAAGTCAGCTCTTAAGAGCTTGAAGGGCTTGTGCACGGGGGCTGGCAAGAGAGTGGTGGGGCAGCTTCCTCAGGCCAGAGTTCTCCCCTTTACCCATCATCCCTCTGCGCTCTAAACTCAAACCTCTAAGACAGTCTTATTAAAAAAAAAAAACAAAAACAAAAACTGAAAACAAACAGTCAGTCGTATCTTTGCCTTGCCTCCCCTATCTCACTCTTGGATCCCTGACATGCTGGGCCTGCTTGGGGGATGTTTACTTATGCCAGTGCATCCTGTTGAATGAGCTTCCTAGCCTGTAATAGCAAATATTCTATTATAATAGTGATGATCATTATCAATTATAATAATGCTGTTTTTAAAATTAAAACACAAACCATTTGCCGAGAACAGTGAAATATTTGCTTTTTCTTATTAATCCTCACAACAGTCCTATGAGGAGCTTGTTATCTCCACTGCTACAGATGAAGGACCTGAAGGTTAGAGACGCTGAGTGACTTGCCTAAAACAAGGTACTAGCGAATAAGGGGCAAAGCCAGGATATGAAACCAGGTCAGATTCCAAGCCCAGGCTTTAACCCCCAAACTTAATTTTCTCTCACACTAATGTGTTCTAATGCTAGGTTTGCAGAATCTGGACTCTGTTTTCTCCCCCGGAATGCATCACGAACATAGAGAAGGGAAAGACCCCCAGAATCATCTCCCTGCAGTGTCCCCCTTGCCTTTTGCCTTCCGTAGGCTGCTGCTTTGGTGTTGCATGCCTGGGACCATTTTTAAGGCTGTGCTGCTCAAGATCTGAGTGGTGTATTAAAACGGAAGACTCGTTGTTCACTTCACGGGCGTTAATCAGTGGTAAATTTGAATGGAATTGGTATATGCATATGACATGCACATTAATGCCAAATGTGTTTATCGTAATTAGTGCTATTACAATGAATACCAAAGGAATCAGGGAATGATTAGCTATACTTAGTATTTGTTACGGTTTGTTTAAAAAAGTTAAACATAAAATTAGTTGTGGTTTGCAGAGTGGTGTTTCATTTGCACACTGAAGATGACCGCAAGCCTTTGATTTTTGTGAGTTGGGAGGTTTCAAGGAGGTTTCCCATGCAAAATGTTACAGCAAACTGAGTTAATGGGTCTCTCATCCTCAATTAATGATGTGGTTTTCCTTTTTTAATCATTTGTGTCTCCCAGCTGGTTCCCTATTGTCACACCTATATGGAAGAGTCTACCAACTCAGAGAGATGAAGATGGAGGAGATAGAAGAGTAGACTCTAAAAATCTAAAAGGATCAGTGTATATTTTTAAAAGACATATGCTAAATTAACAAGGGATGGGCTATTCATATTTATTGATCTCTACTGTGTTCTGGTGCCTTCATTTGTGTGATCCCCATTTAATCCTCAAGATGATTCTGTGAGGCAAGTACTAAAGTGAGAAGACCAAGGCTCAGAGAAATTGTTCAAAGTTACCCAACTGCTGGGTGGAGACGCAGGGATTCAACTCTAGGTCTTTGTGGATTCAACTCTAGGTCTTTTTGGATTCAAATGCATGCTTGCTCTACTGAGTGGGGCACTTCCCCCTAAGTGGCTGAAGACCTAAACTAGTGAAGCCAGTGCCATGGGTGTGATTTGCAGGGAATGTTGCTCCATGGTCCTGTGGCTCAGCTGCACCCGTCATCTGGCTGGCCACCTCCCAGTGGGGAGAGTTGGTCAGAAAGAAGACAGGAGAAAAGAGAATAACTAGTTTAGGACAAATCCAACTCTGCCAGTGGATCAGCTGCTCAGTGTTTGTCCTGCCATGACTTTTGTTTTCAAAGGATGGGCTTCTGAAGAGGTAATAGGTCATACTGAGGAGTCCATTCATACAACAAACATTTGCTGAGCACTTCCGTATGCTGGGAATTCTTCCCAGCCCTAGTGAGGCAGATGAATAGCACAGTCACATATGCAAGTAGCTTATATTATAGGGGTCTACATAGACACACAGATACTTCCAAAGCACTGTGGGAAGTCTGTGACAGAGACACGAGGTTCCTGGAGAATCAGTGAGGGGTGCTAACCTAACCTGGAGATTGTAAGGGGGCGAGAAATGCTTCCCATATGTGGAGTGTAGGTTGTTTCTTAAAGACTACTGAATGCCTATTCAGTATAAGTTACTGTGCTATATCCTGTGCATACATCCTGTAACCCTGGGACCATGTTCTACAAGGGAATTGCCACCGGGACTGTTCTCAGCACCTACTACAGTGCCTGGCATGTAGGAGGCATCAGTAAACGCCTGCTGAATGAATGAACAAGTACACATGGAAAATGTCAAACAACTCCTGTGAGCCAGTTTCCTCTCTCCACCTTTACGTTTCCGCACTGCCAGGGACACAGTCAGCTTACATGATGCCCTGCGGTCCATTGTTAAGAGCACTGGGATTGAAGCCTCGATCTGCCACTTTTTAGCCATGAAACCTTGGGAACGTACTTCCCCTCTCAGTCCCTGAATTCCCTCATCTTTAGTACCTCCGTGTCACAGGGTTGTCGTAGGGGCTAAGTGAGTTTATGCGTGGAAAACGCCTTAGAGCAGTAGTTAGCACGTCGTAAGCACTGAGCCAGCGTTGGCCCTTATTTTTGCCATGTAATTTTGATTAATCTTCTCAGAAAGTATCTCTCTTGGAAAATTCTGGCTTTTCTCTGATTTTATGTGATCTGATTCTAAAGTCTATAATCTCTTACAGATCTTGGTGATACATTTTGCTGACATGATTCCATAATCTCTTTCCTAACAAGCTTTACTGAGTTCCATTCAGTGTGTCCTAGCAAATATAAACTATTAAATCTTGTTTTGGTTGTTTGTATCAGTCAAAAGCATGTGTAGCCGTAGGCAAGGCCAGGCTGATGATGAAACTGGTATTCTTTCTCTTTATTTTCCTCAGTGTATTAGTTCAGTTTTCGTTTTTAAACTAAAGGCAACAGAAACCATCTGGATTTCACTTAGGCAAGAGCATGAAATTCATTGGAAAGATGCTGTAGTATCGTAGGCATTTCAGGGAATGATCAGACTTGAAGAAAGGGTGGAGAGTAAGGAAATCCAAGACCTCAGGGGCAGGAGTTTGTAGACCTTCCTTCCATATCTCCACCAAGAGTGTAACTAAATTCCTAACAGATGCTCAGGAGAGAACATCCAGTTTTCCCAGCTGTCCACCAATGGTGGTTAGGTGTCCATCATTAAACCAGTCTGCTGTGGCCAAAGGGGCAGAGGGTCACGAAGCAGAAACATGAGTGCAAGGAGGCCACCGCATTATGTGGGCCAGGCAATTCCCAGAAGGGGGACCTGGGTATACAGCGTATCTACTGCAGTTGATTTTTGTGTTGCCTGGAGGGTTGTGAATTTACTTCTTGTTTTCCAACTCTGAGGAGATCACTGCTCAGTCAAGCATGGTTATTTAGCACTTAGCATGTACTTCACTCTGTGCGAGGTATGGGAGTGGGAGTGTGTGTGCACGTGTGTGCACTGTGGTCACAAAGAAGTGTATTTCAGGGACCTTGCCCTTTAGGAGGTTACAGTGCAAGGCCAGAACCAGACAGAGATATGGCTTTATCAATTTGAACATGATTATGACTTCTGTGTCAGCCATTTTCCTAGTTTCATTTCTCCTGAGTTATTTATATCTACCTCATATTTCATGCTCCTTAAAAATCAGGGAATCTTTCACCCAAGTATTCAATATTAAAAGTGGTTTTTAAATGGGAACATATAAAACACTGTGGGGTTTAGTGAGTTCTTACGTGTGTCAGTAACTGAACAAATACATTATTTCCTCTTTTTCATTGAATCCTCGCTGCCCCCAAAGCAGTAGGCAGTAGCATTATCCATATATCACAAGTGAGGGAGATGGAGCCTTGGAGAGAAGAGGTGAGTATCTCAAGATTACACACTTCGTGAGAGCTGAACAAAAGCATTTGAACTCAACTTTGCTAACCCCAAAGCCAGTGCTCTTCAGTACTATGCTATCCTAGCTTTCATTTTAAATAGGATTTAGTACATTATACATTATTTTGCTTATTTTTACATATTTGATGTTGTCTATTTTCTTTCTTTGATTTCCACATGGAAAGGTTTTTCTTTTTTTAAAAACATAACCTCATTGGTATTTCCTGAGCCTGAAATAATTATAGATCCCTTGCAAAGCAATGAGAATGAGCATTGTTCTTTGAAAATCAACAAATGATAAAATTAAATTATTACATGACTATATAACTTTATTTTGCCTTGATCAGCATCAGACAATTTTTAAGCAATATGTTTGAAAAAGTGTTCGAAGTCAAGGTGTGTGTGATATAAACGAGTGGGTGGCGCTGACCTAAATGAACAGTTTGGAAGGCAAAATTTGAGAATACTTGACGGTTAAACAAAAACAAGGGCAAGAGCGAGATTTTTGTCAATATTAAGGCAAAGATATCGAGGAAGTGATGGATGACAGGGAGAAAGCAGAGCACCTCAGTTTCCACTTTAATTTTGCCTTTGGGGTTAAGGTAAATTGATCTTTGGACTCAACGGTGTAGAATGAACATGTGTCAATGAACATGGATAAATGAGAAGAGCCAAGTAAGGTGCATGTAGAGACTGATAGAATATATATTGATCTAAATAAATTTAAGTCTTCTGTCACGGAGCAGTTTTATAGTAGGGCTCTGAAAAACATTACCTAGGAGATCACTGTTAAAGACTGACTTAATTTCAAGAATGAGATAGACAAATGTCAGATGATGGATGTCACAACTCTGGAGCAGTGAGCTTGAAGATGACCATGGGCAAGAATTTTAGAAGGGATATTGAAATAATGAGGAGGAGGTGATGATCACTAGGGCGCTGTGAGGGTTTGATGCGAGCAATCCACGCCAGCATCAATTTTGCTTCTTTTATAAGGGTCACTAATCTATTAGGTGAGAAAAAAATAACACAAGCAGAACAGGTCTCAGCAGCATATCTGAACAACTTTCTTGTGATATTTTTGTAATTAATATGGATTTATGTTTGTATGCAAGGGAAAATGGATTAAAAACTGGTCAAACAACCATTCTCAAAGGATATTGACCATGGTTGTAAGTTAACCTGGAGATCACCCAGTCGCGGGCTGTAAGCTGCTGTCCTTGGCCTCGCCCTCTACTCTGCCTAAGAGAGGCATCATTTCCCTTGGGCTGGGGAAGATATTGATGGGAAATTCATCCAATGTGCAAATAATATAAAGACAGGAGAGACTGAATACTGAGACAGAAACAGGATATAAAATAATATTTATAGACCAGAGATCTGGGCCAACTCTAACAGAACAAAATGTAGCAGGGATAAATGTAAAGTTCTACAAATCCCAAAATTAAACTGTACAAAATCAGATGAGGGAGATGTTTCAGAGAATTAGTCGCATGAGTAAAATATTATTAAGTGGCTTGAAAAACAAGCCGCTGTTCACTATGCTCACGGTCCACTGTGAGTCAACTCTGTTATCATAAGCCAAAGAGCCCATGAAACCTTAATCTCTGTCATGGTTGTGTAATCTGGAATGAGAATGGGGGTGATTTCTTTGTATTATGCACATTTAAGGTTGGAATATTGTGTTTGTAATATCTTAGTTTAGAATAATTCTCCTGTTTTGGTGGCTACATAGTAGGACATGGACAAATTGGAGGACATGTAGGAGAAGAAGAACCCTATGACCAGACTTCAAACCATGTCATATAGGGGATGTTTGAAGAAACAGGGGATTATTAATATGGAAAAGAGAAAGAGAAGGCAGAGAAGAGACATGATAGCAGCCTTCAGATGTAGGAAGAGTGTCAAAAGGAAGAAATATTAGGATTGCTTAATATGGTATCCAGTCGCAGAACTCATGATAATCTGTGGCAGCCATAGAAAGACAGATGTGGGTTTCAAATAATGAATAAAGTCCTAATAGGAATCCCTGGTAATGACATGAGTTTTCTTCAGAGGTTATGAAATTTCTGTCATGGGAAGTTAACAGTCCTGGGTTGGAAGGCCACATAGGGTGAATCTCAAGAGACGTTCCTGTAGATTACTGGTGTCTTCTGCAACGTGGAGACTCTAAGCATTTGAGTGACAAGGGCTCTCAGCACCCTATAAGACTTATGCTACCATGCAATCAGGGAGACTAGTTAGGAGGAGATTTCTATTCTCCAGGTGAAACAAAACATGGCAACTGAATGGATGTAAAGGTTAAGTAGATGCAGAAGTAGGGTATATCCATTTCTCCAAACCCTTGTAAAGCACAGAGAGTGGATAAGATGTGACTGTAGCTTGCTGTGTGATCTAGGGCAGATCATTAAATGGCTGTGGTCTTTCGCTTCTTCAACTGTGAAATGAGAGGCTAGACTCAGGATCCCTTTCATCTATGATGTCCTGGGGTGAGAACAAGCTACAAGAATCCCATTTTAGGGGAAGTGCATTTACAGCTATTTGGCTTCCCTCTTCAATAGTGTGATATGAGGAGGGATGTGAAGGTGGCTCCTTCCCTAGTATATTCTCTCATATTCTCCTGCAGTGACTTTATATAGAGACTGGAATTTCACCTTTCAGATTTTATTCAATTGAATTAAGTCCTCATCCTCTCTCTTAAAAAATGTAAAAATGCTAATGGAAGGACCAAGGGAGTTAGATTTCTGGTTAGTTTCTTCTAAAAGCTCCAGCTAAACACAGGATTTTAAGAAATTATCAGTGTTTAGGAAAGGAAGATCATGGGGACAGTGTTTGGGTTGCAAAGTTGAGGAAGGTTCAATAGTTGTCAAACTTAGGGGGATGGAGAATCACCACCGAGGGTAAGCCTTGTTTGAAAAAAAGTGGAAGGACCTCCAGGACACATTTAAGTTATTTCAGTTGAGCTGTGGACTGGACCTGCTCTCTGGCTGCATCACACATTCATTTAGCATCCCTGTTCCATTTCTTTGAGAATAAGATCTCAAGGATATGAGGTGTGTTCCATTGTGATTGTTCTTATATCTGCTCGGTGATTGAAATATAACTTTCTTTCACCAGCACTTGATTCCCTTAAATGGAATTAACTACTCTCATCTGAATATTTCATATTAAAAATAAAAGATCATAGCGTGAAATGGGGCAGTATATAATAATGAAGTTACTCTTGGGTTTCTGATAATTACTATGGACTTAAAATAGAGAGGTTATGTATTTTCCATTTATCTTGAATGTCTACAGACAGCTGTTTGTCTTTGGGTATTTAACAAGCTTGGAAAGAATTTGCTGGTGGAATTCAGTGAGGATTTTAAGAAAAAAACAAAAAAGCTTCATGGAAACTGGGAGTTTGGCTCCAAAAATAATGTATTAAACTCTTTGTAGCAATTAACTGCTCAAGCAGGAGTATGTCCACTCTATTGACTGACCTTCTTTTAATTAAATGCTGTACCTGGCTAGGTATCTTATAAGAATCTGGCATTGACTGTAGACAGCCATGGGGAATCTATCCAAATAAGATTTGCTTGGGTCTCCCCTCAAGAAAAGGTTTAGGGCACCGTCTAATATTTTAAATTAAGAATGAGGAATCTATTTGATGGATGCAACCAGGGTCACCTTCACTGTTTGAGAAAGGTTAAATGATATTTACCAGTAAATTTTCTTGCCAAGAAATAGAAAAGTGATCTACATTCATGTAGAATGATTGGGCTGAGTTATGTCAAGAGAACTTAAGTGCTGAAGTCCCACACACCTTTCTGTTAAGGCTAACTTCTCAGAGATACACTGAATACAGAATGTGTATAAAAAGCAAGAACAGAAAGAATGCAAGTGTTTGCTGATAACAACACTTAGCTTTAATCAAGAACCCATTTTCTAATACTATATGAATGATTAACCTTTATAATAAAAGTATAAGAACGATCGTAATGTGTAACTTTGTTGATGGCTTTTCCCTCTGTGGTTCTAAATGTGGCTTTAAAGATACTAACTTTTATTACTGTATAGTAGACTTTCCAGAGGACTTCCTTGTCCATCTTATTTTCTAGTATGACATTGTCTTTGGGGTTTATGTTGTAGCACCATGGTATGAATGAGGCAACATTACCATGACATTCTTCAGAGATCAGTGACCTAAAAGTCCAAGGCTGTAGCCATGGAGTTCTGTGCTCTCATTATGGTAACTCTATTTTCAGAAACCGCAAGTACACTTTATTCTAATTGAGAATTTATGTATATGAAATGATTAAATCATACTTATGGCCTGATACAGAGCTTTAATTTGATAGACCTGATATGATTTAGTGAAATTTGGACTGGGCCAGACCGTCTGGCTCTCTTTGTGGGCAGTGTCTATTTATAAAAATTCCGCTGTGTGCCAGGCCCTTCACTACTAGTTTTGTGAGTGTTATGTGCTTAAAGCCCTACAACAACTTTCTGAAGAAGCTGTTCTTAACCCAGAGGTTAAGTAACCTGCCCTAGTTTGCAGTATATAGTAGAGCTGATATTTCCACCCAGACCTGCCTGACTCAAAAGCATGTTATACAGTGTTCCCATTTGTTTACCAGTCTGTCTTATGGGTTGGTTACATCAGAATCATCTGGGGCTCATGTTAAACATCAGATGGTCAGATTCCACCCAAGACCTGCTGAGTCAGAATCTCTCCAGCTGTTGTTAGCCAGCTCTCCAGGTGATTTGGATGTGTGGCCAGGTGGCAGGTTTGGGTCCTTTGTGCATTACTGCCTCCCTTAGACTGTAACCCTGTAGAGGGAAGGACTTTTGCTGTGTACTTACACCTATCAGTATATTTTAGAGATAGAGTCCAAAATAGTGGGTGGGGGGACCGTTTCCCCTGGCATTTCTGGTTTTAGGTGCTGTAAAGGAAGAAGTCAAGAGAGACATAGTAAGGTAGATAAGCTTCCCTGGGCTTGGCGGTTGAGATCAGTGTTTGGGCTCATGGCCTTCCTTCCTGTACTAGGACATGGACATTTACTCAGGAAGTGATTCCCATCCATACTGCTTGTAGCTTGGGATATTCATAGAGGAATGAAAACGGATCACAGAAATCAGTCTCTGCTGGGGCCCTACCAGGCTAGGTCCTGACCTCCATGCCTGTGTATTGGCATCTTGTCTGTTAACATCAATAAAAATTTATTCCACTCATTAAAGGATGGCAATTTGAACCACAGAATTATACCTCTTTCCTACCAGCTCATTCACTCATTTTCTCCTTTTCCCCAAGCACTAAAAAAGTCCAGATGGAGTCAGGGCAGGTTGGAGGGGGATGCCAAAGAAAAAATTAAATTAGAAAAGGTACTATTGAAATAACCTGGCTAATCTTTTTTTTTTTGAGAGTTTAACCACTTGAAAACTGTATTTCTGGTTCTTTTTTCTAAATTCATGCTTTTTCTTTTTCTTTGACTTTTATTTTATTTTTTATACAGCAGGTTCTCATTAGTTATCTATTTTATACATATTGGTATATGTATGTCAATCCCAATCTCCCAGTTCATCCCATCACCACCGGCACCCCCTCCCCTGCTTTCCCCCCTTTGTGTCCATATGCTTGTTCTCTACATCTATGTCTCTGTTTCTGCCTTGCAAACCAGTTCATCTGTACCATTTTTCTAGATTCCACATATATGCGTTAATATACGATATTTGGAAAACTGTATTTCTAATCATATAAACAAATGACAAAGTATTTAGCAAATTGAATTACCTCAGAATTAAAATATAGTTACCAGATTGAGAAGGTAAGAAACTGATGAAAAATTGGCAGCATGCAATTTTTTTTTAACATCTTTATTGGAGTATAATTGCTTTACAATGGTGTGTTAGTTTCTGCTTTATAACAAAGTGAATCAGTTATACATGTACACATATCCCCATATGTCTTCCCTCTTGCGTCTCCCTCCCTCCCACCCTCCCTATCCCACCCCTGTAGGTGGACACAAAGCACGGAGCTGATCTCCCTGTGCTATGCGGCTGCTTCCCACTAGCTACCTATTTTACATTTGGTAGTGTATATATGTCCATGCCACTCTCTCACTTTGTCCCAGCTTACCCTTCCCCCTCCCCGTATCCTCAGGTCCATTCTCTAGTAGGTCGGCAGCATGCAATTTAAATGGTAAAGATTCTAAAAATACTTTAGGGAATTTTATCTGGAATAGTAAATATTATTGTTATACAGCTCACACATACAACCTAAGTAAACGAGTTCATTTTAGTACTAGAAGATAACTGGAAATAACATTTCAGAAATCTAGCAACTCAGAAATTCGTGGAATTGCCTTAAAGTAAATATATATTTCTAAAAGGTTATAATCAAATCAGGCATGTGTCATGGGAAATAACCTGGCTAATCTTAGCAGAGATCTGTGGCTAATGCATTCCAGGTGAACTCATTCTGGTTGACCCAAAATAGTATCATGTCTCTCTGTGTTAGTGTGTAATAGGGAAGAGAGAAGACAGCGAGAGGGTAGATTTATTTGGAATTATTGATAAACAATTGAAACCTGACTAGTTATATGACACATTCATTCATTCATTCATGCATGCATGCATTCTGTAAGGAGATATACTGACCACTTGCTGTGTGTATCTGAGACTTGCCCATATGTGAATTTTCTAGAGGAGAGAACTTGAGACCCATCATTAAGGAATTTAAAATTTAGATCAATAATAAGATTGCATGAGAGTTAAGTTAAGGACATAAGAATTGAACCAGAAATAGTATAAGAGACAAAATAAGTGCTGCAGAAAGGAAGTGGTAAGGTAGTTAAGGAGAGCCTGGATGAACTCTAAAGTTTGGGGTTCAACCTGAAGCTTGAGTTTCAGAGATGAGTTAGATTTATAGGGGGAAGTGAGGACATTTGGGGTGGGGCAATGGTGTAGAAGAAGACCTAGTGGCGGAGGTATGCTGCGGGCTTTGGCAGAGAGTCAAGCCCGTCACTTTGTGCTCATGGGGAACGTGCTGGTGAGTTGAGAGACCTGTGGAGCTTCATTTAACCATCTAGAATGATACTCCTTTGCCTTTCCTGTCATCACACTTGTCGCATGGAGTCATAATGATCTGTGTTCCTCTCTGTCTTCCCCCTTAGATTGAAAGTCAAGAGCAAGGACTGTGTATTTTTCGACTTTCAAGTATTGTTACGTACACAAAGCTGCAGATCACGTGCACCCTGTTAGTGTATGTGGGCTGAATGGTGATCTCTCTGCATGCAGGTTAGGGACCAACCCCTCTTCCCTTCCTTGTTGCCTGCTATGTGTAGGATGACAGCCAAAGTGGTTTGCTCTTCTATGAAGTTATTAGGTTGTTATATGGCTCCTCATCTCAGTGTGGTTAGAAGTCGAGGTCACTCCGAGCCCCACAATACTATTATTGGAGTTAGGTCATCAGTGGACCACAGAGGAGAGGGACCAGTGATGGGCAGATATTTATTAAGGATCTACTTCTGTGTATTCTTATGTTAAATACTATGCGGTTGGGCTTCCCTGGTGGCGCAGTGGTTGAGAGTCCTCCTGCCGATGCAGGGGACACGGGTTCGTGCCCCGGTCCGGGAGGATCCCACATGCCGCGGAGCGGCTGGGCCTGTGAGCCATGGCCGCTGAGCCTGTGCGTCCGGAGCCTGTGCTCCGCAACGGTGAGAGGCCCGCGTACCGCAAAAAAAAAAAAATAAATAAATAAAATAAAATACTATGCGGTTATAGAAAAGACTAACATAAAGAATAATATAAGAGCTTTGTCTTTCAGAAACATAACAACATATTAGACAAATGAGATTCCCATACATGAAACTGAAATAAAGGAATGTCTGGACTATAGCCAGATAACCTGCCTGGGCTTTGTTTTATTTATTTATTTATTTAGATTTATTTATTTCTTTTTAAAAATGGAGATATAGTTGGTGTACAAGGCTTTGGTTTATTTTTATCTATAAAGTTGGACTGGATGATTTCTAAGTACCCTTTGAGCTTGAAATTGATCGAGGGCTCAACATACTCAGCAGGGATAGATCACTGTGAAGGGCAGGTGATGCTTATTCAGCACCTTCTTCATAAACAGGGTTTCCTGGTGGATAAGGGTGGAGGAAGAGGGAACTTGGGATGTACCAGGTGGGGTGTGACTGGAACAGGAATAAGCATCCCGGGAGTGAAGAAAGCCAGAGTGAAGAGCTGGAGGCTGGAGTGAGCATACAGAATGGGGGCCCCTGGGAGTCACAGTGGGCCTCACATGGTACCAGCCCTCTGAGAGTTGGCAGAGTGATCCTTCCAAGACAGATCCCTTAGGAGCTTAAGTACCTCCCTTCCCAAGCTGCTGGCGGTGCATTGGCCGAGTCTGGACGTTCATGTCCTGTGCTGGTGCCTGGGGAAACCTTCCTGACTTTCAGATGTGTGATTTCTGGGACTCAGTGCTAAGGCCTTGACCTCCTTACGGTTCCACCTGCTTTCAGGATCCCCCCCTGAGATAGTCCCTTGTCTTCTCCTAAATCAGGAAGGTCTGTATCCATGTTCAGGATCAACTCTTACCCTCAGACCTCTAACTCACTCCAGCACTAAACTGTTATCCAAGTCAAGGTGTTTTAGCCCAATGACCGCTCACAAAATTTTGTGCCTGCTCTGTCCAGGTGGGTCTGCCAGAGGTCCCCTGACCCAAATGGTTTGTCCCCACATCATGTGGCAGCACAGCCCAATTACAGGTGACCAGGGGAGCAGCGCACTTAGTGTTACGCAGTTAACACCTAACCCTTGGTTTTCTTGGCAAAGCAGAGGCGTTGGCCTTTTGGCCTCTGCTGGTCTGGTCAGCAATTACCCAGTTGTTAAAACTAAATAATTGCCATTAGCTCTTGTCCTGCAAGCATCCCGAGTCCCACTGCAGGCTGCTTCTCATCTCATTTGCAAAGTTCTCCAATGCAGGGCTGGGAATGCTTGTCCTTCAGACACCAGGCAGGTGCAGTGGCAGAGCTGTGGCTCCCGGGGGCCACTTTCTCTGGCTGCATTTGCTCTTGGAGATGGTGCCTCTTTTTTGCCCTTCAGCTCCGGCTCCGCTACCCGTGCGTCTGGGTTCCTGGGTGTTTGCAAGGCTGCAGTTTATTGTCAGGGTAATAGGTTTTCTTCTTGCTTTTCCTGAGCTGGCTCTTGCTTTGTGGTGGTGGTTTGAAATTCAGTTTGGGGGGGGGGGCGTGAACTTTCTCTCCCCGTTTCTTTCTCTTGCCTTTTGTTTCTTTTGAGTTCTCAATTCTGAAGAGATGTCTCCTCTTAAACTCTGGCAGTCAAGGGAGGCACTTTCATGTGCTGTGGGCAAGGTCTCCCTGCACAGGTGTCCGTGTGATTGCTGCCCTGGTAGTTGTTTTTCTTCCTGCCGCCTTGATGCTGATGGCGGTTGTCTGAAGTACAAAGGGCAAGTTAAGATTACAGGTTGTCCTTCTCTTTGATTGTATTCTTGGCTGTAGCGTCTCAGTCCTTTGCGGGAAGAACTCACATTAGGCTGGGACGTGGACACTGAATTCTTGGCTGCAGAAATAATTGCGTCTTGGACTGGATTGTTTGGGAGCCTGAACACTAAGGAATGGATTTAGACTGAGCCCCAGCAACTGATAGGTCCTGGTTGGGGAGAAAAGGTCTGAGATCTGTGTTTTGAGGCAAAGAAAATTCCGGCTAGACCTGTGTGCATATGTATTCGGAAGTCTAATTAGGCCCCGGGTGTGTTTGCACTGCTCTGTTTCCGTGGGTACGATATTATTCTATTTTAACTACTTCCAGAGGGTAGCGATCTTTAACCCAGATTCATTCCTGGTCTTTTTTTTTTAGATCGGAGTTAACCACAGTGAGGTTATTGCATCTTATCCTTATCCTTACGGCTTTGGATTCATTCATTTATTTCTTCATTTAGCTATCTGATAAATGTTCATCAAGGGGCTGCCAGGTATAAAGTATGCCACAGCCTGGAACCAGGACAGCAAGAAGGGTCCAACCTTTCACTTTGCAGATGAGGAAACTTAGTTTGCATTTCCTCAGCTGTACAGCCTGTGTCCAAGGTCCAGGCTCTGGGATCTCTTGTTTCCTGAGTGCCCTGGGCCTCATCCCTTTAAAATGACAGCTAGGACCTCACGGGGCTTTTGAGCGGTTAAGGTGATCTAGCTGGTACTTGGGGGACTGTGGTTGCTCCATGGGTGCGAATGGGGCTCACATCCCTCTTCCAGACCTTCTTCCAGGATACCTCTCAAAGCCAAGGGCCTGTGGTTTTTGTGCTCCCCCCTTAGTGGCCTGACAAGGCTAATCTGCCTCTACAGGGCCCCCTGGTGGACCCCAGACACGTCTTTACCCTGTAGAAGCAGACCCTGCTAGGGAAGCTGGTTTCTAATCTGAGGTTCTGCCATGGGTTGAATTGTATCCTAAAATACGTATGTTAAAGCCCAAACCCCCAGCACCTTAGAATGTGACCTTATTTGGAAATAGGGTCATTGCCGATGTGATTAGTTAATGTGAGGTTGTACTGGAGTAGGGTGGGCCCCTGGTCCAGTATGACTGGTGTCCTTATTAAAAGGGAACTTTGGACACACAGACATACAGAGAAGACTCTGTGAAGTTAAAGGAGAGATCAGAGTGATGAAGCCAAGGAACACCAAAGATTGCCAGGAAACCACCAGAAGCAAGGCATGGAACAGACTCCCCCTCACAGCCCTCAGATGGAATCAGTCCTGTCCACACCTTGATCTTGGTCTTCTAGCCTCCAGAACTCTGAGACGATACATTTGTGTTGTTTAAGCCACACAGTCTGTGGGACTTTGTTATGGCAGCCCAAGCTGGCTACTCCAGGCTCCACGTGCAAAGTATTTGTGCGCTTGTTCCACTTTTCAGAGGGAAACTCATCACCTGTGGGGAGATGGCAGCAGGGGGGCTCCATCTTTCTAACTGCCAGTCCAGCAGTTCAGAGGATTCTTGGGCGATATTTAAATCACTAGCCTGAGATTTTGTGGAGAGGTTATCTTAATAGATATTTTCGGTATGTTACTTAAATGTGTCTTTTTGTCTGGAATACCCTTGGACCTTTCTTGCTCACGTGCTGAGGCCAACTCAGATCTTCCCTCCTTTGAGATCTCTTTTTCTCCTCCCAGGCTTGGGTAGGTATTCTCCATTCTCCTTTCTCAAAACTTACCCTGCTGCTGGGCTTCCCTGGTGGCGCAGTGGTTGAGAGTCCGCCTGCTGATGCAGGGGACACGGGTTCGAGCCCCGGTCTGGGAGGATCCCACATGCCGCGGAGCAGCTGGGCCCATGAGCCACAGCTACTGAGCCTGCGCGTCTGGAGCCTGTGCTCCGCAACAAGAGAAGCCGCGATAGTGAGAGGCCCGCGTACCGCGATGAAGAGTGGCCCCTGCTTGCCACAACTAGAGAAAGCCCTAGCACAGAAACGAAGATGCAACACAGCAAAAATAAATAAATTAATAAATAAAAACTCATACCCCCAACATCAAAAAAATATATATATATATTAAAAAAAAACCCAAAAAACAAAACTTACCCTGCTGTATTCTAACCATCTGTGCAGCTTTGCTGATTCAGCAGGTGCTCCGTGGAGGGCCTGGGGCCGACCCGGGGCTGCTGGGCTGCTGGCTGACACCGAGGAGGCCCCTGAGCTCACAAAGACACAAAGGATGTTAGTGGGCAGGATCATGTCAGATCATGGAGGGTTCTACGAAGAAAACAAAACACAGTAATGTACCAGAAGGGGGCAGGAGGCAGCTGGAGGTGGGGTGGCCAGGGATGCGATCACTGAGTGAGACCTGCAAGCACAGAAGGAATCAACCATGCAAAGATCCTCGGGAAGAGAGTCCCAGGGGAGGAAAGAGCAAAGTGCAAAGGCCCAGAGGAGGGAATGGTCCTGGTGTGCTCAGGCTGCAGTGGTTGGTAAACAGCTGCTGAGCAGGAGACTCGGGTGGGTTGACAAGGTGAGTAGCAGCGGGGCTACGCAGGCTGCGTCTCCCTGCCAGACTGAGCTCACGGTGGAGAGGATTCTGTACCTTTGTCAACACAGCACCTAGCACGCAGTCAGTGCTCAATATATGTAAGTATGCTGAGGGAATAACCGCAAACACCTGTAGGTACACATGTTAATGAAAAATCACTAAACAATAACACATTTATCTCAGGACTGCTTCTCAGGCAAACCCTACTATCCAGGGTGCCTCAGGAAGGAATAAATACATAAACAGGGTTCACAGATGCCAAGGCAAGAGGGCTCAAGGTCATACAATTTATGTAGTCCACACTGCCTTTGGCCCTGGTTCAGAGCCTATTAACTCTCTTTTTACATACTATTATAATGATGTTGGTTGTGAAGTTTCCCGATTCCTAGCAAATTTAGAGCAACGAATTATAATTGGGGAGTAAGTGGGGGTGGGGAATCGGCACTAGAGACAAACAGAGCTCGTCAGTGTGAGGCTATTAATTTGGGGTCAAGCAGCCCGAAGTGGGAGAATAAGCCGGGACATCATGTATTAGAGCATGCTAAAAATACAGGCTGTTTGCAGTGAGGATTCTGAAGTACATTTTGCTTCATGTATTTTGTCTAAGAAAACCGGGAAATAGGTACCGTACGGTTCTGGAATTATTTGCATGTGAAATGGTTAAAATTCAAAAACAAATCTAACGCTTCAGGATAAGCTTCATTTATCTGAAAAATGTACGTCTATGGAATTCTACCGACTTGAATGGTGCCAAATAAATGAAAGTGTGATTGTTCAGCCCTTTGATCTTCAAAAGCCTTAGTACCAGTGGTAGATGATTTCCTGTGACCTCCCAATCAGAGCCAGGAATTATTATTTCTGGTTTTTTCTTCCCTAAGAGCCAGGTAGAAAATGATGAGCAAACAATGACATTATTACAGTGGCACTTTAATGGGTGTTCAGGGAACTAAAAAGTCAGCAGAGGCACTGCATGAAATATTCATGGCTATTTTTCTTTTTCTTGCCTCTTCCTTCTCTAGTCGCAAGAGTGAAAGCATCCAGGACAGAAGTTCTGAGCAGAGGAAGCATGTAGAAATGGCTCCTGCAGGCCTGTCTTTGACCTTCTGGGGGATGGAGGGATAGACAAAACTCTTTCCCTCCAGTTCCAACTTTCTTTCTTCCTCACATGACATCTTGGTTTTCCAGTAAACTAAGATACTGCCGCTTCTTACTGCATCTCCAGGATCTTGGATGGATATTGACAGTGCCATCTCCCCTTGGGAATGAGAGCAGGATTTTGAAGATGCAGATTCTCCCCCTAACCGCTTCTGGGAGAAGGTGGATGAGATCAAACAGATTGGTATCGTCCAAGGGAAAAATGGGGTGTGATGGGCTTGTCCAGGTTGCCTGTTAGGCACAGTGACTGTGGACTTGTTACAAAGCCAGGCAGTCTCTGGGAAGTACTGGTAGCGTTGGGTGGTCATGCTGTGGCCGGCTTTTGTGTTTAGGATCCTTACAGAAAGTTTAGCCACTATATGGTCCTTTACTGCATGTATGCACTTTTCTATGGGAACCCATCATATGAAATTCTAAACTTCTGAAGTCAAATTTTCAGAGAAACACTCTTCTACAACAAGAATTTTTCTCCTGAGCATGTTCAGTCCCCTCACGGTGCCCAGAGGTACCTTGCCCTGTCCCACCTCCAAACAACAGCTCCTAGTTTTCTCCCAGGCAGATGGCTTTCTTTCTATACAGATCCCATCCATCCCTTATGGCCCATCTCGGAGACCTCACCAGCTCCATGAAGATCTCTATGTCCACTCCAGCCCAGTGGGATTTCTTCCTCTTCTCCTCTGCTACTTCCTGTCTGAATGTTTATTTGGTACCTGTCACATCCGCCTTCTATTCAGTGGTTTGCTAGTAGAAGTTTAATAACTGGTTCTCTGGGGATGGGGGGTGGTGCACTGATGTGTAGCACTTGCCAATTTTTGTGGTGTAAATACTCTGGCAGTGGCTGATTTCAAGCTTGAGGATTGATGGCCCTGAAGGCAGTGTTGGGAAGAGATCCGCACATCTGGCTTTCTCCGCCCGGTCCTGGCAGGTTCTGGCACACCACTGCGTGTGCTGCCCTGGAATTCTTCTTTCATATCTGTCTTACCCCTTGCTCCCCAACTTAGCTCTAAGGCTCAGTGGAGCTAAATTCTGACTTCACATTAGAAATACCTGGGGGACGTACGAAAAATGCCGGTACCCAGCCTCTACCCCAGAGATTCTGATTCAACTGGTCATTGGAGGGAACCAGTCATCAGTATTTTTAAAAGCTTCCCAGGTGACTCAAAAGTACCGCCAAGGTGAGAACCACTGGCCTTAGATGCAGGCAGGATATTGTATGTCAGCTCTTCTCCATGTGTGATCCCTGGACTGGCTGTATCAACGTCATCCTGGCACTCGTTAGGGATGCTAAATTTTGGTCCACACTCCAGACCGACTAGATGAGAAACTTTGGGGGATGAGGGTTAGGCCAGCAATCTGTGGTTTAATAAGCCCTCCAGGTGATTCTGATGCATGTTAAATGTGAGAGCCACTGTCTTATGTCTCCTGAATCCTTATTAGACCCATAGACAGTTACAGGCACACAGCTGTACCCAATCAACACTTGTTGATTAAAATCTATCAGGGAGTACATTTTCATGAAGGAAGCTATTTTTTTCCTCTTTGTGAGAGGATTTAGTGCAGAGTACCTTAAAATAGAGTTTCTTCTTGCACACTGAGTCATGTGGTTCACAAATATTCAAGGGATCTCAGACTTACTGTTCATTCAGCTATGCAGAAACACACCTATTATATGAAAGAAAGCACAATGACATTCATTCATTTGTTCATTCAACAAATACGTATTGATGGACAGAACCTCATGCTAGATGTGAATAATTTGTTATTAGTCCATCTTTCCCTGTGATGGGGGTCAGCATTGGGACAGCACAAGTATGGACTTTTGTGCTTGATCTGTTACTTACAAGCTGGGTCATCTTGTGGCAGATAGAACTTCTCTAGACCTTAATTTTTTCATAGTTATTAATATTTACATAGAGCTTTCTGATTTAACTGATACAGGATATCTGTCAAAAACTTCTAATAATCATAAGTTATGATGAAAATAGAGACATTCTCAGTACAATCAGAGCAAAAATAAGGAGAGCTTTCAACATTTCTGTTTTTCAGTAGGTAGTAGAGCAATGTTTCTCACATTTTAATGTGCATATGAATCACTTGAGGATCATATTAAAATGCAGATTCTGAGAAGTTTGAGATGGAGCCTAAGATTCTGCCTTTTTAGCTAGCTTCCAGGGGAGGCCAGTGATGCTGGTTCCTAGACCATACACTGAGTAGCAAGGCTCTGAGGTTCTGGCTGGTGCAATAAAATAGGAAAAAGGAAGGAGGGGCGTGAGAACTGTAAAGGACATTACTTGCAAAAATGATTTCCTACTTGAAAATTTTATGAACCACTAAAACTACTAAGAATTTAATGCTTTACATATTTACGAGGTGCCCACCTGTCTGGTGAGGTAGTTTTGAGGGTAAAATGATGATACTTTGTAAATCATAAAGCATCTAGAAATTTAAGCTAAGAAAGCAATGAATTATTAGTTTCTCAAAGCACAGCTAATTGCACTGCATTGCCTGGCCCACTGTAGTGGGGTCATCTTTTTTTTTTTTTGGTCCAGAATTTTAAACCGGGATTCACCTAGCAGTTTCTAGGAGTATATATTTTCACTTGTTTCCTCTGTCCTAGTCAGTTCTGTAAGTAGATTACCCACACTTCAAAGACAGGGGGCTTCTTAAACTCCTTTTGGCAGCATGGTGAATAGAAGGGATGGCAAATAGATTTTATCTAGTGGTCAACTCTGATTGATTGGCAGGGCTTCCTGGCTGAGACTCTTTCCAGGCCTGAAGGCATGAGTGCTGTGATTGATTATTTACGTCTGCCTTTGACAGAGGACAGAAAAAGTGGTGGGCTGGTCTTTAGAGCCAGATTGAGTTAGGTTTGAATCTCTACCAAGAATCAGAGACCCTGCCAGAAATTCCTCCCATGAAGCTCTGGGACTTCTTCCTAGGCTCCCTAGCTTCACCTTTACTTCCTTCTAGCCCCGCGGCACCTAGTCTTTTCTCCCTACCTCAGCCACACTTCCTCTGTCCCCTGCAATTTCTCTCTCCATATATCCGAGCAGAGAGGACAGCAGTCTCCCCAGCTCCACTCTTCCTCATAAACCCCATTCTCTTATGGACCCAACTCCTAATCTTTCTGTGTAAATAGAGAAACACCAATATGAAGAAGTTAAGAGGTTTATGGACCCTTACAAAACTGTATAGTCATGGAGCTAGTCTCTAGTTCCTAAATAGGTCAGAGGAATTTCTGAACCTCTGTCTCCTGATTTGTAAAACTGGGACAATGATTTTGACGTCTCAGGGCTGTTGAGAGATTAACTGATATATAATGTATGTGGGAATACCCACCCCAGTGGCTGGTGCCCAACAGGCATTCAGTCAGTGCTGGTTCCTTCTTCTAGCTGACCCTCTGCACACACTGTGTACTTCTTCTTCTTCTTTTTATTAAACAACATTGACATAGGGTGGGAGTTGTGACCTGACTTGACATAGAGTCTTGGTGACTTTCATACATGCTGTTGGTTGGGGAGAAAGAAGGACAATTATTTTATTTAAAAAAAATTCCGTTCATCTATTGATGGACATTTAGGTTGCTTCCATGTCCTGGCTATTGTAAGTAGTGCTGCAGTGAACATTGGGGTGCATGTGTTGTCTTTTTGAATTGTGGTTTTCTCAGGGTATGTCATACAGAGTGAAGTAAGCCAGAAGGAGAAAAACGAATATCGTATATTAACGCATATATGTGGAATCTAGAAAAATGGTACAGATGAACCTATTTGCAGGACAGGAATAGAGATACAGACATAGAGAACGGGAGTGTGGACATGGGGAGTGGGGAATGGGGGGTAGGATGAATTGGGAGATTGGGATTAACATATATACACTACCATGTGTAAAACAGATAGCTAGTGGGAACCTGCTGTGTAGCGCAGGGAGCTCAGCTTGGTGCCCTGTGGTGACCTAGATGGGTGGGATGGGGGTGGTGGTGGGAGGGAGATCCAAGAGGGAGGGGATATATGTATACATATGGCTGATTCACTTTGTTGTACAGCAGAAACTAACACAACATTGTAAAGCAACTATACCCCAATTAAAAAAGAACGTCCAAGACTTTTGCTCTGTGCCAGCTGTAATTCAAAGTGCACTATAGATATCAATTCATTTAATTTTCACAATAACATTGTGAATTAAGTACTGTTTCCACTGAGAAATTAAATATGTTGCTCAAGAGCTCCCAGCTAGTGAGTGTCAGAGCTGGGATTCCCACTTAGGGATTATAGCCGTAGAGTCTGTGCTTTCAGTCACCATGCCATGCTGGTTCATCTAGGCCTGGGGTGGGGGACATCCTGGTATCCACAGCCACTAACTTCCCTTTTGAGGCCAGAGATGTTAGAGATTTGCTTTGTTTCCTGGAGAACTCCTTATCTTCTGGAATTTCTGGAATTATCCTGCTGCTTTCAGGAGAAATGACCTGGGAAAAAGTCAAGATGGGAGAGAGGGGAGTGAGACGAAGTCTGGGACAGGAGCCCTATAGCTGTAAAATCAGGCTAGAGAGAACGAAGAGGGTGAGGCTGTGGTCTGACTGCTGTGGCCTCCGTGAGAAGAGCTGAGACTGGGTCAGGACAGTGCTGGTGGGATGGATGCTTTCACTAGATCCGGTCAGCATTTGCCTTCGTGACCCAGGGTTGGAGCCACAGCCTGACTCCCACGTGTGGAGCTGTGAGACGAGCTTTGTGGGAAGCGAGGAAAGTGGCATCCTTCCATACCTCTGTCCTAGTACATTGCACTCACAGTGTTTGTTTACCTGTCTGCGTCCCATCTGAGCCGTGTGGGAGGAGCTGGGGCTGTGTCCTCTTGCCCACTCTTGTATGTCAAGCAGTAGCACAGGGCTGGGCACGCAGTTGGTATATGAACCGTGAATGAATGAACGATTATAGGAAGGGCTTCATACAGCTGACTGTTGGAGGAGGCTGTCTTCCTTCATGGTGGTGAGTTACGCGTTCATCTTAGCTTTCTCTCGCTGTGCTGTAGGGACCATGATGGGACAGGATTTGGGGAGGTCATAGATAGAAGGAAGAGCAGATGCTGCACACGGGGTGCAAGAAGATGTGGGGCCATAGTACCTAAAGAACATAACTCTCTATTGTAACTTGAAGTATTTGCCCGAAAGTGGCTACCTCCTTTCTGTACCCGCCCCAAAGGTGCATCTTGGCTTTTCGTGACATGTTCTCTCGTTATGTCATTTACCGTGACTGCCTGTGCAATTTTTTTTTTTTTTTTTTTTGCGGTACATGGGACTCTCGATGTGGTTTGGCTCAGGGAGTGACCTCTTGGCCCCTGACCCTGTAAAGGGGTCCTGGGATCCCTGGGCAGAGGACGGACACATCACATTATAATGAACTGTTGTAATTTGAATCTTGGGGCTGTCGGAGTGTTTTACAGGGAGACCTAAAGGCGGGGAATGCTTTCCTGAAGCAGCGACGTTTAGGATGAGAATTGAAGGGGCAGGTAGCTAAGCAGTAGAACGCTTACAGTAGAACATAATTACCTAGTACTCTTCAGACTTCACTGGAAGAATGTTGAGGGGAGCTTGATGCTAAATAATAGAAGAGAGACATATAAAAAAGAAAAAATGACAAAGAGCATGAATTCTGAGAAGAGCAGTGAAGAAAAGTCAGAGGAGCACGTGGATGTGAGGCTAAGGCATTGCTTGGCCTGTGTTCTCCATACATCAGGCACTACGGGGATACCTAAGATTGTCAGAGTCCCTTATGCGTGTACAGTGCCAAACATACAGCACTTTCGAGAACTACATGGACTTCCCTGGTGGCACAGTGGTTAAGAATCCGCCTGCCAACGCAGGGGACACGGGTTTGAGCCCTGGTCCGGGAAGATCCCACATGCTGCGGAGCAACTAAGCCCGTGCGCCACGACTACTGAGCCTGCGCTCTAGAGTCCACAAGCCACAGCTGCTGAAGCCCGTGCGCCTAGAGCCCGCAACAAGAGAAGCCACCGCTGTGAGAAGCCCGTGCACCGCAACAAGGAGTATAAGTGTGAGCCTGGAGAGGCTTCTGGAAGGAGGTGAGGCTGGAGAGGTGGCAGGGGTCAAGTCCCGCCAGGCTACGGAAGCATAGCTTTTCTTCCCAGCATGCCATTCTCCTGCATAGCATTATGTCTGTGTCTGTCCACATTCTCCTAATCAGTCTGTGGGCTCCTTGAAGCAGGGTCTGCTCCTAGAAACCTCCAGTTGCTCCCCAGCAGCAGTGATGTGCTGCCGCTGAGTGACTGAGAGCTGGCGGTTACATTTTGGGGAATTTCGTAAGCTGGTTAATGCGCATGGGTTGTTTGAAGTTGGCCACGATGACAATATTTACGCTATGGAAATTGGTGAATGCTATAAATCAGGGCTCTCATTTTTCCTTTCAGTGAGCCTGTGTTTAAACATTTAGTTGCACACCCCTGCCAGCTGACACAGTGATGGGCATACAGAGCAGGAGGCAGCAGCGGCGAGAAGCAGGGACCCAGAATTGGGAGACGACACCAGCTGTGTGTTGCTGGTCAAGTAATTCAGCCTCTCTGAGCTCAGTTTCCTCATTTATCAAATGGGGAGATTGAGACAGATTTGAGAGGATGGCTACGGGAAAGAAGTGTCAAGAGAGCTGCCCAACAGAGTGTCCTCACTTCACGGTAGACACACCAAACCGTGCTGGTTTCCGCTGTTCTCAAGAACTGGAAATATCTATTCTCTGTTCCTTTTGCATTGCTTTTGATGACACTTTAAATTTTTACTTTATAAAATATGATATTGTCTGTGGTGTTTAATTTCACAAACCATCTCCAACACTTTTGGAAGAAGGTGGGATATATACCTTCCTGTAAAGTGTAAACTCTTATATCACCGCACCCTTCTGCTACCCCCTCTCCCCACCCTGGCTCTCACTGCTCTCAGTGGGAGATGAGCCTTTGTTTTTGACTAAACAGACTGTCCTAGCCCTTCCCTGTGACAGCAGGACAAGGGCTCTCCTCCTCTCCCCTCTCCTCCTCCCCCTCCTCCCCTCCCTGTCCTCCCACTTCTCCCCTCCCCCTCCTCCCCTCCTCCTCCTCCCCTCCTCCCCTTCTCCTCTCCTCCCCCCTCCTCCCCCTCCTCTCCCTCCTCCCCTCCCCCCTCCCCTCCTCCTCCCCCCATCCTCTCTCTCCTCCCCTTCCTCCCCTCCCCCTCCTCCCCCTCCTTCTCTTCCTCCTCCTCTTCTTCTTCCTGAAATTGATGGCTGGATCCTGTAGGCTGTGCTGTTAACCCCCAGGTTTCCGAGGGGGTGGGGCTGAGCAGCAGCTCCTTCTTTCTTTGCAACCTGTGCTGATATCACTGTATCCCTGGGAAAAGGGAAGACAGTCTTGTCCCTTGAAGGGTGTCTGCTGTGTGTTGATTATTTAAGGATAATATTTCTGGCCATGGAGCTGACGAGGCAGGAAATGGCTTTTGTGGGTGACTAAACGCTGACATGATGTGGCAGCTTCTGTCTGTGGCCATGCATCCTGGTCACCTGACAGCAAAGAGCGAGCTGACCGAGAGCCATCTGCGAGCCTGGGTTCTGAGGGCCGCGGGCAGTGAGGAGTCACACCCAGGACGTTTAGAACTGGGATCCCAGAGCACAGAGGGAACCAGGAGGGACCGCTCTGGATTCTGGTCCTGTCATTGCCACACCTTGATGTGCTTATGACCTTGAGCAAGTCATTTTCCACCTGTGCCTCCGTGTACCTTTTTGTAAAAGGATGGGCTTGAACTAGGTGATTTCCAAGGTCCTGCTCAGCACTGAGATTCTGTGGTTTTATGAACTTCACCAACAAGCAGAGACATTCCTGTTTAGGCTTGTTTTATGTTCTGATTCCCAAGGACGTAGTTCTAATGGACTGTTCTCCAGAGACTATTTATTTCTTGTTAGCTAAGAATAATTTTCACAAGCAGCAGTAAGTTGTGAGGAGCCTGGTCTGCGTGTGTGGTCCATTTTAGAGTGTTCTGGGAATTCAGCTGAACTCAGCAAGCATTTATGGAATGTCCACTCTTGGGATGAAGTATGGTACACTGGAAGCTACATAGGAATTTGAATTGGAAACCTGGGTTTCAATCTCTGATTTGCTATTTGTAAGCTGTGGCCTTGGGCATGTACTTAAACTCTTTGAGTCTCAGTTTCTCCACCTGTAAAATGGGGACAGAAAGAGTCCCTTCCTCTTTGAGGAGTGCATGAGAGAATAGGCCTAGAGCACACAGCATATCATGCTTGAGGCATGGAAATGCCGATGAATGTGACTCCTTTCCCTGTTAGGCTCCAGGCTTTGATTAGGTGTTAGGAACACAAGGATACATGCAAGTCAAGACACCCCCTGAGCCACAGGCAGACGGACACCCAGTCCGTGATGAGGCATCCATCAGCACTTGAGGTGAAGTATGCAGTGATCAGGGCCACAGAGAAAAGACGTCCAGCTCCTAGAGTCATGAACTAGAAAGCCAGTGGCCAGTGTGCTCCTGGTGACAGTCAGGAAATGCAGACACAATGCAGCTGGGACCAGTTCTGTGAAGGCAGAATGACAGACTTCAGCACTGCATCAGGGTTGGATGTGGCATTTAGACTATCTCCCTCCTGGCAGCACTGTACTTGAGGTCTTCCAAGAGAGAACAGCATCAGTGTTTATGTTTCCAGTGCTGGGCTAGCACCATGGTGGCAGTGGCGTGGTGGGATTCTACAGATGAGAAGGAACAGCCCCTGAAGCCAGGAGTCGCTACTTAGCTGGGAGACAAGGTGTGCTCATTTTTTTTTTTTTTTTTTTTTTTGCGGTACGCGGGCCTCTCACTGTTGTGGCCTCTCCCGTTGCGGAGCACAGGCTCCAGACGCGCAGGCTCAGTGGGCATGGTTCACGGGCCCAGCTGCTCCGCGGCATGTGGGATCTTCCCGGACCGGGGCATGAACCCGTGTCCCCTGCATCGGCAGGCGGACTCTCAACCACTGCGCCACCAGGGAAGCCCGGTGTGCTCACTTTAACAGCAAGAAGCTAGAGGCAGAGATGCGTCATGGCTTCTGACCCCGGCGAGTGCATGGTCATGCAGTGCTTTCCCTCCTGGCCATCTTTCTTCCCTTTTCTTTCATGAAGTAAGTAGATATTAAACACTTGCTGGTGTTGTGTGCTAAGGGTCTTGGAGTGACTGAACCTGGTACTTGCCTCTGGAAGATTCTAGTCTGAAGGGGAGGCAGACATATAAGCTACTATGCTCGGCAAAGTATCACAGGTGCTAAGGATGCTGAGACAGAGTATGGGAGCCAGGGTGGGCTGTACGAGGTGACAGTTTGCCTGGATGTGAGGGTCATGGGGTTGCACCAAGGCATAGAAAGAAGGGGTTCATGGCAGTCCGAGGTGGTTGGGGGGAGATTTTCTGGAGGAAGTGAGCTCTGTGCTGTTTCCTCAAGTCTTCCTTCAGGCCGTAGAGTGCCAGCATTCCCCAAGGTTGGGGAATTCTTCTATTTTGTATTCTTTCTGCTCAGCCTGCTTGAATGTTGCCAGACATGCAAGGGTAGTTGGCGTTGGCATGAAGCCCTCATCTAAAAGTCAATTGCATTGGCCTTTTGAAAATGGGACAAGATATTTATGCTTAATATTTGGGTATTTTTGTTGTTGGCTGCTTTTTTTGTTTTCATACCTCTTTATTGGAGTATAATTGCTTCACAATGTTGTGTTAGTTTCTGCCGTACAACAAAGTGAATCAGCTCTATGCACACACATCCTCATATCCCCTCCCTCTTTAGCATCCCTCCCACCCTCCCTATCCCACCCCTCTAGGTGGTCACAAAGCACCAAGCTGATCTCCCTGTGCTATGCGGCAGCTTTTTTTCCCCCCAGGTCACACTCTGCTCGTGAAATAAGATTAATTTGAAATGAAATTAAGTGTGTTCCACGTAGGACACCCTTGCCAAATAATTGCATCAAATATAGTTTGCAAGGAGGGTTGTCTTTTTATCTTTTCTTAAAGGGCAGTCCAGAATCCAAATGCCTCCGAGAGCCAGCCTGTTCTTGGGTCTCTCTCCAAGATCACTGTCTCAGCTCATCCCTGAGATCCTAGGTCAGGCAGAATTGTAATAATTTATATCTCAGGACTCAGAGAACTTTTCTGTACTGTCTTCACTGAAGGTATCAGCTTTAATAAAAATAAAAGTACCTGGGCTTATTCAGCAGCAAGGGAAAAAAATAAGTAAATCCTCACAAAGCCCTGCATATTTCCTCTTTTTATATGGCAATAGAGACAGAGAGGCAGAGAGAAAGAAAAACCTACAAGGAGGGAGAGAAAGCGGGGTGGTGGGGAGTAGGGACTGTTTCTGGTTCATTGCTCATGCCCAGGTCACAGTGGTGCTGTGGTGCTGCAGATATCTGAGGCTGTGCCCTCCCCCTGGGAGCCAGGGTCAAGTTCCCCTCCAGCCCCGCCTTCTCACAGTTAGGAAAATTGGTTGAACATGGGCCCACCTTTGAAGAATTCAGAACTCAAGGTGACCGAAGAAATATTCTTACTCAGCTTGTTCATTTTGCAAATAAGAAACTGAAACCCAGGCTAGGAAATTTGACATGGGGTGTGTGAGTCTGTGGCTGCCCTCAAGGATGGCTGCATGATGAGCGCTGGGCAGGTGGGTGGGACAAGAAGCCTACATTCTTGATTCTCAGGTGCTGCACTTCCCACTGCCCCGTCCTCACTTGCTTTAGCTCAGCGAGGGGTGTGAGCTGACCAGAGACCGCAAGTCTCTACAGGCAATGACTTTGCTTTCATGACCATTCTTTCTGCCACCCCCCACTCTCCAGGCTCAGTGGTTTCCAACCAGGGGCAATTTTGCCTCCCAGAGGTCTTCCAGAAATGTCTGGAGACATTTGTCATAACTGGGGAGAGAGTGCTACTGCTGTCTAGTGGGTAGAGGCTAAGGATGCTGTTACACACCCTGCAACACGCAGGACAAACCCCCAGAACAAAGAATTATCCGGCCCCAAACGTCAGTCACGCTGCTGTTGAGAAACTCTGCATATCTGATTTTGTGTGTAAGTGTGTCTGTGTGTGTGTGTGTGTGTGTGTGTGTGTGTGTGTGTGTGTGTGTGTGGCGGGGAGTTGTATCTGAAAGAGATGAGAGCTCATTGTGACTGCAGGGAGGGTACTGATATCATTTTGGGGGTAGATTAGGCTCCTGTTTTACAAATTTGCCCAAGCGTCCACATTATACATCTAGCTTGTTGAAAGATGTGTTTCCAGACCCCACCTCGTATATACTGAGTTGGAATCTCCAGGGGTGGGCCCAGGAATCTGCATTGCTACTCTGCTTCAAAGGTGATTCTGACCGAGAGCCCGCTTTGGTACATAATGGATTAGGTAACAGTGTTGGCTGAACATTTATTATTTGCCTATTCAGATAAATCTGGATCTTAACCTCAGCTCTGCCGTTTGTCAGCTGTGTGACCTTGGACAAGTCATTTATTTATTCTCTGAGCCTGTATTCTCTCATCCTCTGAAGAGAGAGGACCACATCCATCTCAGAGTTTGCAGTGAGCATGCAATGAGATAACCTGCGTCAAAGCTCCTGGTGGACAGTAGGTGTTCAGACCTGTTAGATGAGTTGACTGTGTTAGATAATAAGGAGACCTAACCGTCATCAGCCGCTTACATTCCAAGCACGTGTTAGGTACTCTTATAGTATCTTTTCTACTTAGCTTCACAACATCCTTCTTTTATAGCTGGGACACATTCTAGGTACTCTTGAGTATGGCAGGCTGAATAGCAGCCTCCCAAGATGTTCATTTCCGCATCTCTGGAACCTCTTAAATTTACCCTACGTGGTGAAAGGGATTTTTGTTTGTGTAATTGAGTTAAGAATCTTGAGATGGGGAGATTATTCTGGATTGTCTGGGGGAGCCTGATATCATCACAGGGAGGCAAGAGATCAGAGGAAGTAGGAGATAGGACACTGGAAGTCAGAGTCTGGAGTGATTTGAGGAAGGAGTCACGAGTCAAGTAATGGTGCTGGCCTCCGGAAGCTGAAATAGGCAGGGAAGTGGCTTCTCCCCTGGAGCCCCCAGGAGGAACCAGCCCTGTAAGACCCATGTCAGACTTCTGACTTTCAGGACTATAAGGGAATACATCTGTGTGGTTTTTAAACCACAAACTTGTGGTCATTTGTTAGAGCAGCCATAGGAAACTTATACACTTAACCATGGTTTCCTATCCAGAAATTCTTAAAAAAAAAAACATTTTTATTAAAACAAATTTTTATTGAATTATAGTTGATTTACAATGTTATATTAGTTTCAGGTGTGCAACATAGTGATGCAACATTTTTATAGATTATACTCCATTTAAAGTTATTATAGGTAAGGACTATATTTCTCTGTGCTCTACAATATATCCTTGTTGCTTATTTATTTTATGCACAGTAGTTTGCATCTCTGAATCCCATATCCCTGTCTTGCCCCTCCCCCTTCCCGCTCCCTGCTGGTAACCAGCAGTTTGTTCTCTCTGTGAGTCTGTTTCTGTTTTCTTATATACATTCATTTGTTTTATTTTTTTTATTATTTATTTTTTATTTTTGCGGTACGTGGGCCTCTCACTGTTGTGGCCTCTCCCTTTGCAGAGCACAGGCTCTGGACGCGCAGGCTCAGCGGCCATGGCTCACTCGCTCCGCGGCATGTGGCATCCTCCCGGACCGGGGCACGAACCCGTGTCCCCTGCATCGGCAGGCAGACTCTCAAGCACTGCGCCACCAGGGAAGCCCCATTTGTTTTATTTTTTAGATTCTACATGTAAGTGATAACATAGAGTATTTGTCTTTCTTGCCTGACTTATTTCACTAAGCATCCCTGTCTAGGTCCATCCATGCTGTTGCAAATGTAGAAATTGAGTGGTAAAGGGGAGTCAGACATCTAATGTCTAACCAGTTAGAGGAGACACATACACAACCGAAAAAGGTGGGGGGGGGAATTTGCATCAAGGAGCAAATGAACATATATGAGAGAAACAGTTGAGAATAAGAGGATCCTTCCCATCTGGTACTGTTAATCCAGGGGAACACCCTGGAGGAAGTGGGAAGGTGGCCAGCCCCTGAGGTGTGCGTTTGATGCCTTGTAAAGACATTGTGGCGTCTTGGAAAAAACTTCTCTCTTGCCCAGTGATCCTCTGACCCTTAGATGCGAGCCTTCCATATGGTCTCCTGCCCTCTCCTTTCCCAGATGGCACAGCGGTTCCTGCTGTTGGCTTAACATGTTTGGAAGCTGCTTCTGTCTCCCCTGTGACTCTGATTAGAGGATGACAGGCGAGGTCCGTCTCCATTTCCCGTCTTTGCCACGTGAGTCTCCACTCTCCCCAGCCTCCGCCTGCACTACCCCGCGACAATTGATGGGCGGTGTTAAGTGCTGACTAACGTGGTTATTAGAAGTATGAATTATTTAAGGAGACGTGCACATCATTAACCTGTTGTTCATGGGGGGAGTCTTGACAGGCACATTAGCCTTAAGCACGGCGCAGTTTTGCCTGTGGTGGGAGGGAGGACGGAGGCAGGGGTGGGGTTGGGGGCTGAGGGGGTGGGCGTGGTGCAAAGGATCAGCTGCGTCAGTATTGGAAAGAGTTGCCCCGAGAAAAGAGGCAGATTAGAAAAAAAGCTGAGCGTCGTTTGATAGAGCGATATTTTTGGCTCCGGGACACTGTGAATTGGAAATGCAGGAGAATTAGCAAGTCACACCTTCAGAGGCATCTGTGAGCGTTATGTACCAGTATGATCACTGTAATTATAATAATAATAAATGTTCTGTCATGGTGTGGCTCGTGGAGGTCACCCTGAGGTAAGAGGGAGAAGAGGAAGAGGGATGGAGAGGGAAGTTATTAGTAAACCTTAGGCCCAGCCCTCGGAGTCCTCACCCCTTCCCCACACTGAACCCTTCTCTGCGAAGCCTCCTCGTCCAGACTTTGGTGACATGATGAACCTGCTTGGTCTAGAGGCATGAGCCCTGGGTAGCTGCTCTTCTTTCCAAAGGAGCTGTTTTGTTAGATGAGGAGCCCGCTTCTTGTTCTTGTCCCTCTTTGGATCTGGAGGGGCGTCTGGTCCAAAAGCATATTTTCCTTTTGTGGGGTAATGAGCTTTGAAACTGGATCTCTTGGTGCGACGGGAGATGAGAACGATCTCTGCTAGACTGTGCTGCACTAAGGCTCTGAAACGGTCACGTTTAGAGGGAGGCCAGGGCAGTGGCCAGCTGAGATGTCATCAACCAGGGGTCTCCTGCGGCTTTTGTCAGTCATCCAACGTTTGCTGAGTGTCTGCTGGGTGATCCTTATCTTATGGGGACACAGAAGTGTCAAATAAGATCTTAGGAGCTCACTGCCTTCTTAGGGAGAGAATAGTAACACACTATAGAATGTAGAATATTCTAGCTATAGACTAGTATTACTATGACTGGTACCAGTGCTGCTAGGAAATATACTGTTCCCTAATATCGAGAGTAATATAATTGTTAGGAGATATATTATGTAGCTCTCTTAGCTATGCATACCACTATTAGTAACAATAAGTGGAGAGCACTGTTGTACCAATCTAGGTGTGTTTTGGACAGAAAATGAGTATCCATGGGGATTACAGAGGGTAGAGAGCTCTATAGGCAGGTGTAGTGGTAATACTGATATCTAACATCTGCAGGATGTTTTATATAGCTCGTACCTATCTTTATATCTCATGTGATCTGCACAACGGTCAAGTGCATCCCAGAGAAGTGAAGTAGCTTGCTTATATCACGCAGCTGGTGAGTGGAAGAGCTAGGGTTCGAACCCCTTGTGACGCTGAGGCCAGGACTTGCTCCACTGCACCACAGCTGCCTGCCCCACAGAATGGTGTGCATTCCTGCGTGGTATGTGCGTCACAGTGCCTTATGCTCCAGAGTCCTTCCACTTCAGTCACCTCCTTTGATCCTCGCAGAGAGGCAGCATATGAGGAGGGCTTGGGTTTATTCCGGGCCTTTCAGAGGCATGAGACTGTTGGATGACATGGCTTTGAGCCACCTGCCAGCCTTTGTGAGAGGAGGGCACCATGACTCCTGGAGAAAACACAAAAGTCATACGCATGTACACACACACACACACACACACACACACACACACACACACACACACACACACACACACACACACACACACACACACACACACACACCCCAAGGGAAAAAAGAAGAAAAACTCACAGAGCAAACAAAACAGTAATGGAAAGCTGCAACCAAGCAGAACCTTTAGCTGCGTCACTGTGCCTCGCTCATTGCCCAGTATCAGACGGCCTTTCCTACCTTCCGGAAAGGCAACAGCGAATGACGTGCGGGGTCCATCGGGCGCCCTCGTTTCCTCCTGCTGATTGTCAGGCCCGGTCTGGGCATATAGCTGTGTGGGATTTTGGCATCCATCAGGGCAGATCTTCTGCCCCTTTTTCCTGGGTTCTCTGGGTCTGTCCCGTTTCTCTGCCATCATTTGTGCAGCAGAATCTTCTTCAGAAAAAGGAAATGAGATGGAATGAGGATACAGTTACTGAGTTTTGCAGACACAGTGCCAGTTTTGTTTCTACGTGCAGATAGGGTGCGGGTGTATGTGTGCATGTGGACCCACACACGCACTCACAGACATGCCTCCACACTCAGTATCTGGAGCGGGATCTGCCATCCTGTGTGGGGATCATCTGTATTCCCAGTTCCGAGACAGCTTTATTATCTTAAACCTCCCTTATGATATTTCCTGTGACTGACAGTTACTGTCATATTTTTGCCTGATACACACTGAGCCTGGACTTAGCTTCGGGATGTGTCACCTCGTTGTTTACCGTCGCTCACCCACGCTGAGCCCCATGCTGTTCATTTCAGCTGGCCTGCTTCCATCAAGAGGAGGCAGAAGCTCGGGAACCAGACAGGATGTGCCGTGGTTGTGGTGGCTGTTTGTCTGGGGCTGGGTCACTTCTCTAGAACAGGCTTCCCTTGAGCATCCTGTCGCTAATGACAGGGAGGACGTCTCAGTGCTAGTGAGAATTTAATAAGAGACTGCAAAGATGTCTAGTTTATCTTTCTCATCAGTGCAGTGACCTTACAAGTGGTCATCAGCCTATTCTTGGATACCTGCAGAGACGGGGAGATCACTCCATTCCAAGGCAGCTCACTCTCTTGCAGATTAGCACACGCTCAGCACGCGGGGAGATGGGAGGGGCGCTGAGCTAAGAGCCTGGTGTGAGCCTAGGTTCTCCTCCTGACTCTCTTACCCATAAGCTAGGACCTCAGGCAAGTCTGGTCATCTGTCTGCGTCTGTTTCCTCTGCCTATGAAATGGGGGAACTGGGTTTCAGATGGTGCTCTGAGCAGCTTGGGGTTTCTGGAAGGTTCCTCAGGGGCTGCAAAGAAGGTTGAGGTAGGGGTTAAGTGTTGGCAGGGGCACCAGTCATACTAAAAGAGAATTATTATGATTTTGTGTTTTATGTTTTGGGCTTTGAATACATGACTTTTGTAGATAAACAAGTTTAAAAAACAATAGGAGAAGAGGGTTCAAGGTCCTCTCTAGCTCTAATTTTGTATGATCTTTGAAATCTGTAGCAGTTACCATGAGGTCTATTTAGTAGAATAATACTACTTTAAATCTATTTTACAGAGAACAATTCTAACGCCTCTTACAAGACAACCTTCCTACTGTCTCCCACCTTTTTAAAGTCCACAAGGGCAGGTTGTGAATATTACATCAGAGGCAGCCCTGGCCAGAATAGTGAATTAAGAGAGGTTTGTTTCGATGTCCTCTTTCCTTACTTTCTTTCCTGTGTTACTCTCTTTTCTACTCCAGGTGCCTCTGTGGTTTCCCATTCTCCCCAGACCATCAGACCCAGCCAGCTCTCACTACGGGGAAATTCTCTGATAACCTTACCCTGGTTGTAAAGTGTTAGCTGAGGATGTTTTAATAGCTTCCAAAATACTGGGGACTTTTGAAGCCTGAGAATCTAAACCTGTTCTCAAAAAAAAAAAAAAATGAATGTCTAATGGTTAAGTCTGGGGTTCTGAGATAAATTGCGTCCCAGGAAGCTGTGGTGTGCGCACAGGCTGCTCCCGGCAGCTTCAGCTTCTTCATCCCTTCCTTTGGCTGTGTTTGCCTTAGAGGTGTATTTCCAATTTTGCCTTGCAGAAGTGTTTCTAAAAGTAACTCTCCCGGAATACTAATCCTAAAGCCTCTGAGAAAAGGGCTCCTCTGCCAAATGCCTTTGGGAAAACGCTGGGTATCATGGTTCCCTCTTAGAGTCTCACAGCGCACCCTGATCTATTTCAGACTCTGAGAAAGCCATCAGGGAGGAGTCCTGGTTTATCTTTGTTGAATCCAGTGTTTCCCAAAGTGTTTGACCAGAGTAGCCTATTTTCCTCTAAGTAATGGCTGTTAACATCCCTCAGAACTGGTGTTCCCCAGCACACACTGGGAGCATTAGTTCTCACTGGGCGTGGTTTTGCTCTCCAGGGGGCTTTTGATAAAATCTGGAGACATTTGGGGCTGTCAGAACTAGCGGGGAGAGTGCTGCTGGCATCCACTGAATAAATGCCGGGGATGCTGTTACACATCTTAAATGCACAGGACAGCCACCTGCCATAAAGAATTATCCGGACTCAAATGTCAATAGGGCCGAGGATGAGAAACCGTGTTCTAGAGTTAGGCAGGAACCAGGTCTGTTTAAGTGCAGTGCAAAGTCCTGTAAAAGCAGGGACTCAGCTGGGCCTTTTATGATGAGGGGTGTTTTCTGGACAATGTGGAAGGACACGCACCAGGTGATATTTCCCTAACACTACCGAATGAATCCAGAGCCCAGCGCTCCTTCATGCCCAGAGAGAGGCAGCGCTCAGCTCCCTCGAGCCCCCCATCCCACTGTGTGGACAGGGATGAAAGGGGCCTTCTCCCTGCAGAGCTTCTGGGATCAGGGCTGACAGGGCGCATCACCTGTTCTCAGCCTCCCTTCCAGAATCAAGTGGTTTAGCACCCTCATAGGATGAGCCTGTTTTCCCAGCTTGCGGATTGCACTTTATTTATTTTTTTGCATCTTGCTCCAAACCTCTTTTCTTTTTCTTGGATCGACAGGGCCTGGCTGCTCCTTCTGGAGATGTTGACTTGGTGGAAAAAAATGTGCTTGCTGTCAAGCAAAGAGCATTCCTGGGACTGAGATTCTTTAAGTCCCAGCGATTTATCTGTTTCCGTAAAGCAGAGCAATGACGCTTGTTAGTCAGCAGAACTCACACCTGCAGCCTCCCCCCAGCCCCCCGCCCCGCTCCATCCTGTTCCACATCAGGGCAGAAGAGCCTGCTGCAGTTCGCAGCCTTTCTGACTCTCTAAGTCAGTGAACAGTGAGCTCTTTGGGGCTGTGGATCCCTTTGAGAATCTGATGGAAGCAAAGGAATTTCTTGCAGAAAATTGCACACAGATGCATATACACAATATTGCATGTGATTCGACGTGGTGCATGGTGGTCTGTGTTTGTGAACTCAGAATTCGACATACCTAATTTTCAGGCTACTCCTTGGAGACAGTGGCTGCTCTTGTGGCTCTGCATTGAGCATCCTCATTGGGGCGTACAAGGGAAGGACCACCTCAGTTCCTTGCCTCAAAGAACTGTTGTTCTTGGGGAATCATAATTTAACAGAGTGAGTTAGTAGCTCATGCATTCATTCATTCATTTATTCAGCATGCGTTTATTTTGTTCCCGGGGAGCAAAATATCAACTACTGGAGAGTCAGCGATGAAAAACCACTCTTCTTTCTCTCAACAGTAGAGGATATAGGAAAGGACACTAAGGTCTAAGGTCCACCTGCTTGGATTGAAGAAGTGTGTAGGGTCCGGCAGGGTCTGCTAGGTGCCTGGCACTTGATCCTGGACTCAAGTTTGACCCGAGAAGCACTTTAAGAAATCACCCAGAACCTTCCAGGGTCCCAAGGCAGCAGAGTCCATTTCCCCTTTTCAGTGCCCTCTGCAGAGCTGAAGCCACTTGAGTGGCTTCCCATAGTTGTTACAGGCAAAGAACGGAGGACACAGGGCCCCCACCTTGGGGTTTTAGGAATCGGCTCACCTGTTGTGGTCCACAGCTTCCACAGCACCTATCAATTAACTTGGTAGAGGATAAGGCTGTCTCTTCTGATCACATAGCCTTATTGATGGAGCTCACCGATGTGGGAGTCTCTGTAGAGGGAGAACTTTGCAGAATGATGAACACCTTTGCAGTGAATCATGTTTATGCCAATTACATGTTTTCTTCCTTGTTTGGGCTCCGTAACGCGTGCAATAAAACAACTAGCCTCCTTCTTTGGCTAGTCGTTCGGCTAGTATGGCTAGGGCACATACTCTAGGCATCCTGGGAGGAAGACGAGCTGGTCTGTTTGTTTGAGCTGGTGAGTACTTTGAGCTCAGCTACAGTCCGGCCTAGCCATCTGACGCTCTTACAGGGTGGGCAGGTGGGATTTCTTTTTCCAGAAACAATCTGTTCCTGCACAAGGTTGTGATGGTCTCGCCTGAAGAGGGACAGTGAAGTCCATAGCAGTTGGATTCAAAAGAAGAAATCACTTTTCCATAATTGGTACCTTTTCATCCTCCTTTTCAAAATGCCCAGCACCGCTACCACAGCTCTGAATCCGCAGCAAACTGCAGGGTAGGGGAAAAGACTACACAGAAATTACAGTTGTAAGCAGGCAGCTCTCTGCGTGTGAGAATGGGGGTTGCAATTACAGATTTATATGGCTCCATTTTCTGCTTTCAGTGTAGCTGTCGACATCTCAAACTGAGAAGCCCATCGCTGCGGCCTGGGCAGCCTCCTCCCAGCTCCCGTGTCAAGAGAGATTTATTATTCTTCCAGATTCTACCCATAGCAACTCCCTCCAGATGGCCCTAGGGAGGGAGGATTTTATTTTATTTCATTTTGCTGAGAACCACAGCTCCGCAGAGACCGTGTTCTGTCTCTCAGGCTAGGTTCCTGAATCTGGGTGAAGAAGGCCGGGAAATTGAATTGGGCAGTAGCTGTGTTGAAAGAAAATGAAAATGGAGCCAAAAGACCATTTATTGCTGCATTGTGGGAACAGAAGACTGGAACAATAACCATAATGTCCGTCAGTTGGGAACTGGTTAATTATGCTCCATCCACAAAATAGAATATTATGCTGCTGTTAAAAGGAGTGAGGAGGATTTACGTACACTGATAAGGACCGATCTCCATGGTATAATTAAAGGAAAAAGCGCAGTGCATTTTATATAGCATGCTTGCATTTGTATAAGAGTAAGAGTGATTTCTAAATAGGTACCTTACGTCTACAGGGCGATTTCTGAGATGACTCACAAGAAATTTGTAGTAATACTTGCCACTAGGGAAGGACTTGATTGAGAGACAGGGAAGGCAGGAAAGCTGTTTGTAGAAAATCCTTTGGTGCTTCTGGATTTTTCTTTTCCTATATCCTTATATTACTTTCTCAAAAATCACTTAAGGCTAAAAAAATGATTTTCAAATCTAATAATGTCTAGCAAGGTTTGCTTTCAGAAGGATGAGTGAATTGTGGTTTGAGTGTGACTAACCAAAGCTACCCAGGAATGAAGAGTCTCAAGGAACTCCCATTATTGTGTGGGATTTATCACTTCTAATGATAAGTAAGAACTAGAACCTGTCAGGTGAGGTACGATTTTACCTTCCTTTATGCGGATGCATTGAGTACATTATGGTCCGCATAAATTGCATTTATACCACACTAATTTGTTATGTGCCATTTATTAGAAGCTCAAACATCCCTCCTAATGACATCATTGTTTACACCAGCTAGGCTCACTGCCTCTTCTTTCCTACTATTCTTCTGCAGGGGTGGGGTGGATGGTGTGTTTCTTGGGGGCTCTCAGAATTTCTTTCCTGTGAATCAGGGGTCAGAGAAGTAATATAAATGTTTGGAATGGCCAAGTGGGAGGTAGTAAAAGTGGTGAGGCCTTTGGCAACCAGAATGGCATATGCCCCTTTTGGATCAAATTCAGCTTGAAAAAAATCTGCAGGTCATATCTTGTTCAAGACCTGGGAAATTCTATAGTCCCTTTCCTAAACCCTTCTCTGATGTCTCAGCTTCCTCTTTCAGGCATACCTGGCCCTACGGATCCAATAGAAGCCTCTCTAGTCAGAAAGCATCCTCCAGAGTTTTGGTGTTGAGTCGATAGAGGAAGGTTGACCAGATAGCCGGGAAGCAACCTGACTCTGCCTGTCTGTGAATTCTGCCCCAAGTTATTGAAAAGGCATCTTGTCTCTTGTGTTGGACACCAGATTCCTGGAGGGCGAGGACTTATTCATCTTTTTACTCGGGGCAGAGATGAACACATCTTGCCCTGGGCTGTTCTTCAAAAACCTAGATCATGCAGTATGTTACTGGGTTATAGCATCACAACTGGGAGGCTGTCTTCCCAGGGCGTATTTCTCTGATAGGAAAAGTGAAAACTAGAACAGAATGGCTGAGAAGATGTAATTAACAAATGAAATCATTCTTAGCACAATAAGTATTCAGAATAAGAACCTGGTAAGCATTAAGGGAATAATGGTTGCCCTTTGAAAGTGTAGCTGTAAGTGGAGGTGAGTACTTTAGATTGTCCTGCTCTGAGCCCTCTGCTGCCGCCTCCATGTAAAGAATATCTGGCTGCGTGACTTTTGGGACGATGTTTCCTCTGTCTTCCTCTGGCTAGTAGGAATCTTGGCTGTCCCAGTGGCCAACTTTGTCAGATAATTCAGGACTTTCTCGCTTATGCTGTCTCTTCTTAACGGTTTGGCATGACTCGGGATTCTGTGCCAACGCTGCCATAACTCTCCTCGGGAACTCACCCGTACAGAAGCTTTTTCCCCAGAATAGGAGTGCGAGAGCCCGTCCAAAAAATAAGCCTATACTGGAAAGAAGTCCAGAGAAAAGGAAAAGAAAAAAGAACAGAGATCCTTTTCAAGATGGAGGGAGAGAAAAAATCTATGGCCTTGAGTTGTAATCTCCAGGTAGACTGATTACCATTGGAAGATCCACCTTGTTCCCTGGTTGGCCCAGCCCTCCCTACCTCTATAGTCTAATGGTTTACCCATTTAGTGGCTTATATGCCACCTCCTACCTGAAGCCTTCCCTGATGTTCCAGATGAAAACAACTTTCCCTCTTAGGACGTAACTCTGTTTCACTACTTGTCTCTCTCTCAGTGCTGACTTTCTACCTTTTATGGTGGTTATTTGTGTCCATGTTTATAGAACGTCTCTGAAGGCAGAGATTATGACTTGGTGATCAACATTTTAGCAAGTATTTTACTGAATGCTTATTATATACCACTCCCAGTGCTAATGGGGGAGTACTTACACAAGCAAAATGCAGTCTTAGCACTCAGGCATTTACCTTTAGGAGAATCAAGTATGGTTCTTTGCACAGTGTATGTGCAATCTCTATTGAGTGAATGAGACTCAACCCTCTCTGCCCTGTTTTAAGGATGAGGAAATTGAGGTCCTTGACTACTTGACCTTCATAAGATGACATTCCTAGTTTGCATAAAAATGGAAACTCAGGAGACTCTTTTCTTGCTTGATTTTGTAGTCTACAAACAGCATCATTCTCTTGGCCAGTCATCTCATAGATGAATAAGTAGGGCTGGGAGAGCCTGGAGGTAGCCCTAACCTTCCAAAGTTGGGAATACAACTCAGGGTGCACTGAGAGCTAAAGAAAGAACATGCATGAGCCATTCAAAGCAAGGCCAGTAGAATGGTAGGTATGTCTGAAAAAGGCTAAGAAAGGATTTGGTGAACCAAGGAGGAAGCTGGTGGTGGAGTGAGAAGGCTGAGCCTTGGGGCAGGTGGATCCTCTTTAACTGGTCACTCTGCATATGTCTGTAGACTCCTGGAAGCAATGTGGACTCAGAGCCTTGCAAACAAACCTATGTCTATCCAAACGCAGCTTTAATCCGTCCCTCGTCAGACTCCAGCCTTCCCTTTTCCTGGTAGCTATGCAGGTGAGTTGGCACTAGAAGATACCTCAGGAAGCCATCTGATTCAGCCCCTTGCCTTTATGCCAGGAGGATATTGTCTCCATTTAACAGGTGACTTAAAAGAGGCTCAGAGGAGTTTAGGGGTCAGAACCATTCAGGAGAGATCCCCGCAGTGGCGAGCCACGGTGTACAGAGTGGCCATTGAGTGGCCATTGAGTGGCCATTTTGTCAACGTTCTTTCTGATGAAGGCACCTCATTCAGTTGAAACTCAGGCTCCTCAGGGACTGACTCTAAAGCCACCCCTTTGGGCTTCAACTTGGAGCATGAGAGTGTTGGTGTCTAAGACCTTGAACTCTGGCTGCTGTGCCTGGGTGACACAGCAAGGCTTAGAGGGGTGCCCATGCCGCTCTGAGAGGGTCTGGAGCTGAAGCAGCCACAGGCACACAGGCTCCAGAGCATCTCCTGAGTCCCTCTCTTCATTCATAAGCAGATAAGCTCTTCCGTTGATACCTAGTGGATCATCTGGAGTTCTCTGAAACTCTGGGAAAACTGAAGATCTTTCCAAATTGGGAGTCTTTTGGTGGCTGTGGTCACAACAGACGTTTATATTTTCCACACCTCTTTCCATAACAAAGCCAGTAATTAAAATCTTTTGCTGAGACTAGAGTTGTTATATTTCTGTTTGGGAATCAAATCAGAAAGAAGGTGGGGGGAATAGATCGGAGTCATAAGTGTAGAGAGAAGCCTGGACAAGTGTCTACATTTTCTGCAATGAGAAGCTCATGTTTTGGGGGTGGTTCTGGTCTGAGTTAAAAACTCAGGGACCAAGAAAGTCAGAGTTATCCTAAAACATCATGGGCCTATCCTGTTAGAGTTATCTGGGCAATAGAGCTTGGTGGGAAAAAGATGGAGAACGTACGATGGGACCTCCAAGCTCACGCTCCTGGGAGTGCCTGTTTATCCAGTGCAGCTTGACGCTACCTGTAGTCTCATCCTCCTGTGGCATGTGGTTGGTTCCTCTTTTTGACTGCATCCCATTCTGTTTTGCTTCACTAGTTAAGCATGTTAATGACTACCGAAGACCACTTGGGCCTTGAAGGCAATGAGTATTTTATTCCCCTTGGATTGCTCATAGCATTTGTGCTGTTCCTGGTAGTTAGAAGAAATGCAGTGGATGTTTAATGCTGTGGTCTTTGCAACATTTCCTGCTTTGGAAAGTGAACTTCTAAATATTCTTCGTTCCAAGATGGCTACAGTTCTTCTTCACACTTATTACTTCCTTCCAAAGAAGACTATTCAGAAGCAGCCTTCTTCTTTTTTTTCTTGCGGTACGCGGGCCTCTCCTGCTGTGGCCTCTCCCTTTGCGGAGCACAGGCTCCGGACACGCAGGCTCAGTGGCCATGGCTCACGGGCCCAGCCGCTCCGTGGCATGTGGGATCTTCCCGGACCGGGGCACGAACCCGTGTCCCCTGCATCGGCAGGCGGACTCTCAATCACTGCGCCACCAGGGAAGCCCTAGAAGCAGCCTTCTTCATGAAACTTTTAATGACTCTGATTTACATGACCCTACCTTCTCTAAACTCCTACATTTCTGTAGGTTGTGCATTATCATATTTTTTCAATTCTTCTACCTTCAGGTAGATCGTGGGCTCCTTGGATCTTCCCCAATAGCTATGTCCCTACTTTGGGACTGAATGGTTTTTGGATCATTGACTTCCCAAGTTTTATTTCTTAATAAGGAGTTTCATTGTGTCAGCATCATGTTGGGGCAAATGAGGAGAGGAGTCCTGGAACTTGTGCTGGACTATATTTATATATAAAATGTATATACATATGTGTATATATGATGTATTTATAAATATATAGAAATGCATATGTGTATATATGTAACATGTATATATATAAACATATGTATTACATAATATATATGTACATCTACTTACATTTTTCTCATTTTAATCCTCACAACAAACTTGTGATAAACATTGTTATTATCTCCATTTTTGAGGAAAAAGAGATTCCTATCACGTTAGAAGTGAGTTACCTTGAATGTCAGATACCATAACCCCATCTCATACGGGTGAATTTTTTTTTACCTACAGTGGCTGAATAGGGAGTTGAACTCTATGTACAATAAACACAGACTCTACAATCAAGGTAATTAAAATAATGAGTCTGCGCTCTCATTCTTGCCCAAGATCACAGAGCCAGTAATCTGTGAACCTGTCATTCAGTCTCAGGTCTGCCTGACTCAAGTGCTTCTGGTCTTTCCTGATTGAAAGGGCACAGTAATGGAGGGCTGTGTTTAGGAATTTGGATTCTACACCACAGGTGACCTTTGAATGCTTGATGAAGAGCTAAGTATGAACTTTGACAATATATTATATTAGGACATCCTTGTTAGACGGTTGGGAGGTGGGTGGGAGGCTGTGAGAAGGAAGAGGAATCAGTTAAAGTCCATGGTATTACAGTATTCCAGGTAAAAGATGGTAAGAACCTGGATGGAAATTGTGGGAACACAGAGGATGTGATAACAAGTTATCATTGCAAAGGTAGCGTTAGGATTTAGCAATGATTGAATGAGTTTAGGGAAGAATTAGATCAGTAATATGGCTTTTAGGTTCCTGCTGACACCATTAACTCAGACAGGAATACAGACAGGAACAGGGATTTTCTTTAGCAGAGGGGAGGGAAGGAGGACGTGTATGATTTTGACATATTATGATTGAAGTACCAGTAGTTCAAAAGGTTGGAGTTTTCTAGGAGGCAGTTGGATGTACAGGACTGAAGATCAGGAAGGAGTTCTGGATGGGAGAGGGAATTTTTGGATCCATCGGCAGTTAGGTGGTCATGAAGCTGTAAGAGTGGACTAAATTTCCCAGGAATAGAATGTGGAGAGAGAGGGAGGGTTGAAGGTGGAACTCTGGCAGTGACCAAAATTTAAGGGGTGGAGTGAGGCAGGTCAGTGATGACAAAGCTGAAGAAGATGCCCACAGAGTGTTAGAAATGCAAGGACTGGGCCTTTGTCTCACCTCAGTTTCCAGGCCATAGGAAAGTAATATGCAGCTCCGTCTGAAGACTTCTAAGACCTCCCTATCAGGATCATTCATCCCTGAATTTCTGGAAGTGACGATTCCAGATACTTTGTTCTGTTGTCAGACTTCATACCCATATTTTTGTCAGATTTTGTGTCCAGGTTTTTGGTTTGGGAAACGTTGCATGTGTATTTATTGCTCATCAGCTCTCTGGAGTGAAGCGTGCGATATTCCCCAGTACGCCAGTTTTCCTCCAAGGGTTGACGGTTGGGACGTTTTCTATCATGAAGCCAAAGTGATAAAAAGCCAAGTGGCTGCTGTAGATGGGAAGATAAATAGTGATAAAGGGAGCTCTGGGGCTCAGAACAGATGCCTGTGGTATGGGGTGGAGAGTCCTTCAGGTGCCCAGAGGAGAAAAAGCTACAGGAATCTAGGGAAAGTTGACCAAAAGAGCCCCCATCAGAAGGATTTACACAAAAGTTCAAGGAGGGGTGTCAAGGCAGATTGTGTGTGTGTGTGTGTGTGTGTGTGTGTGTGTGTGTGTGAGAGAGAGAGAGAGGGAGGAGAGGAGAGGGGAGGGGAGGGGAGGGGAGGGGAGAGGAGAGGAGGCTGTTGGGGGCTGGTCATTGATTATTATCCAGCATAGTTGAAGAGGAGAAGATTTGGAAAGTTACTTCAGCAGACAATACATACCTACGTATCTTATTCAGGTTTTGCTGTCAGGACAAGGAGACTGCTGTGGTAACAGGGCCTTGCTGGAGTTGCATTCCCTGGCAAGTGCGCTGTCTTTCTGGATGTCATAGCCCAACACCCACATAAGGCTTAGAGAGGATTAGGACCCTAAGGAAGGCCCTCGATGGACTCAGTGGGGGATATGGAGATGATTATGACACAGCACAGTGGGCCTGATGTCTGAGAACAGCATTCTCAGGCATATCAGACCTAGTTTCCCCTTTTGTAACAAATATTTTGAAATCCTCACTTTACAGTGCTGAAATGAAAATCAGAGAAAATGTAACCCGCCTACAAACACAATTAAAATCAACATAATGCCCTAACTCTAATATAAAGGAGAAACAATTGGAGTAATTTATAACAAAACAGTGTGTATTTCACTGGATGCTAAGGTGTGACTATGCTGGAAGGTATAATGAAGTCGTCAGATGCTTACTCCTGTATGTAGAATTACCCCGAGTGAGATAGTTACAAAAGCAGACTGACACAGGTGTGTGGTATTGGAAATTCAAACACTGTAAATGGTGCTTCCATTTATTGTGTGATATTTTTTTTAAAATGGTGAATAATTTGATGAAGTTCTTTATAAAACAAAAGGCAATCTTCCTTCAACCTATATGGTAGCTGTATACCTAGAAAATTCAGTCTATTAGTACTGTGCAAAAATATTTTCTGCTTATAGATAAAATGAATTTAGGCTCTAGGCTTGGTTAATGACAAACAGGTTCTTCCCCAAAAGAATGTCTGGTGGTGGTTTTTCTACCCAGGGTTGTGAGATGATTTCCCATGGTACAACACAGATTCCTGCCTCTGTCCACTCAATCCGGGATTGCCCTGTCCCACCAAATTTTCAAAATGCCCCCTAAGGGCCAGTAGCTCTCCTGTTGGAACCATTATTTTAGACTTGGTGAGAGTCAGAAAAGACCAATTCTACTGGGAACTGAATAACTCCAGTTATCCTGTGTTATCAGTGAGGAGCTGTCCGTGGTGCTGCTTAGTCTTTGGTGCAAACTAATTTGATTACTATGGATTTGACTAATTCCAAGTCCTAGCTGCACTGTGACCCCTCTTTGATCATGGCTTCCTGATTCAGGACTCTAGTTATCAACTTTGGTTTTATCTGTAATGAGAATTACGTGCCCAGTAGTCAGGCCAACAGCCAGACCTGGCCCTGCTTTGGACTGGGAACCATCCTGAGCGGTGGTGTGGGTTTTTTTTTGTTTTGTTTTTGCGGTACGCGGGCCTCTCACTGTTGTGGCCTCTCCCGTTGCGGAGCACAGGCTCCGGACGCGCAGGCTCAGCGGCCATGGCTCACGGGCCCAGCCGCTCCGCCGCACGTGGGATCCTCCTGGACCGGGGCACAAACCTGTGTCCCCTGCATCGGCAGGCGGACTCTCAACCACTGCGCCACCAGGGAAGCCCAGTGGTGTGGTTTCAGCTGAACCTTCTTTGTGGGATCAAAAGGAGGACCAGATCTTCACTTCTAAGATGTTTCATTGAAAAGTCCTTGAAGAGGGATTCCATTAGTTGTCTGCCTTTTACCAGGGTGGAACACAGTTCTTTTCTCAGATTTGGATTTAGTAGGGCCTGCGGTTTCCATAGTTTGTTGTGTATTTCTGAAAAGCCTAACAGTGCTATGCTTTCTGTAGCTGAAGCTCTTAACAGTATTTCCCAAAGTGTGAGACCTGTAAGAGTTCATCTAGTACATGGATGTGGCAGTAAGTAACATTGGTTCATTTGGTGAGATAATTAATCCTTTCTCAGTCTGCTTTTAATCCCTTTAGGATATCAAGAAGAAGATCTCAGTTTGGGGCTAGTGTGTCTTTGACACCTTTCTAACACTTGATAATCTCCTATTTTAACAAAGAAAGGGCAGGCCTCAGGCTCAGAGCCCACAGCAGGGGACTGTATTGACTAGACTTTAATGGCCATGTTTTCTCTGCTTTGTAATTATTTTCATGATTACTCTGCATTTATAGCAGGTGATACTGATTTTCCATTTTGGTAGTAATACCAAGTTTTATTTCAAAGTCAATTAATTTTAGTAAAAAGAAGAGCCAGTCTAAAGAAATACGTTTAGCACAGGTGTTACACAGATGTAGCTTGCAAAGAAGGTGGTACCCGTAGAATTGAAGTTTAGGAAATATCGCCATTTTGTATCATTCAAGGGGCAGGTGCCTGGGTGTAAAACAAATTCAGGGGCAGAGGCAGGCCATCCTCTCAGGGTATTGGCTGGTTGTCAGTTCATTAAATTATTGGTTTGTCGCGCAGATCCACTCCAGAATGTTTACTATTCTTGTTGCCGTCTTTGTCGCTGGATAAGGAAGCAGCATGTTAATGCCTCATATAATCGGTGATGGATGGCCCCAGCCTGTCAGTCTCTGACACTTTGAGTGTTCGGTAATTTCATTATCTGCCCATTTCTCTACTCTTTGCAGCCTAGCACTTATGACAAGGTGGCATCCATCCCTCATGACATGGGGTGGGCTGAGATTCCCAAGAATCATTCTGCTTTTAGAAGAGGTAAAATTCCTTGAAAGGAGGCATTTCCCATTTTCTCTCTCCCCAGTCTAGAACGAAGCAAGGAGCTGGGCCAAGAATATTTGCTGCTGCAAAAAATAGAAAGAGAAGAATAAATAGCCTAGGGAAGAGGTCTATAAAATGAAACCTTTAGTGACTAATGACAATGATTGAGGTCAATGTTTTCTAACTCAAAATGGAGTTAAAAGTGCTTTCCCCCCCTTTTTTTTAAACAATGAATATTGGTGTAGATTGGATGCCCACCAGATAAATAAGATCAAAGGAGCCACATCTGTCATTGGTTTGATGGAACCGAGTGGTTTGCTAAGCCAACCTCGGCCAGTTTTGCTGCTCCGAAAAAGCTCTGCATCAAGCCTTATTTTTTGAAAAGATAGAGAGTCTGTAAATATGTCGCATATCTGCATTATTGGCTGTGATCATTTGACGAATTCCCACGCGCCACGTGCATTTATTTCACCTCGTCTTTATATCAAACCGTAGCCTCAGAGAGGTGAAGCTTCAGAGAGGTTAAAGTTAATTGCCCAGAGTCACACAGCAAGGTGGGACAAGGATTTGAATTTCATATCTCCAGCTAATGTCTCTGCCTCCAAGGACCATGCATTTTGGACTTAGTTGCCTTTTTCTAGCCTGGGTGGAACTATGCCCCTTCCCACTTTTAATTGTAAAACTCTCCCAAAAGATAAGAATCACCTTGGGAGATTGCAAAAAAGAAATCATCTGGGGTGTTTTTAAGAAAGAAAACCAAAAAACCCACATACACAGGTAGGTTCCTGGGCCTCAACTCAGATCTGTTGAATCAGCATTTCTGAGGGCCAGGCCTTATCAGCTCTCTGCCAAGCTCAGCTGGTGCTTATACTCATCAGGAAAGTTTGGGGAACAGTACGTAATCTCATGGGACAATCCCATGGATGATATTCAAAATAGTTAATAACCAGGGAAGGACTGGCCTCTGCCCAATCAGAAAGGACCCTCGCTGTGGCTGAAGTGGGATCTTAGAGGTCCTCTCACGCCAAACCTTAGTTACTTAGGTATAGGACGTGAGAAAAGCTGGAAGGTCCAAGCAGCATGTCTGGATGGTGGGACAAATGGGGAGCTTGGAGCAATAGCTTTTTAACTAAGGGACCTGAAAGTATGTAAGTATTTTAACTGGTGTGGCTGTACCAGTTGAGTATCAGCCCTGGTAACCTTCATATAAGAAACTGCAAGCAGATGGTAAGGGTTTCTTTTTCTATAAATTCCATGTTTCTCAAAACCTTGAGCCATCTGCATGTGAATCACAGGGAAGCTCTTTTTAAAAATGCAACTTTGATACCACTACACACCTATGAGAATGACGGAAATCCAAAACACTGACAAGACCAAATGTTGGCAAGGATGTGGAGCAACTGGAACTCTCACTCATTGCTGGTGGGGATGCAAAGTGGTAAAGCCACTTCGGAAAACAGTTTCTTACAAAACTAAACGTACTCTCACCCTACAATCCAGCAATCATGCTTCTTGGTATTCAACCAAATGAGTTCAAAACATATGTCCACACAGAACCCTGCATATGGATGTTTATAGCAGCTTTGTTCGTAATTGCCAAAACTTGGAAGCAACCAAGATGTCCTTTAGGAGGTAAATGGAGAAACAAACTGTGGTACATCCATACAATGGAATATTATTTGGCATTAAGAGGAAATGAACTACCAAGCTATGAAAAGACATAGAGGAAACTAAAATGCATATTACTAAGTGAGAATAACCAGTCTGAAAAGACTACATACTGTATGATTCCAACTATATGGCGGTTTGGAAAAGGCAAAACTAGAGATAATAAAAAGATCAGTAGTTGCCCGGAGTTAAGGAGGAGGGAAGAACAAAAGATTTTTAGGGCAGTGAAAGAATTCTGTATGACACTACAATGGTGGATGCAGGTCATTACACATTTGTCTAAACCTAATGAATGTACAAAACCAAGAGGGACCGTAAACTATGGTCTTTGGGGTTAGACCGAGTTACTCACTGAAAGAACCGGAGCATATAAATTTCCTCCCTCAGTCCTGGTTCCCCTCATGGCTAGGCTAATCATCCCCTTATGCCTCTAGTTTCAAAAAGCACCTTTTCTGGGAAGCATTCCCTGGTTCAGCTAGCCACGACTGATTTCTCCTTCCCCTAATTTTAGAACTTAGTGACTATTTTATTGCCTCTCCCCCTGCCCCACCCCGTTCGTGTCTTTTTCACTTCCTTTAGCATATCAAGGCAGCTTTAATGTAGTGGTGAGGGGCACAGCCAGATGTCCTGGGTTCATATTCCATTTTGGCCGCTTGTTGGTGTCACCTTGGGAAGTCACTTAACCTGTCTTCCCAGACTTCCTCATCTGTAACCATGGGGGAATGAAGAGGGCCTGTCTCATACGAAGCTTCAGTTAGAGGCACAGCAAGTTGTGTTATTCTTTTTCCACTCTCCCTACTCCCGTGGAGGGAGACAGTGTAGGGCAGTGGACAAGCTCTGCAACCTGACAGATCTTTGATTTTGACCTTGGAAAAATTAACCTCTTCAAACCATAATTTCCTCATTTGTAAAATGAAAGTAAAAATGCCTACCTTTTAATGTAATTCTGAGGGTGAAAATTATCACCCCCGACTCTGTCGGCATGAATATCCCTTTTATGCTGTCACGCACGCTGCCGTAAACACGAGTGTGTGAATGAATGAATTATGTATTGTCTTGCAGCACAGAGGGAATCTTTGAGGGTAAGATACAAATCTGTTGTGAACCTAATTTTTACATCTTAGAACTTCCATCTGGTCATGTCTATTTCGAAGCAGAGCCTGAAAGGAGGAACTAAAGCATTGAGGGATTCAGTTAGTTCTAATACCAAAACTGTACATGAATTTACAGATATGTAGACGCTTACAGAGTCCTTGTGGTACATGGCAAGGGTGAGCTTCAGATCCCCTTAAAAAATTCAGAAGTTTTACCACTTCTGAAGGTCTTAAGTTTAAACACTGTTAAGAATAGAACTTATAGTGATTTTGAAAGATCCTGGCTCCTTTGATGCTAAAATGGGAATGGTATTCTCTGAGATCTGCTTCCCATTGCCAGCTCACTAAGCAATTGCTCACATTCTCTCTGTCACTTTATTGTATTTAAAGACATTTTAAATATTTGGGTGAATCATTCTTCTTGGTAATTAGATGTAGTGATTACTCTTATATTCCAAGGTGTTACCTTTCTTTTATACACTGCAACATCATCATTTTCAGTAATAACCTAGTATTTAAAAATGGTTTCACAAAGATTCTGGATCCCTGAAGCCAAGAGATGGTGAGCCTGTCAGGTGATGGGGACGGAGGACCTAAAATCTCCTTATTCTGCCTCTATTTTAAAATTGAATCATCCAAGATGAGAAAATAGAAAAGAGGAAAAACTGAAAAACAGCCTCAACAGAGAGAAAACTTTACAGCGTTTCTGAACATCTGGTAATAGTTCTTTGAATTGAGCTAGCAGTTTGCAGGCTGAGCTGATAGATCTCTTTGGGATTTAAAGAACTAGATACTAGGCTGTGGTTTCCCCCAGGAAGCAGTGGCTCATCCTGGGAATAGCCCGGAAGAAGCAGTGCCAGGAAGAAGCAAGCAGGACTGTGAAATCCTAGTTCCAGCTCTGAGGCCCTGAGCAAAAGCAAAGAGAGGAAAGGAACTCTGTGCTGTCATAGTCTGGTCTAAGGATCCTGTTGGGATCTACTGAGCATCTACAGAATCCTTTTCCCTGAAAAATGGAGCATAAACAGAATCTCCTACCATTCAAAGCTGCTGACAACTTCTGAAGGTCAAAGAGGTCACCACCCTGGTGTTAGGGCTGGGAGTCCTGTGCTCAGAGAAGATCTTGGAGGGGCTTAGGAGGCACCAAGCTGAATTTTTCCCACTCTCTCTTTCCCTCCTGCAGATCTGGTTAGTTAGGTTATAGGCATCTGTTACCATGATATCCAGAGTGCTGAGGCTCAAACAAGAGATTGCTCTCTCCCATGTCCAGGTGTTGGTTGTTGGTCCACGGAGGGAAGGTGACTCTGCTCCACAAGATCATCTAGGGACCCAGGATCCTTCCATCTTGTTGCTCTACTGGCCTCTCAGTTTGTCTTTTCCACGTGGTTGAAGCTAGTTACTGTCATGTCCATATGGTGGTGAGGAAGAGAACAGTCAATTTCTTTTTAAGGAAGTGACTCAGAAATCGCACACATCACTTCCACTCTCGTTCCCTTGGCAAATAAATAAATAAATAAAAATCTTAGTCTCATGATCACCTCTAGCTGCAAGGCAAGCAGGGAAATGAAGTTTCTAGCAGGATAAAGGCTAAAATGTGGCAGGAGGGGTTCCAGTTCTAAAAGGAAGAAAGGGGAACGCGTTGGCAGTCTTAGTTACAGATCTCATTCCTTATTCAGGCGATGGCCTTCTAATTCTGCTGTCACATCCCTTAGGGGGCCTCAGCTTCCTCTCAGAAGCTACAGAAAGGGGAACAGAGAAGCTGTGGGGTTGAACATTCAGGCTGCAAACCTCTCCTCAACTACTTCACCTTGATTTTACTTGTTTTACACAAGTAAAATGCATGTGGATTTTCACATCAATTTCTTTTAAAGAAAGATTTCCTGGGCTAAATTATCTTTGAAAACCTCTGCAGTAAGCACTTTTTATAATCCTCTGCATTACCCATTACCGGCACTGTTCTCCCTCTACCTTAACACCTCTCTCCCTTCCTGGGTGTCTCTGGGTTGCTGTTTATAAGGAATGCATTTACGTGCCTGTGTGAGTCCCCAGGCTCATTTACTCACTCCAGCTCTTACTGCAGGTGAGCGACCTCATTTTTGCTTCTGGATTTCTTGAAAGGCAGTATTTTTTTCCCTATCCTCTTCTCCTCCAGCTCTACTTTGGAGAGTCCTCTGTCTCCTCCAGGGCTCAAGGTCTCCCTCCTTGACTAAATTTACTGCTGTCACAGAGATCTTCTCTAACTCGCAGCTAAAGCCTGTTTTAAACTCTACAGAAAGAACCATTATGTCATTGTTTACCATCCAACGCTATGACCCAAATCAATGCCAAGCAGCTGCTTTGGGATGTCAGTTCCCAAGGTGGTGGGTATACATCACCCATTTACCTCCAGTTATCTGGTTACCTTGTTAGGGTAAAGGGTTCTGCTATTTTAGTAATGATACCTTGAAATTGCTTAGTGCTTTACAGTTTCCACGGCTTACCCCCTGCCCCCACATGGAGCATCTCATTTGATTCTAAAAAGCACCTGGAAGGTAGGAATTTTCATCATTCTCAGTTTAAAGATGAGGATACAGGTGATGAAAGGTCAAGGGACCTAGCGCAAGACCACACAACTGCCAAGTGGCAGAATCAGAATTTGAACTCAGTTCTTTCAGAATCACGCTTCATGTACATAAACTCTTGGTAATATGGACTGTAGAGAGGATGAAACATGCTGTTGAAAGTTTCTTTCATGATCCTTGCCTCATAAGAAAGGCTCAAAGTAAATGTTAGTTTTCCTTCCTCCAGTTTCATACCTGATACTTTTGTAAGGTCACCTCACTTACGTCATTTTGTACACTCTTATAGCTCCGGAAGTGGGCAGGGTGGGCATGCTTATGTGCATTATACAGATGTCGATACAGAGGTGAAAAGAGAGGAAGTGACTCTACTGTTGTCACATAATTAACAACATAATCTGCAGCTTAGTGTACTCCCTTTCCATGAGCTGCATCACGGAAAGTGGGATAGTAATGCATTTATTTTTAAAGTTGATATTCAATCTTCAGATGTTAACAAAGTCCTGGTAGAGATAGGATAAGATTTGAACAACTGTTATCACTTCCTGAAGCCAGAATAGCAGCCAACTCATATGAACTGGGCAAACTTACTTGGTTTCTATGAGAAATGGACTGACTGGTAGGTGTGAGCTTCTCGTGTCCCTTAGGAAAGGCCTGGCTCTAGACACTCTGAAGTTTCATTCATTCATTTGTGCACTGATTTATTCATACATTCAGATAAGCAGTGTTTAGGTAAGTAGACAAAGAGGGGGAGACAAATGCTGAGTGTCACCCTTAGCTGGTTCTCAGGTGCTGCATGGAACTGATCCAGTTTTCCGATAAGCCCACCCAATGAGTACCTCCTCTATGTGAGTCACCAGGGGGCTACAAACCTCGGTCCCTGCACTTCAGTTTCTTACCCTTGATTACAAGGAAGAAGACATGTACACACAGACCTAATACAACCAGAATGTGACTTGATCATAGAAGAGATAGAAATAAAATGGTCCTGAGAGCACAGAGGACGATGAGAGTAATTCCAATGAGAAGATCTGGGGAAAGCTTCGTGGAAGAGGAGCCATATCAAGAAGGAACATGAGGGGCTCCCCTGGTGGTGCAGTGGTTGAGAGTCCACCTGCCAATGCAGAAGACACGGGTTCAAGCCCTGGTCCGGGAAGATCCCACATGCCGCGGAGCAGCTAAGCCCGTGCACCACAACTACTAAGCCTGCGCTCTAGAGCCCGCGAGCCACAACTACTGAGCCCGTGTGCCACAACTGCTGAAGCCCGTGTGCCTAGAGCCCGTGCTCTGCAACAAGAGAAGCCACTGCAATGAGAAACCCGCAGACCGCAGCGAAGCCCCTGCTCGCCGCAACTAGAGAAAGCCTGCGTGCAGCAACGAAGACCCAAAGCAGCCACAAATTAAAAAAAAAAAAAGGAACACGAGCAAAGGCTACGAAGGGGAACATGCAAGGGATAATCAGAAAATCTCAATGTTCCACGTTGTTTCAAAGTATTGGGTTGGCCAAAAAGTTCGTTCGGGTTTTTCCATACTATCTTATGAGAGAGAACTCGAATGAACTTTCTGACCAACCCAATAGTTTTGGCTAGGAGACATTAATACAGAAGGCGAGTTGTGGTCCATTTCAGGAATTTTGACGTGGGGCTAACGAGTCACCCTAGGGAGGTAAGACTTCTCTTGGAGGCAACAGGGAGTAGGGGTGATAGGAGCTGAGCAGACTCTAAGACAGAGACCAGTCACAATCACCTCCTTCCGTAGGGTGGAATTGGGGGCAGGGAGTGACAAGGATGGACCTGATACAATGAATGAGCACAGCGCCCCTTCTTCCATCCCCTTCCCTGTTTGCTGGTGCTCCATTCCCACCACTCTCCAACCTTCTCATGGCCTTCATTCTTCGCTCTGCAGCCCAGGGTCCCCCTCTTCACACCCTCTACAGCCTTTTGCACAGACTTCTTTCTCTTCCTCATGGTCCTTCTTCCTTCTCACCATTTATTCTTTTCTTCCTTTTTTCTCTTCTCTCTTTTTCATGAGTAAATTTCAGACCTTTTTAAAAAACCTCTATCTCAGATACCCTGCTTGTCTTGCTACAGATGACCTCAGCCTGTATTATAAAGGGCATGGAATGAGAGCGGTGGTTGGGAAAGATGTTGTGAACATTTTTGCCACTTTTTTTTTTTTTTTTTTGGCGGTACGCGGGCCTCTCACTGTCGTGGCCTCTCCCGTTGCGGAGCACAGGCTCCAGACGCGCAGGCTCAGCGGCCATGGCTCACAGGCCCACCTGCTCTGCGGCATGTGGGATCTTCCCGGACCGGGGCACGAACCCGTGTCCCCTGCATCGGCAGGCGGACTCTCAACCACTGCGCCACCAGGGAAGCCCCATTTTTGCCACTTTTAAACTTCCTGTAAAGTAGGTCGAGTTATCCTCAGCTTCCGGATGAGGGAACTGAGGCACAGAGAGGCCAAGTATCCTTCCTAAGCTAGTCATTAGCAGCGTCAGGAATCTAAACAAGGTATTTATGACTTAGTCTCATACTAGGTCCTTCTACCATTTTAGACTGTTTCCTCTGAGTTAATTTTCTATGTGCCCAGAGAGTAAGTCTAGGCATAGAGGGGTGGGAAGCTTAGTTACAAGCAAAACGGTAGGATTATGAATAGTAGACTCAAGTAATAGCTGCATGATGCCTCTAAATGTGGCTAATGGTGCTGCAAGCTCTAGAGCCCTCTTCAGTGGCGGTGAAACTGGAGGAATCTTGCTGGTGGCATTGTAAATCAGAGCAGCTATTTTGGAGAGCAGTATGATAGGACGTACCCAGAGCTACAACATTGTTCATGGCTTTTGACTAAGTAATAATACCACACCTTGGAATTTATCCTAAGGACTTGTTGGAAAATGAAAAGATGCTAAATGCATAAAAAATCACATTTTAAACAAAGGAAGCATAATAAGGTATGTTCCCTGATAACAATAAGGATCATTATAAAGATTTTAGGGCAAAGTGGGAATAGATTTATGATAGGTTAGGCGTAAATGAAAAAGTAGCTCACGTGTTATATGCACTTGATCACAAGTCTCTACAAAGGTGTACATTTCATCCAATCAGTAAAGAACATAAGGATAGAAATAGTAAGAGGCTAGTGTGCTTATGGCTGACTTTTTTTCTTCCCCAAATTGTCTTTGGTGTGCTGTGGTTTTCATAGTGAAAGCATATGGAAGAGAACTAAGGGATTAAGGTTTGCTCGGAGCTGTTGAGACCAGCTTAGGTTTCCCTTTCCACGTTGGATGTTGACAAACTCTAGAAAACGCCCTATACCTTGGGAGCTTTTAGGGCAGGTTCCACAGAGCCTGTATCCCACACCTTTTATTCTTCCTGTATTCTGAACGCCTCTGGGAAAATCTCCTATGATGTGCATTCGCAGGCAGCATTTTCAGACACTCTGGACTGTTGCTTTTAAGAAACTACCTCCCGCTAATAATCTTTTCACTAAGTTTCCTGCACAAAGTGTATGTGTGTGTGTGTATGTGTGTTGTGTGTCACTCTGTTTTGTGTTTGGAGACTTCAACCTACCACTGTTTATTCTTTCAGTCTCAGCTGAGGGATAATGTAGAACAGATTCTTTGGGGGGGTTTCTTGGTCCATGGAGAGGCTCTAGGGAATCCATGAATGCCTTACTACTGAGTAGAAAATTTTATGTGAAATACATGTTTCTGTGGAGAAAGTATCTGTCATTTAATAGTTTTCTCTAAGAGCTCTTTGAGCCTTTAAATTTAAGAGAACGGAACTGGAGTCATCATGGCAAGGACACAAAGAGCTGCCTAGTCTGGACAAGGAAGGAGATGGAAGTTTAAGAATCACATATCTGGAGCATCTCTGGTTGCTGGTAGTGCGGAAGCGGCATCTGTCCTCCATGTGCTTTCTCCAACTCTTCTCTCATTTTCTTCTTAAACTGGAGGTTGATTTTTATAGCTGAACTTTCTGACTATGAGGGTGACAGCCCAGAAGTTAAAATCATTCTGTGGCTCCCAACACTTGCTGCTCTCTCAGCTGTAACAGGATGTAACAGAAGGATGTATAGCTATTACTCCATAGAATATGGCGCATGATGAGGTCATCCTCACATGAGAAAAAAAAGCCTTCATAATTTACCTTCAAATCTGGGTTTGAGTGAGTGCTGGGAGGCCTGACTCTGCTGTGGTGTGAAATGGATTCCCAGGAAGGGGTATGGCTCAGTTGTCTGACCTTTATGGCGTATTTAAATACATATTACGGTGTTCATGGTAGTAAATAACATAGCTAAGGTTATGCACAGAGGAGAGCTGAGGGAAACATTCTCAGCAAAGCTGTGGGCTGCCCTGGCAGGGAGACAGGCACTTGGCTTTGAAATGGAATTTGGAATCTGGGTGGGAGAGTGACAGCAAATATTTTCCGCATGGGTGCCAGTTACTTTGGCACTGAAAAATCTAAGACACCCAAGGCAGAAGAAGTTGGTTCTGTCGATTCAGGGTATGTTCTGCTTTTGTGAGGTGGTGGAGGATGTGAGAGTGGATGTTCATTTATTTATTTATCCATTCAACAAGCATTTACTTAGCACATACTGTGTGCTGGGCACTATTTTAGGTGATGAGGATGTAAAGATATGGCCTCTGCCTTCAACTAGCTAACAGTAAAGTAAAGATGGGTGTAAATGAATAATGATATGATAATGTGTAATTCAGTAGAAGCATGTATCAAATGCAGAGATAGCATATAAGAGGGACTGATTGGAGGGAGTGACTAACCCTGTACAGGGGGCTCAGGGAGAGCTGCAAAGTATGGAGGTAAAATATGACTTGGTTTTATTTTTCATTTCAGAAGAATTTATTCTTAAGAAGTGTGTGGAATCTCATGAGATAAATGCGAATTTACATATATTTCACATAAGGTTTTCTTTTTTTATTGGGGTATAGTTGTTTTATAGTGTTGTGTTAGTTTATACTGTACAGCGAAGTGGAGCTCCCTGTGCTATACGATAGGTTCTCATTAGTTATCTGTTTTATACACAGTAGTGTATATGTGTCAATCCCAATCTCCCAATTCATCTCACCTCTCCTTTCCCCCCTTGGTGTCCATACGTTTGTTCTCTACATCTGTGTCTCTATTTCTGCCTTGCAAACAGGTTCATCTGTACCATTTTTCTAGATTCCACATATATGCGGTAATATATGATATTTGTTTTTCTCTTTCTGACTTACTTCACTCTGTATGACAGTCTCTAGGTCCATCCATGTCTCTACAAATAGCCCCATTTCGTACCTTTTTATGGCTGACAAATATTCCATTGTATATATGTACCACATCTTCTTTATCTATTCGTCTGTCCATGGGCATTTAGGTTGCTTCCATGACCTGGCTATTGTAAATAGTGCCACGGTGAACATTGGGGTGCATGTGTCTCTTTGAGTTATGGTTTTCTCTGGGTATATGTCCAGTAGTAGGATTGCTGGGTCATATGGTAATTCTTTTCAGTTTTTTAAGGAACCTGCATACTGTTCTCCATAGTGGCTGTATCAGTTTACATTCCCACCAACAGTGCAAGAGGGTTCCCTTTTCTCCACACCCTTTCCAGCATTTATCGTTTGTAGATTTTTTGATGATGGACATTCTGACTGGTGTGATGTGATACCTCATTGTAGTTTTGATTTACATTTCTCTAATAATTAGTGATATTGAGCATCTTTTCATTGTCCTTCTTGGCCATCTGTATGTCTTCTCAGAGAAATGTCTATTTAGGTCTTCTGCCCATTTTTTGATTGGGTTGGTTTTTTTTTTTTTTTATATTGAGCTGCATGAGCTGTTTGTATATTTTGGAGATTAATCCTTTGTCCATTGATTCATTTGCAAACATTTTCTCCCATTCCGAGGGTTGTCTTTTCATCTTGTTTATGGTTTCCTTTGCTGTGCAAAACTTTTAAGTTTCATTAGGTCCCATTTGTTTAGTTTTGTTTTTCTTTCTATTACTGTAGAAGGTGGGTCAAAAAAGATCTTGCTGTGATTTATGTGTGACTTGGGTTTTGAAGGATGAATAGGAGTTCACCTCTAATAGATGGTGGGATAGAACATTCCAGTTGGAGGAAAAAGCATTTGTAAGGCCTGGAGGCAAGAGAGAGAATTAGGCATGGGTGAGGATGGTTTGCTGTTGCCTTCACATAAGCAAAATGGTGGGAACACTCAGTAGATGAAAAGACTGAGGCCCAGCATAAAAGGGCACCACGTGGTGTATTATTAAAGAAAATAAACATTTACTGAACGCTTACTTTATACCAGATCTTCTATTAAGCATCTAGATACATTATCTCATTTAATCTACACAGCAACTCTCTGAAGCAGGTACTAGCATTATCTTCATTTTACAGTCAAGGAAACAGAGGCTCAGAGAAGTAAAGTGACTTGTCAAAGGTCATACAGCAGAAATGGATTGATGGTAACTTGGAAAAGTGTTTGTGATAAAGACTGAGAGAAATAAATGGATTTGAGAAGTATTTAGGTGGCAAAATCAACAGAACTTAATGGTGCATTGGATCTAGAAAAATGTGGGGAGGGCAAAGAAGGATTTGAGGATGACTTCTAGATTTTTGTCACATGTAATGGGAAGGATAGTCATGACAATCACAGACTCCTAGAGGTTCTGGGAGAGAGAGTGTCTGAGTTGAGTTTTAACTGTGCTGAGTTTTTATTATCTTTAAGATATACAAATAGAGATTTAAAAGCTGAAATGAAAGTCCATTTGTCGTTCATCTCCCACACTTAGTGGCTTAAGAGAACATTTAACTAGTTTAGGATTCTGTGAGTTGGCAGGTTGGGCTGGCCAGCTGTTCTGGTCTTGGCCGGGCTTCCTCATGCATCTGCTGTCATGCCTGTGTCAGCTGGGTGGCTCTGCTCCTGGGCAGGCGGCTGGCCACGAGTCTCATGCTGCGACAGGTAACCCAGGGTGTTCTCATGGGGGTTAGCCAACGTTCTAGAGGAGCAAGCAGAAACATGCGATGCCTCTGGAGGCCTGGGCCCAGGACTGGAGTGTCTTTCTTCTGCCATGTTCTTGTTGGGCAGGACAAGTCACAAGCCACCCCAGATGCAGAGGCTGGAGCAGCAGACCCTGACTCTTGATGGGAGAAGCTACAAGTTACGACTGGAAATGAACCTGGGTACAGGGAGGTGTGACAGTTGGGACCATTGCTGCAGGCAGTTGGCCACACGTGTGTTCTCCAAGAAAGCAGGGTTCCTTTACAGTTTCAGAGCACATCCTCACTTCTCCACCTTCCAGCTCTCACTCATGTCTTGCCCATCCTGATGTAATAAGGGTTATCCGGTTATCTCTTGTGGGGCTGCTAGTCTGCTGGCTGCTGGGATACAGAAGTGAATAAAGCACTTGAGGTTGAGGAAAGTGGTGGTCCTGTTAGTGGTGAAGGCGAAGTTACTCTGTGAGTCCCAGAGTCTCCCCGGTGTCCTTTATCTGACGTCCTCCTGATGTAACCACTGTTGAAGCCTCAGCCCTCTGGGACAGGGGCTGCTTCCCGTAGGTGTGCAGGAAATGTGTCACCCACCAGTGGGATGGGCTATTTCTGAACACGCTTCAGACAGAAAGCATGTTCTCCTATAAGCAGAGCCATATGCCACATCTTGAATGTTAAAATTTAGCCACCACTGAATCATCTAGAGATGAAATAAAGGTTTGAGTTTTCTAAAGCAGAAATAAAAACCTTTCATCTCTATTTTTATAACTGTCTTCTGATTACAAAAGAAATAGGAGTATCTATCATAAGAAATTTGAAAGTCTGAAAACATATGGAGGAAATAAAAATCGCCTATTGCACACGGATGATTATATCAACATACATGTACATTAATTTTGTAAAATTAGGTTAATACTTAGTATAAAAATTTTAATTTAACATTGTCATTATGCAGAATATACATATATACATACATATTTTCAAAACATTTGTTAGTATTACGGATATTGTTTTATAGATTGTATTTTACACTTGACACTGTACAATGACGCATTGTATTCAGTATTATAAAATAAGGATGTGGAGATACGATTTTATCTTATCATATGGAAGTATCACCATTTAATTAACCATTTCTCTATTGTGGGGTATATATGTTGTTTCGGAGGGTTTGCTACTATAAATAGTGCTGTTATGTCCTTCCTGGTGCCAAAATCACTGTGGGCATATGATTATTTACTCTGGATATAGTCTTAGAAGTGGAAATACTGGGCTGGAGGGTATAAGCAGTGTTTTAAAGGTTTCCAGTAGATACTGAGAAATTGCTTTGCAGAAAAATGCTACAGCAGTTATAATCTCATTCTTTGAATTTTCTTTGACTCAAAACCTACCTGGGTGGCTACTGTGGAAACTTTCCCAGCAAGCATTTGTTCATTGTTTCCATCATTCAGTGATTCACTCATTCATTCAGTAAACATTTATAGAGAAATAAAGTACCCGGGGGAATAAAAATGTCTAAGGTACTTACACAACTTTACGCATTTGTCAAAACTCATAGAACTGTATACAAAATAAGTTAATTATCCTGTATGTAAATTTAAAAAGTAAATTTATTTATTTTATTTTTTTGTTTTTTTTTAACATCTTTATTGGAGTATAATTGCTTTACAATGGTGTGTTAGTTTCTGCTTTATAACAAAGTGAATCAGCTATACATATACATATATCCCCATATCTCTTCCCTCTTGCATCTCCCTCCCTTCCACCCTCCCTATCCCACCCCTCTAGGTGGTCACAAAGCACTGAGCTGATCTCCCTGTGCTATGCAGCTGCTTCCCACTAGCTATCGGTTTTACATTTGGTAGTGTATATATGTCCATGCCACTCTCTCACTTTGTCCCAGCTTACCCTTCCCCCTCCCCGTGTCCTCAAGTCCATTCTCTAGTAGGTCTGTGTCTTAAAAAGTAAATTTAAAAGTGACTAAGGCATGCCCGTAGCTCCAAGTGAACTTAAAATCCAGTGAAAAAGATAAGACATGCACACAATAATTACAACACAAGACAACATATTAAGATACCATATAGGAGGGGAAAATGTGCATTGGTATATTTTGTGCCCTAGGAACTGGGCCAGGTGATTTACACATTCATTCATTGTTTCATTTCCTGGCAATACAAAGATGAAGAGCCAGAACGCCTGTTCTCAGAGAGACCCCCAACAGCACGGGAGTCAGACCTGCAGTTACTACCAACATGATAATTGTAGTAACAGATGCGTATGTAAGAGGAAAGAGTCTGCCTGGGGGAGTTGAGGTTGGTTTCTGAGAAGAGAGAGATTTTGCTATAAGGCATGAAGGAAAAATAATGCTTTGCCTCATTTACTCCTCACAAGTGCCTGGAAAGGCAGGGGCCTCGTGCTTGGTCTACAGAGGAAGAAACTGAGGCTTACAGGGGTTCAGTAACTGGCCCGAGGTCACCCAGCTCAAAAACGGAGTCACAGCATCCACCTAGATCTGTGCTTGCTGTCCTAGTCGCTGGATCCCTGGAGAGGGACTGCGCGTTAGGCTGAGCCTTATGGAACGGGGAGGAGGGAGACCTGGCGTGACCGAAGCGCAGCATCTCCTGGGAAGAGCCTTGGAAGTAGGGAGTCCGGTGGGAGACCAGAGGTTCATTTGGGGAGCGGTGCAGGGAGGTGATGCGGAGCCGGATATCAGAGGGCTTTGCGTTCTAAACTAAGGGCTCTGGACCTTAGTTGGTTGGTAGAGAAGCCATTGATTTCTTGAGAACAAGGGAGTTGCCCACCGAGAGGTGTGCATCAGGAAGGATTAATCTGGCAGTGACACCTTCAGGGCTTGGGTGAGGGGTAGATGGCGACTCCCAGTTTCCCTTGGAGAGTTGTCCTGCTTCCAGAGATAGCATTTACCTGTTAAAGAAAGGAAACCGGTGCAGATAGCCCAGTGCTCAGTTCCTGACTAGTTAGGCCCATCCATAGTTATTCCAGGATTTTATTTGCTCTAGCAGTTCTTTTACTGATTCAGTCAAAATAGTAGAAAAAGCTCTGGCCTAGATTTTGTTATATTATTTCAGTTAAAATAGCAAATAAACAAAACCTCACTGACTCAAATATTATTTCCTTTCTACTTTATGTCTCCACTCCCAGCTTGCAATTCCAAAAATAAAAGCTTTGTTTTCTTAAATAATAACAACATCCAATGTTGAAATACTCCAGTGAGTGATGAGGTGGTACTAATACAGTGGGATGGGAAAGACAGAGACCCGAGAGACCCAGCCTCCAGCAAAGTCTGTTCTGGTTGGAACCAGGTTTCTCTCTCTGATGGTCCAGCTGAAGCTCAGGCCAGTGGGAGGTCTGTGGCAGGGGCTGGGTGAGGGGGTAGCAGGGCAACGCTGCAGTGCTCCCTGGGAATCAGCTGGAAAAGAGGAGCAGGCAGAGCCTCTGATAAGCAGAGCAGTATTTGGAGGAAGTGTGAGCCAGTTCCGCCTCCATTTCCTTGTTGATGAGGGTGTAATAGGTGGGTGGTGGGTATCTGAATTTTATGTATGTATGTATGTATCTACAGAAAGAAGAGCCCGTCTCTTTCTTTTCTGTAGAACCATGGTTTCCTCCAGCTCTAACTCCAAGACACCAATCCTTGGTGTTTAGCTCCAAAATCATCCTTATGATAGTTTTCTTTTTCTGGATCCTGCAAGGCCCCTGCCTGCTTCACCACCTTCCCAACTCCATCTCACATTTATCTGCCACCCTCCAGCCTCACTGACTTTCTTTTGGGTTCCTATTCCAAGGTATTTTCAGCCTCAGGGTCTTCACCACTGTTCCCTGTGAGTGCAGTGATTTTCCTTCTTTTCTTCTTCAGATGGCCAGATACTTCTCATGATTCATTCACCATTTAGAAAGAACATTTCTGACCCCTAAGTGTGAAAGATATCCTCTTTACTATTCTCTGATTCAGAGAACATCTTTACAATTTGTAGTTATATATTCATTTCTTTGACAGGGACAGCGTATTTTATGTACTAATATATATGTATATATATTGTATATACATATGCTATATATCATATGTGTATATATTGTACATATAATATATATGTACATATTCTTATTGTACACACCTGGCTCAGTGGCTGGAACAAAGAAGAGGCTTCATTAATATTTATCAAATGATTGAACCTGAGGCATCCCATTTCTGTGGCCTTATCAGCTAATTTCCAGGGTCAGTTGGGTGTGAGCACACCACACATCCCAGGAGTAGGGAGGCTTTCCTCTCTTCGGGGTTGGGTACATTGGTCCTTTCTATACCCCTTGGTCTCTCTCCATGGGTGGAGCTGATGGCCGTAAATGAGAATATTCCACTGAAGATGCTCTGGGTTGGGAGAAATTTCATTAAAGATGAATAATTCATCTCTGAAGCAAAATTAGTTACCAGGACAACAGCATTTTGATGGGTTTGTTGAGAAGGTATTTTTCTTCTATCATTGTCACGAACATTTTGGAAATTGTAAAAGCTGTTTCTTCTGGCAGGAAAACAGTTGTCTCACTGGTAAGGTACATTTGGGGGAGTCAATTTTTTTTTCTTTCTTGGTTTCTATAAGTAGTTTAGGAAAACTCAAGATGTTTTTTTTCCACTCTATTCCAGAGTAACTTTGCAACTTTACCAGGTAGAAATTGGTGTGTGTTCTCTGCCATCTTGATCATGTAACACTCCACTAGAATCTTTCTTGTCTGAATAGCTTCCAAGTTGCTGGTTCCTCACTGCAGTGGGAGTGGTGGTGTTTTGAGTTTTGTGGTGTCTTGGGGAAGTGGATTCTGCTTTCCTTTTATGTCGGAGATGGTATTCGGAAAGTTACCTCTCTCCCTAGCTGCAGTGAGATGGGTCACTTGCCCTTGCTGTATTCCTTCCCTCTCATCTTCCTGCCCTCCTTTCCCATTCTAAGGATATACACTACCCAAAATAACTGAGTGAGACCCTCCTCAAAAACCAGGCTTTTGTGATGACCCAGCCTCAGCTGCCTCTAACTCAAACCCTGTGTTTGAGATCTGTTTGTTCTTGATCATCATGCCTCTGCCCTTGCAGGTATTCTTCCCTTTGCCTGGAATTCTGCCCTCATCCTATTCCTCTGCCAACCCCTCTCTCCATATCTTCCTCTCCTTAATCATTCTCTGAGACTCAACACAGGTATTACTCCTCCTCCTGGAAGCCTGACCTGACTGTCCTCCTCTGTTCACTGACAGCATCTCCTGCTGAATAACCTCCATCAAAGACACTCTCTTTAGATTACTGTTGTGTGTTCATGTATGTAACTCACTAACTGTGAAACACTCTGGAGGAGGGCAGGATCGGGTCTAATTTATCTATCACTAGGGCATGTACTAGATGCTACTTATTAATTAATGGATATGGAGAACATTTTATTTGCTTCAAGATGTGCCAAAATAAAGCACAGCAAGTTGATTATTTGTACTTGGCTCCTAGTTTTAAGTCTCCCAGCATCACTATAGCCTGTAAATACAGTTGATAATTATGATTCTTCCTTTTCTCTTTCTCTTCATCATCAAATCCTAATTGAGCTCCAGTCCGTGAATGAGAACTTATAAGATACTCTCTGTGGGTACACTTGGAAGAAGAGGGAAGACACAGTCCTTATTCACAAAAAGCTTGCAGTCTGAAAGAGGAGGCAGGACAGACAAACAGTACTCATAGAAGAAGGATATGTGTACCTGATCATTGCTAGTATGTCAGCTAAGCCATAGGGATTAATAATAGCTAACCATAGTAGCAAAGAACAACTGGGAAGTCGGTCACTGGGGATCCTGGAGCATAACATTCTTGGACACACTTAACTATAAATAAATAAAGATTTGAAATTGAGATTCAAAGTAGATTCATCTTGATCCTAATTATTGGTTTAAAAATGTTATTCTGTCTGATTGTCACTTCTGGCCATATATAAAGGAGAATATGTTGGCATTTCCACAATTACATATTAGACACACATTTTTTTAGGTAGGTCTCAGGCTAAGTCAATACATAAAACAAAAATAATTTTTCATTATGCATATACCTTCATAGGATATAATGTCATTAATACCAAACACCAGCTTATCAGTGGATATACATATTTACATATAGCTGTAATCACGAACACACTTTTTGGTCTAATTTATAACTTAAGTATGTTTCTACATTTTCCGCCTGTATTAAAATAGACCATGTAGTTTCAGTTTTTTTAAAATTAATTAATTTACTTATTTTTGGCTGCATTGGGTCTTTGTTGCTGCGTGCGGGCTTTCTCTAGTTGTGTCGAGCGGGGGCTGCTCTTCGTTGCGGTGCGTGGGCTTCTCATTGTGGTGGCCTCTCCTGTTGCGGAGCACAGGTTGTAGGTGCGCCGGCTTCAGTAGTTGTGGCACAGGGGCTCAGTAGTTGTGGCCCGTGGGCTCTAGAGCGCAGGCTCAGTAGTTGTGACGCATGGGCTTCGTTGCTCTGAGGCATGTGGGATCTTCCTGGACCAGGGCTCGAACCTGTGTCCCCTGCATTGGCAGGCGGATTCCCAACCACTGTGCCACCAGGGAAGTCCTCAGTTTTTAATTTGTAGTAACAATGTGGAATCCATCATAGAATATGCTACTTATTGCTTGCATATGTCTGTGCTATTGGGTATTTAGGTTGATTGTTTTTTGTTTTTTGTTTTCCTGTGACGGAGAGCACTGAGTGTTATGAACATTTCCATACAAGTAGCTTTTTTCTTTTTTCTTTTTTCTTTTTGAATGAGTTCCTTGGAATATAAGAGTATATTACCCAAAGCGGAATTAGCAGGTTTATGGGCATAAATAGCTTCGTCATTTGGCAAGAATGCTCTCTGGCAGGCCTGGGCCAGCATACAGTATTCCCAGGAGGATATGAGGATATCCATTTCTTTAGAATATTCTTACACTTCATAACTTCAAAATTAATTTTCACTAATTCAAATGGTATCCCAGCATTTCAGAAACGAGTTAGTGTGCATTTCTCGAATTCTGCTGAAGATGGTCTGCTGGGCACTTGATGTTCTTCCCTTATACACCACCTGTTGTTTGCTTTCAGGCATCTCTAATTCTCTCTGGTGCCTGTAAGCATGGCTTCTGGTCTTGGACCAACAGTGGTTATCCTTTGCAATACAAGGAAAAACAACCAAGCTTCATTACTTTGCTAGTAGTTTTTCTTGTTCTTGTATTTGCTCTTTCCCTGACAGCATGTTTTCACAGTACAGAAATGACAGCGACCCCAGGTCCACTCATGTGCAGGGAGTTGGTGAGCTTAGTGGATTCTCAGCTGTGCCCATGGGGCCAGGCGGGACCTGGCTTCTGCTCAGGCCACCTTCCAGACCTACCAGAGATTTTTAAACACCACGCTGAGTTGAGGAGAGAGCAATGGCCTTGAGGTCCTGCGTGGACTTGCATCTTGGCTCTGCACTGGGTGAGCTGGGGAGGTTTCTTAGCCTCTCTGAGCCTGAGCTTCTTCCGCTGGATGACAGGAAGAACAGCACTGAACTTGGAGGGTTCCTCTGGAATAGCTTCTCTCCTCTGCCTTTTTAGAGAACTGGGGCTTTCTGGAGTTAATTCTAATGCCAGCTAACACTGCCCAGCTTCTTTCTATGTGGTAGATGCTGGGTTCTGGGTTGCGAGTTTTCCGCTTTGTTCCACATGGCAGCCCTATGGGGTCCGCATGCCTTTGTGCAGAGGCAGAAAAGGAGGCTCAGGGGACTAAATAACGTGCCCAAGGACATGCTGGACGTGGTGGTGCTGGGATTGGAACCCAGGACTACTTGCTTTCTGTGATTTAGGCTTTGACTACTGTACATTTAGTCTCTGGGATAATTTGTTCTCCGTTAACTAGAATCTATCCCAGGAGCTCATTAGCCACCTGTGACTTTGCTCCTGCCTTCATTCAGCCAACACCTGTTTGTTGAATGCCTCTTTCGTGCCAGTCCCCGATTTAGGAGCTGGGGTACAGCTATGTCGTGCTGACAGGCTTACCTCCTCCAGACTGGCTGTGGGAGAGCCTAGGACTTCATCCGGAGCACTCCATCCTGCTCAGCATCCAGGGGGGCCTGTGCAGGCATTGGCTGCCTGGTGGAGGTGAGCTCTGCTTGGGAGGGTCCACACTGCAGCACAGGAATGTATGGTCAGCGGTGGCTTGTAGGCCTCCTGTGGCTGCATCCCGCCATACTGGGTATCTGGTGTGACACATCTGTCCCACCCTTGGGTGGGGCCTTATTGGTGCTGCACCTCACGCTGCTCAGAGCTGCATTAACTAGAGGTTACTGGAGAATTTGAGTGAGGCTCATATGTAAAAAGGGAGGCTCCTGGCTGAACCATAGATCTCAGATGCATAAAGGCCGTTAAGGGGGGAGGTTGATCCTCCTTGTTCTGCGTTGGCTGGGAATAAACGTTGCGAGTCATTACAAGAGGCGGTGTAGCGCCCATCACCTTGGCCCTACTCTGGTATTTCCCATGGCCCCGACCCCCAGTATCTTCTGGAAGGACTGCTCACGTAGTTCTTGATTGTCTTGAGTTACTGGAGTTCAAGAAACAAATCCAGTTTCCCCAGAGGCAGTCGTGCCCTCTGGCCTCCTCTGGAGGCTCCCGCAGATAATTCAGGTCTGTGTGGGAACAGAGCGCTTGTAACAGCCTACAGCTCCCAGGCAGTTGCCCAGGGAAGGCCACCTCTGGGCACAGGTCCACCCTAGAGGGCACCCAGCTGTCAGAGCTGCAGGGCAGCCGAGCCTTCAGCCCAGGAACCAAGATTTCACGTTGCTCAGGTTCCAGCGAGCACTTCTGCACCCACCTTTGTGGACCCAGCTCCCTGTCTTCGGGGGCAGTGTATGTCCTTTGCTCCCAAGCCTGGAGGAGGTTTGTTATTTCTGAAAGACTCAGCCCAGTGCGGCCTTGGCCATGGGCATGGCCTGTAAAATGCAGATGGCCAGTCCCAGCTCCCAGAGTTCTCACTCTCAGTGTACAAAGAGTGGGGTCCAGAAGCTGTGTTTTTCTAAGTTCTTCAGGTGAGTCTGATTCACGTGGTCCGTGCGCCACATTTAGAGAGGTCCTTCCGTGTTACATGTTGTACACAGGCGCGCACACACACACACACACACACACACACCCCTGCATCTGCATCTCTCTGTCTCTCTGACCCACCCCCATACATTCTCCCGCTCCCAGCCGCCTACTCACTCACCTGTCTCAGTGGACTCCCTCCCCCATATGCCTACAATGCCTGAGAAGCACATGACACATTTTAGATATTGGACACATGCCAGCTGGTTGAGTGACACCTCTGCTATGATTCTGGGTTAACTTCTCCTTGGAGTGGAGCCACATACTCTCCACTTGGACCCTTCAGTGTCCTGGACAGTGATAGCAGGCGTGTCCCTTCCCTTTCCCCAGTTCACCTCCTACCCACACGGAACCTACTCTCTTGAGTCAAAGTTCCAATTTTAGAAGGAAAACCAGAGCCTGAGCCCTGCCAGGTAGGTGGCCTGGAATAAGAAACTGAGGGTGGGGTGTGATGCAAAGCGTGGGTGTGGACCCGGGTTTCGGGACAGCGGGGAGGCGGACAGGGTCTGTGGAAGGAGTGTCCGGTCCTCGCTCCCAAAGAGCTGAGCTTGCTTGAATGGCTATGGAACCAGACCTGCAGGTTCCTGTGTCTTCCTTGACCTCTGAGCTTGGAATAAAGAGTGGCTTGAGGTTGACTCTGTGGTTCTCTCTTGAGGATTTTGTCGGGTTTACTTTTAACTTAGCCTTGAGGAGATTCCAGCAGAGGTTCTAGTACATGCCAAGCTGCCATGGGAACTTCAGTTGGTGCTGTTATTGTTGAGTTAATTGACACCCTTAATCAGGAAGGAGGTGGAATATAAAACTTTGGGAGGGAGTAGCCAGATTTTTCAGAGGAAAGAACATACCAGGCGCTGCCATTTATGTGTTGTGGGACTTTGCTTAGTTATTTAATCTTTGTGAGACTCTGGTTCATCCCTGTAAGAAATGACAATAACGGTAGTTACATTTCATACGATTGTTGTGAGGATTAAAGGTGATAATGGATGTGAATGTTGAGTTCTGTTCCTACTACCATTGTTATTAACTGAAATTTATCAATAGACTTCTATTTATCCTATAAATATTTACTTATTAACAGACATTTTAAGCATCTATTATGTATCAGCTAGGGTTATGTTAGGGTTTAGTTAGCTAATTATTCTAGTTTGTTTATTTATAACACAGATCAAGAGGCTCAAGACTTGCTTTCAAATATTTCATAGTGTAGAAAGAAGATAAGATATCAGTATTACAGTTCAGTAAAACATTGATGTAATGTTCGGATGCATGGAGGGACGTATAAAAGAAGGAGTAGCAGAGTCTGTCTGGAAGAGCCTTGGTAGGCCTTATGGAGGAGATAAGTTTGATTTGAGGCTTACACGATGGGAGTAGTATTTCAAGTTTAACAGTTAAGCACATGTATGGGCTGAAACAAAAGGATTTATTGGCTGATCTAATGTAAAAGGTTAATAGCTTCATCAGATTAGGCTTGATCCAGCAGCTCAAATGATATTGTCAAGGACTTAGGTTCCCTTAGTATTTCTACTGGCTTGTGCAATGTTGGCTGCATCCTCGGTTCCACTTTGTCTTCCTTCAGCAACTTCAGGAGCTCCCTTCAAGAGAGCAAAATGGCTGTAGCCATTCTATAACTCACCTCTATATTCTATATTATTAAAAGAACTGGGTTTATTATGATGTTTCCTGAGGGAGGAGGAGGTCCTCTTTCCCAGAAGCCCTAGCAAGACTCATGTTGGATTTCTTTGGCTCCAGTTAGGTAACACGTTTTTTTCCCGTAACCAGTCACTGTGCCATAGGGGTGGGATGGGTGATTGGCTTAGGCCAAATAGCGCCTACTCCTTAAACTAAGAGGATGGGTCAGTGCATGGTCCATGCCGCCTGAAACACATGGCTCATTATGGGGAGAACTGCTTCCCCAAAGCGACATTGTTCCCGGGGGAGAGGGCATGGATTCTGGGAAGCATGGAGAATCTAGCTCTCCACCATACCAGTAATCTGGGTGAGGAAAAAGCGGGGGACAAGTGAGAACAGAGTATGTTTGAAGAACAACTCTTAGCTGAGAATCTCTAGACCAGCACTGTTTACTAGAACTTTGTGCAATGATGGAGGTGTTCTATAATCTACTCTTTGCAGTATGGTAACCACTGGCCACCTGTGACTGTTGAGTGCTTGAAATGTGGCTAGCATGACTGAAGAACTGAACTATTAATACTAATTGTACTTAATTTTTATTTTTTAAATTTAAGTAATCCTGCATAGCTAATGGCTGTAGTGGTGATTGGAAAGCACAGGTCTAGACCCTAGACAGTGTTCTGAAAGAGGACTGAGAGAAAGAGGGAGAGAGAGAAATTAAGCCAGAATGCCCTGTTTATGTATCATTGGGGGAGAGAATTGAAAAAAGTCACTGAAATCATTTGCTCGGTTCTGTGGTTCATATGAATAATACAGAAAGTAGAACCCAAAGTGAAGAGCTAGTGACAGGAAATGAGGATAGAGACCTAGAGACCTAGGCTGGGGCCAGGTTGAAAGCCCTTGTGCTTTGCCACTCACTTAAGATTCTACCCTGTAGGCAATAGGGAGTCACTGAGGATTTGGAGGAATTACATGATCATATTTGCGTGTGAGGAAGGCAACCTGGCCCCTTGTGGAAGATGGCCTTGTGCGACTAGAGGCAGGGAGACCTGTAAGGAGGTAGACGCAATAGAGCTCATGAGAAAGGATGAGAATTTGAACTTGGGAAGGAGTGGTAGCCGTGCACGGAAGGGTGAGATACGGACATTAGGGGCAGAGTAACGGGGTGGGTGTGCGTGTGGTGTGGGGAGGAATACAGCAGGATATAGTAGGTTGGTTTGGACAGCCGAATGGTTGATCGTGCCCTCTTTGAGATGTGGCGTTCCAAAAGGAGGGGGCAGGTCTGAGTGGTTTCTTGATAAACACTCTTTAGGGCAGGTGGTATTTAGTCTACCTGTAGGAAGATGTCTGATAGGTTCTTAATCTCTTCTCTCAAGGAGTTTACAATCATCTGTCTATGGAAATTAGATCTACATAAATTAAGTCGTTAGAAAAATAATTCCACGTGCATCAAGACTGTAAGCCTTAAATGCTGCACGTGCTTTATGAGTGGTGTCCTGGGTACTTTTTCTGCATAACAAACCACCCCAAAATTTAGCAGTGCAAAAGGAAAACATTTTATTATGTTCACGATTCTGTGTGTTGAGGATTTTGACTGGGCACTATGTATACCGTGTCTGAAACCTCAGCTGGAAAGATTCAGAGCTGAGGCTGACTCAACAGCTGGGGCTGCAAGGCATCTGAAGCTGTCTTCCCTCATAGCTGGTGACTGATGCTCCCTCTTCAGTGGGTCCTCAATTGGGCTGTGAGCTGAAACACTGTGGCCCCTGCATGCGGTCTTCCCTACTGTGGTCCAGTTTGGGCATCCTCACACATGGCACTGGCACCTTGAGAGCAACCAGCCTAAGAGTGCACAGCTACCCATGGAGGTCACTTGGCACTACTTCCCCTATGCACTGTTGGTCAATATAGTAACAAAGATATGCCTGCTTTCAAAGGGAGGGACATGAACTCCATCTACCACTCAATAGGAAGAGTGTCAAGGTCAAACTGTAAGATAAGCATGTGGGATGGGAGATACTGGGAAATAAGTTGGCCATAAATGGAGAGATGACTTTGGACTGGGGTAAGGAGCGATGACTCTCTGCTGGGGATGGGGCTTGAGCTGGTGCTTGAAGGGTGGGTCGGTGGTTGCTGGCAGGGAGAAAAGGACACATGCATGTTGTTGGGGACAGAGGGGAGGATTTGTGTTTCTTTCGGGCTATCTAGTCAATCTCATTAATGCTGAGGACAACTAAATAGGCTAAGCAAGAAATCCTACAATGGGATACAGCAATTTAAAGCAAATGGCTTCCTTCTAGGCATCCATTCAACACATTCAACATCAAGTTTAAAGTTCCTTGTGCCCACCAAGTTGATCAGCCTTGTTAAAATGGAAAGCCATTTCTCTTTATTTTTCCCATGATTTGATTTTCTGCTTTATTCTGGAGTGAGAGGAGCTACTACACCATGGAATTACGAGTCACAAAATTTTTGAGTTAGTGCAGTAAGTACACTAGAAGTCACGTTCAATAAAATACTTGCTTACTTGCCTTTCCCCCCTTCCATTAGATTGAGAGTCTCTGGAGAAAAAAAACCATGTGCAACCTTCTCCAGCTTCTCCAGCAGAACCAGGTACATAGTAGATGCTCAGCACAAGATTATTTGGATGAATAACCTTCATTCAAGGTCAAGGGAAAGCAGTGCTGAACACCTGGGCACTTTTATGCCGTGTTTCTGCTCCTTATTTTGTACTCCTTCTCTTTGTCTCAGAATCCAACCAGCTTCTCTGTGCTCCTTATTCCTCTAGCACACGAGTCCGATCTGTCCCTAATTTCTGTTTCTGTATCTGACAGTCCCTGTCCCAGAACTGAAGCTTTAATGTCCAAGCACACACCTTGTCTGTGGTAGGGAGATTGCTTAGACCAGGGTCAACACACAAGGAGGCTGCAGGCTCCCTTTCCCCTTTTCCTTGGCAAGTCTCCCTGACCTGACTCTTTTGCTGAAGCTAAGGTATGTGAGGAGCTTATTTTTTACGGAGATATTTTGTGAAAGATAAATTTCTCGGGACCATGGCCATGGATTCTTAGCCAAAGGAAGGACAAGTAGATGTGATCAGATGTGTGCTAGTGAATCAATACAAATAAATTATGTGTTCTTCGTTATGATGTCCTAGGCTACACGAGAGAGGGCGCTTAAATCATCCACCATCAGCCACTGGAGGTTCTCGTTTCCGAGGAGTTACGTGGAGACAAAGTCCAGGCTTATGTTATTTTAGGCAAAATCCAGATAACTTTCTAGTGGTTTGGCTGCTAGAGTAATGCTAGCAACTGCAAAAGACCAGAGGGGAGCAATTCTTCTCTGGGTCTGGCATGGCCCTGAACATACGCTAAATATTTTCTGCCTCTAATGTCTGGGATTTATGAGTACTCTCTTGCTTGAGTAGATGATCCTTTTACTCTATGATTCAGAACTCTGGGTTTTTTTTTTTTTTTTTTTTTTTTTTTTTTGCGGTACGCGGGCCTCTCACTGTTGTGGCCTCTCCCGTTGCGGAGCACAGGCTCCGGACGCGCAGGCTCAGCGGCCGTGGCTCACAGGCCCAGCCGCTCCGCGGCATGTGGGATCTTCCCAGACCGGGGCACGAATCCGTGTCCCCTGCATCGGCAGGCGGACTCTCAACCACTGCGCCACCAGGGAAGCCCCAGAACTCTGGGTTTTGATCAAGTGCTTGTCCATGAGCTTGAGCTTGAGACTAAAATTGACACCCCCTCCCCACTTCCCACCTCATGAACGGGATGGCCCTTCATCTGTTTGGTATTGGGATGCGGCTGCCATGGTCAAATTCTCTGGGCATCTCACAGGTGAGATCCAAGCAAGCAGTGTGCTAAAGGGGCTCAAGAGGTAACCGGAAATGTGAATGAGGCCAGGAAATGTTAATTGAGGGAAGAAGATTCTCAGAAGTTCAGGCAGTTGGGCAGGAAGTAACAAACAGACCCTTCAAGTCCCCTAGGCAAATGGGCAAGAACAAGATGGGCAGAAGGAGCAATTTGGCCATGAGCATGTTTCCAACAATGGGAGGATGCATAGATGCAGGGAAGTAACTTGAAAACCCATTCCACCAAGCTGGGGCATGAAATGAGGGTTAGACTGTGGGAACATATGAGATGGTCCTCCTGCAAGTGTTGGAGCTGGATTTCAAGCCCAAGCCTTTTAATTAAAATGAAGCACATTAACTTCCTTGGAAACCTCAGAGGCATCTTTGACTCCATGCTTTTCTGTTATACACTATTTGCAAATTTTAGCAACAGTTTTCGTAGGGCTCCCACCACCCCCCCTTCTTTCTTTCCTTCTCTATGGCCATTATCTTAGTTCAGATCTCTTATCTCTTATATTGGGACTGTTGTAATATCCTTCTCACCAGACTCCCTGTTTGTCATCTTCACTGATTCACCCTTCATACCCCTGACAGTTTTCTTTCCAAAATGCAGGTGCCAACTGATTATTCACCTGCTCAAGCACAGTAGACATTTCTATGCTATTTACTGAGTAGAGTTGAAACTCTTTAACCTGATGTGCTAGGCAGAATAGTGTCCTCCCAAAAGATGTCCATGTCCTAATTCCTGGAACCTGTGAATATGTTAGATTACATAGAAAAGGGGAGATAGGATAGTAGATGGAAATAAGGTTGTAATCAGTTGAGTGTAAGATAAAGTGATTATCCTGGGTTACCAGGCTGGGTCCAGTGTTATCAGAAGGATCCTTAAATGGGAAAAAGGGAGGAAGAAGAGTCAGAGTGATGCAGTGTGAGACTCAACCAATCATTGCTGGCTTTGAAGATGGAGGGGGACCAGGAACCAAGGAATGCACGCAGCCTCTAGAAGCTGGAAAAGGCAAGAAACGGATCCTCCCCTAGAGCCTCCAGGAGGAATGTAGGAATACAGCCCTGCCGACACCTTGATTTTAGCCTTTGAAACCCATTTTGGACTTCTGATCTCCAAAGCTGTAAGATAATACATTTGTGTTGTTTCAAGCCACTTTATTTGTAGTAATCCGTTACATCAGCAATAGAAACTTACACACCTAGTAGTTAAAATCATCATTGTCTTACCCCAGCCTGGGTCTCCATCTCCTTCTCCATGTACCTGAAGCTCTAACCTCTGCAGACCCCAGCCCCACCCCCGACCCCCGCCCCAGGCCTGGAACGTGACAGGCAATTTCAACCTAATTGTGTCTTCTCATGCTGCATCCTTAGCCTGAAAAGGTCGTTGCCTTCTTCACCTACTAAAAATAAGCCAGTTCAAATAGTACCTCTTATAAAAATTTTCATGGAGAGTAATCCTCTACTTCATCCCTGTTAGGGAATCACTCATTTCTGTCATATGTCAACCTTGCTGGGTTACTGTGAGATTCCCATGAGACACTAGGTGAAACGACTTACAACCTGGCATAAGTCAGAGCGATTCCAGCTTTCACTGAAGGTAGCCGTATAAATGTGTATCTGTCGGGTTGCACCGAAAGTGTCAGGAACATTGTGTCCTTCGTGCCTCCATCTCCACAGCAATGAGCATGGTGCATCGACCATAAGAGACACTGTGTAGTCATTTGTAGCGTTGAATAGGAGACAGGTTGTGAGAAATGCCAGATCACGGGATTAGATGATGGGTCATTCGCTCCACCCTTGTATACAGGGAATCTGGGACATGCTGGGTACTGTCCCAGGTGCTGAAGATATAGTAGTGAAAAATAGGACAGACGGTTGTGTGGCCCTGAGGCATCTTACAATCTAGTCGAATCCCTGCTCTTGGTCTCTTGCACTGGTAGCTAGCTCCAATCTGGGGGTATCTGCTTATCCCTCGACAGTCCACTTCGTGCGGCAGCTACAGTGGTTGGGCTGAGAGCTCTTTCAGCTCCTGAGACCTAAGAGGGAATGATGCCCCTTGGCAGGAGTGGCGGAAGGAAGGGGGGTATGCGCGCCTACAGGCAGGTCCAGTGGAGACGGACCCTGAAATGAAAAGTGGCAAGTGGGTAGGATCGCACACCAGGCAACATGGGCTTGATGAGCCCGTGATCTTCCCGTTGCTGAGGCTGTCAAGGCACGTCCATACAAAGCAAGCACCAGCGCTCAGGGAGTGCTCTAGGCTTTCATCTCTACATCAGTGAGAGGCCTTGTGAGGCTGCTCTGTATTTTCTGAGCTGCCAGTTGTCGTCGCTAAAGAAGTGACGTGCTCCCTCTTGGGACATGGCATTTTCCTACTTGGGTGGGCAAATGACCTGGTTTGCTCAGAGACAAAGCAGGATGGCAGGAACCTAATATATGACGAGGCCTGAGAATGTGCCTGGCACATAAGCCTAATCCTCACAGCAGTGCAGTGAAGGGAACGATACTGGTCTCATTTTCCAGATAAGGGCACGGAGGCCCCATGGGGTTAGCCACGTGCCGCAGGTTACGCAGAGAGTAAGTGGCAGAGCCTGGATTCCACACCAAGACTGTCTGCGTTAGAGCTTTTGATCTATTACCAAGGAAACAGATAGCTTATATTTGCCTCTCTGTTGATGAGTATCTCTGGAAGCTTCACACTAGTGGCTTTGGAGCCATGGTTTCATCTTTCATCTGCTCACACCTGTTTCTGCCCTTGGCCTCCTCATGAGGGTGGTGCTGGTGGTGGTTGGATGGAAGGAATGATGGACATATAGGAGGGTATGAGCTCAGACTCCTAGTTAATGGTACACGTTGAGCTAATTAACTCTGGTTCTGGTGAGCTCTCATCGTGTAGTACAGACACTGGCAGGGAATTCTGAGCAATTTGACCCCCCCCCCCCTTACTGGGCTGCATGCTACCTAAGTCATTTCCAAGAGATGGCTGTCTCTTTCGTTTTCAGTCCCTTAGGGAATGAGAGTGAATGGATTTTTAATTCATTTTTAATGGCTCGTTACACAAAACCAGAACAACCGCCCACTATTCAACAGCCATTTTTCACAAGCTCCTTGTTTCAACAACACTGCGTTTTCATTTCCTTGGTCTGCCACTTGCCTTGTTCAGCTACCACATTCTGCAAAGTACTTTCTTAACAATGGCCGCATTTTAAATAGAGCTACTAAACCTGTTAAATTCTGTATCTCTGATCCCTTCCTTGGATCATGGAGGAACAGACGTGCGCGTGTTTGGGTTCTGACTCCTACCTCTCCCTAGCTGCATGGCCTGGACGGTTTGCTCGTCTGGACAATGTGGGTAATGCTATCTACCCTTCACTGTGCTTATGCCCATTACCTATGTAATGCACATAGAGCACCAAGCACAGTGCTGGGCACTTTGTAGGTGCTCAGCATCTATTAGCATCCCCACCTCTGCCCTTTCAATATTCTTCTCTTGTCTAAATTACTTAATCAAGTCGTGCTTTTGTCTGTAGGTATAATGTTTTCTTTAGTCTACGTCCCATCAGATATAGGTACATATCTTTGTCCTCTCTAGACGTCACTAGAGAATACCAATTCTTGAAAACTTAATGCAGTCATACAAGAAGGTTGCTTTCACCATCTTCCCTCCCTGCCCGTGTGTTCCCTTTATCTTACCCTCTTGTGGACATTCTTGAAGTTCTTTCATACCCATTTTGAATTCTTTCTTCCCAATTTACCTAAAAAAAAGATACCCTTGAAAAACTGTATAAGATATTCCAGAAAGAAGAGGGCTGGGAATTTCCATTCCCCACCCATCTCTTATGACCTTACTTATGCCTCTCATCCTTTATGAGGACAACTTGCTCACCCCAGCCCAGACCCATCTTCTCCTCCTTTGAACACCTATGGCAACACTTTCAGTTCATCGAATGTGTCATATCTCTGTTAGTTAATAGGCAGCATGTTAATGAAGAGTGTGATAATACTCTTGGATAATAATGAGAAAAACGAGGTCTGTCCTGAAGGAGCACATCCCCTAATGGTGGAGACGCATAGGCAAAGAGAAAATTATAGTGTAATCTGGTGAGTAGTATACTTGGATGTATGGGCAACAAGGTAGGGGAGCATGGATTACGGGGGATCCATTCTGTCTTGGAGGACAGGTAAGACACCAGAGTGTTGATGGTATTTGAGCTGGGCCTTAAAGAATGAGATCCTCAGGTGGAGAGTGGGAGAAGGGCTTTCAGAGGAGAGAAAAGAGCTTGTGTGAAAGTGTGGGAGCGTGGAACAAGGAGAAACGTGGGTATTCTGGTGTGGCTAGAATTTAGATGTTATTTTGGGAAAGTGGCTCTAGAAGAGGGTTAAAATGTCAACTGAGGCCAGGTTGAGAAAGATCTTTTATGCTATGCTGAGGAATTTTTTTTTTTTTTACATCTTTATTGGAGTATAATTGCTTTACAATGGTGTGTTAGTTTCTGCTTTATAACAAAGTGAATCAGTTATACATATACATATGTTCCCATATCTCTTCCCTCTTGCGTCTCCCTCCCTCCCACCCTCCCTATCCCACCCCTCCAGGTGGTCACAAAGCACCGAGCTGATCTCCCTGTTATGCTGAGGAATTTGATCTTAAAGGCGGCCCGAAGCCACTAGAGATTGTTTGGCAGTAGGCAATGGGATTCCGCCTCTGCTTTAGAAAGGTCATTCTGGTGTAAGGATAGAAGAGGGGTGAACGCCAGAAATTAAGTCAGCTAGTTATTTTGAAGGTCTCTGCAGTCATCTAGTAGCTAAATCCAATGGTCCATTCTTCATCTTTTTTGTCCATGAACTGCCTGCAGCATTTCACACAGCCAATCACTCCTTCCTCCTTGAAACCCATACTCTTCTCGGCTTCCAGAACACATGCTCTCCTGAATTTCCTCTAACCTCACAGATCATTCTGTGTCAGTGAGGGTCCCTGACTCGAGGTATTTCTCAAGAAAAGACGTTGAATGCAGGAACTGATTTACAAGAGTGCCGGCAAGGCTGGAGGAACAAGGAGGAGAAAATATAGTTGCTCAAATTTGGTAACTGCAGAAACTGTTACCCCTTACCCAGGAGGAGGAAGGGCAGTACAAGAGGCCAAGGGTCTCTCCCACCCAGATTCCTGGGGCTGTGCTGAGCTGCACAAGCCCTTCATTTCACTGAGACCCAGCACCGCTGCTGTTGGTACCACTGGCTCTGTTGCTGCTGTTGTCTTGTCACTCAAAAACAAAGTGTGAGGAGAGGAGCTTTTCCCTTGTCCACATGTCCCCCGAGTGACCCCACCCCAACTGGCAGAATTGGAAGCCAGATGACAGGAGAGTCTTAGAAATACGCTTCTCAGGGTCCTGGTTACCTATGATACTTAGGCAGGAAAGTGGGCCGAGAGTAAACAGACAGCACAGTCTACCCTTTTAGCTACTCTGAGTGTCCATTTCCATCCCCTATTCATAAGTAGCCTCCTCTCTTCCTGTTGGTTCAGTGGTAGCATGTGAAGCTCAAAATAGCTGGGTATTAGTTTCAGCTTCCAGTTCAATGGAACAGGTGTTTTTTCTCCTTAGGAACCGAGATTTATCAACAGAGCCGAAAGTTGTGTGGATGTGAAGAAAATACTCTGTGATGGCTTATTGCGAGGAATAATGAGAGGAGCGCTCCCACTTTTGCCCCTTGATTCCCAGACCTTTGTATTTTGGCCATTTACTAGTCGAATCCACATCCTAGAAGACAGCACCACAACCTCATGCAGTGCTGGCTTCTAGCTAGTTGTGTCATTGAATCTTCGGAAGGCCATTCAATCATTGTATCAGGTCATCTGCTTCTGGTGGATGTAGTTTGTGGGAAGACCAGTGAATTCCATGGACAGGCCCATGACAACACTTCATTTGCTGTGAAATGAGTTTCTTTGTTAGAAGCAATTGTGTGGGATATCATGACGGTGAATAAGGCACTCTGAAATGGAAAGATTTTGATTCTAGCGTATTTACCGCAGGCAAGGAAAGCAAGTCCGAGGAGAAGAAATTGCTTCCTCTATGTGCTGGGAGGGGGACAGTGCAATCAACTTGCCACCAGGTGCCATGTTGAGGCTCAGCACTGATTTCTGAGGTTGGCAGATTGGGAACTGCAGTGACGATGCCCATGTCAGCCTTGGCGAGGGGAAGTCCATGGCAAACATAGGCAAAGCCTCCATCTCTGCCACAGTAGCCACTATACACAGGAGCCCACAGAGCAAACAGGGGGATCTGGGGAGAAAGGCTTACTGGCCTCAACAGAAGGCCATCGTGTTCATATGCTTATTGAGAGACTCCTCCGTAGTAAGTACCATTTGGTGAGTGTTCGCACAGGACACAGACATTCACTGTGCCAGTTCTGAGAGCTTGAAGCACATACTGGTTTCTTCTCATTCCCCGATCTCTCAGTGCTGAAACGCCCCAGCTTTCGATCCTTCTCTCTCTACTCTATCCACACTCCATCTCCTGGTGACCTAACCTAGTCTCATGTCTTTAAATACCATCTAATCACTGACGACTCCCCAGTTGAGATTTTTTAGCCTAGACTCTCTGCGCTGAACTCCAGACTCGTTTATTCAGCTATTTGACTTCTCCGCTTGAATTCTCTTAGGCATCTCAAACTTAATGTCCAAAGCTAAACTTCTCAGCTTTCCTCCCAACCTCCTTCTCCTACAGTCTCCATCTCATAAAATGGCAACTCTATGCTTCTAATTACTTAGTCCCAAACTCTGAGGGTCGTTTTGGACTATTCTCTTTCCTTCACGCCCTATACCCAATTTGTCAGCAAATCTTCTTGACTCTACCTTCAAAATATCTTCAGATCATGTTTCTTCTCCTGTCCGCGGCTGTTGCTCTGGTCTACCCCGTACCATGTTTCACCTGGATGATTACAACAGGATCCTAATTCACCTTTGTCTCCTCGATGCCTCTCTCAACACAGTAACCAGAAGCACCCTGTGAAAACTGAAGTCCTCTAGTAAAATCCTCTAGTAGCTTCTCATCTCACTCAGTAAGAGCCAGTCCTTCACAAGTCCCAGCAAGATCTAAGCCTCCCCAAATTTCCCGGACCTCATCTCCTACTACTCTCCCTGTCTCTCCGCTCCATCCTCATTGGCCTCCTTGCTGTTTCTTGAATATGTCAGGCACGTTCCTGCCTCAGGATCTTTGCATTTGCCTTTTTCTCTGCCTGTAATGTTTATGACCCAGATAGCCACATGGCTTCATCCCTTACCTCATTCAGGGTTTTGCTTGAGTGTCAGTTTTTCACAGAGAACTTTCCTGGGCTCCTTCTATACTGCTTCAGCCTGCACAGCCCTGGACCACGCCTGCATACGAGCACTTGCTCTAAGTGCTGATATGTCCATCATCTAACCCACCATCATCTGACTACTATGTCACTTACCTACTTATGTGTTTATCTCCCTTGCCGGAATATAAACTCTATGGGGGCAGAGAAGCTGGTTTGTTGTCTTCACTGCTGAATCCATAGCGCTTGGCCACGAGGAAGCATTCCATGCATATTTGCTTAGTGAATGAATGAAAACATTTTGAGGATGATCCAGTGGACTGCAGCACATTTCAGAGGACTTGATGTTTGTCTTGCTAAGTGTGGGATGAGGGTGGACTCAGGGCTCATGCTGAGGTTCTATCTTGAACCACAGAGTTGATGATCTGCCCTTTAAAAAAAAACAGGGAACGGGATAACCGGTTTGTGAAATTGCATGCAGTGGAACAAGATGACAAAGATGATATTTCTTGTACAATTCCTTGCCCTCTCAGCTAGATTGTAAACTCACGGTGGGCAGGGAGCACCATTTATGTTATTCTGAACTTGGCATATACCTAGCACAGTTCTGGATACCCAGTTGGTACCCAGACATTGTTAGACTGGGGGTCAGTTGGGCTGTGGACTGTAAATATTCAGTTTCTGTTACCGGGGGTGGGGGGGAGTGCCTCATGAAGTGGGAGGAGGGCTCCAGAATTCAGACTCTGCTGAGACTGAAAAATGCACTTTTGTGTACACTCCCCGAGGAGTAGGTTTTAGCATCCTTACTGCTTACCACTGTGAATCACTTTCGGTAAAGAAGGCCACCGTCCATATTCCAATCGGCTGGAAACAAAGAACTATCAGGTAGGGGCAGGAATGAGGTGGTGAGAGGTGAGGGGGACCTGGAGGGGACCTGCATAGAGCCCCATGGATTGAAAGGTACCAAGGTTTCAGGAAGGTTTAATGAACTAAAGTCATTTTCCTTCAGAGTAAAATTTTACAGGCACTAAAGGTCCTCATTTCACTGAATGTGCTCACAGGCGAGAGCGTCCCAGTGATTTATGAATTTTCAGATTATGCGTTATCCTTTCAGAGGACAGGAATCCCCCAGGGCTTTCTGCTTTGCTTCTAAAGCGGAAGCTGAGTGCGGGAGCCCAGGGAACATACCGGGTCTGATTTGCAGCCTGCTGTGTTGCAGCTGGGGTCTAGAATGGGTGGGTATTTTTCAGAAGGAGCTTAGCAACGCTAGGATCTGAATCCCCCTCACCCCATCAGATAAGGATGACTTGCAACCCTTGTCTCCTGAAGGGTAATTATCATACTAATCACTCACATTTGCATAGTACAGCTTCTAAAGCAGGTCAGCTTTCCTTATTTGATTCAAATCAAAAATCCTGTGAGGCTGGCAGGGGAAGGAGAATCATTATCCCCATTTTAGGAAACTGGAACAGATACTGAAAATGTTAGTAAGTTGATCAGCCTCACCCAGTAGCATATGGTGATATTGGGTTTTGAGTGCAGCCCTCTAGTTGCAAGTGCTCCGTTCTTTCCATGCTGCCGGGGGCGGCTGGACCCAATGGGTCCCGTCTTCGTGAAATGTAAAATCTTCCTAAAGAAGATTATACATTAAGGGAGAGTATACATTTCATGAAGACAGGAGCCATTTCTCTTTTGATCACTTTATCACCACGGATCCTGTGCTGTGTTTGGCATAAGGCAGGAATAGAAGAATGAACGGGAGAGGGGATGTGACAAAGACGTTAGTTACTGGCATTGTGTGTGTCTAAAGATCAGGCAGTTAGCTGAGGGCTGGCCTGAGCATCTGGGGGCAGCAGAAGACATTAGATGCCTGGGGACAAGAAGATGGGAGCTGGGTGGTCAGCAAGGGCAGCACCAATGGATTTTGTAAGAGGCCAGCCATGTCCCTTATTGTCACCTAATTATATGAGTCGCTTATTACAATACAGTCCCTTAATATATATATATAATACATATAATATGTGTGTATAGATATATATATGAACACACAGTAAGCCTTTTATTATAATATAGTCATCTAATATACAATATATTGATATTATATATGTAATATATAGTAATATTATATGGTATATGTTTATACATAGTAAGGCTCTTGTTATAATATAGTCCCTCATTATCACCCTCTTCATGCTTATAAAACTTTTTGTCAGTCCATAGTTGACTACAGGCTGGGCTTCCTCTGTCCTTCCTGCACGATTCCATCGTCCTTTGTGCCTTCTTTCTCACCCTGGCACAGCCTGACCGTGTCTCCAAGTGGTTGGTGTCCCCATGTGTTGACACTGCACTCAACACATGACTGTTCTAGCCCCTAATGGCCCATTCTGCTCTACCTCTGTGCTGTTTCTTGTAACTGAAATGGCACCCGTCTGCCCTTTTTTCTATCTGTTTTTGTCCAGCCAAAATATGAAGGAAAGAAAGAAAGACAGGGAGGGAGGGAGGGAGGGATAAAGAGAGAGGCCAGACAGGCAAGGGAGTAAATCTCCATTTCTCTGTCTCCAGATTCTTCATACTTCAAGTTTTGGCTCATGTAATCTTTCCTTCATGAAGGCTTTGCCGACCACATTTTCTGGACTTAATTGCTTCCTCCTTTCAACTCTTATCTCACATTATCTGCACCTCTCAGATACACTTATCATCTCATCCCTTCTTTTACTGTCATTCATTTATAATTCATTCAGTGGACCTTATACAGCACCTGCCGTGTGTCAGGTGTTGTGCTAGGCATTGGGGATGCAGAGTTGAATGAGACCTGATTTTTTAGCTCAAAGAGGTCACAATCTAACAGAGAAGACAGACATATGGAGAAGTCACGTTAATCCAGTTTGATAAAAGCTATAAGAGGTGTATGAACAAATGCTCTTCCAGAGAATATGTCTGATGCCAATTTACAGTTATATGTGCCTATACAGAGGAGCTCTTATATATGTGGCTTCACTCTGTGTGTACACCTGTATGTGTATAGCTTATATTAAGAGAGAACTGCTATTTACTCATGAATAATTCCAATTTATTTTCATTTCTCCTGCTGTCTAAAATCCCCCTAGGATTTGTAGCCTGTTGGTCAAAGAGAAACTTTTTGACAAAGCTTATTTGACAAACCTGGATCTCCCAACAGTTTGTCTAGTTATTTCCTCATTACACATCTCTGTTTCCTATTTCTTTCTCCAAGAACAAAGAAAACAAAAGTTACCTTCACCCCTGGGCCTTGAGCTCTGTATCTTTCCCCGATTCCCAGAGTTCAGCAGATGTCTTTCTAATTCACATAAGAGGAGCTCAGTAAATATTTGTGGAATTCATGACTGAGTGATAAACTCCTTGAGAGCAAGGATGTGCCCACCTCTCAGTTTGCCTGTTCATTGCCTTGCACACAAAAAACTCACATAAACATTTGCTGAATGGAGGAGCATTGCATCAGAGCGGAACAAGCATGGTGGAGTCTCATAGCCCTGGGTGGGAATGCTGGCTCTGTCTCTTGCTAGTTGTGTGCTTTGGGGAGCAAATTGCTTAACTCTTAGGACTCACCTTCCTCATCTGTAAAATGCAGATGCTATATTACATCTGCTCAGTCTCAGAAGTGTGTTGTGAGGACTGAGAAGCACCCAGTGTAGTATTTAGCACATAGTAAGGGTTCAATTAATGTTTGGTCCCTGCTTTTCCTTCTTTGAATTTGACTGCCAACCCTCATCTGGGGGTATCTGCTGGAGAGGAGTCAAGTCAGGCTTTGCTGTGGCTCCCAGGGTAGCTCCTCCATCCTTCCTGCATCCTTCCTCCATCCTTCCTGCATCCTTCCTGCATCCTTCCTGCATCCTTCCTGCATCCTTCCTGCATCCTTCCTCCATCCTTCCTGCATCCTTCCTCCATCCTTCCTGCATCCTTCCTGCATCCTTCCTCATCTATCCACTGGTGATTCTTTGGTCGCACTCACATCTTCTCATTCTGATCTGAGTCCTTGCCCAGCAGCCCAGGGCTTGTTAGTGGGTTTAGTGCATCTGCTTTCAGTTTTCTGCCCTGGTAATCCCTTCTTCCTGGTGGCCTTTGGAAGGCTCTGAATGGTGAGAGAAGCCAGAGGTTGACAGGCTTTCTTTCAATCTTGGTTTTCTTTGCTAGGCACAGAATATCTTAAGGCTAAAGGTTACATGATCATGTCTTCATAACTTTATTATTGTCCTTCTTTGCTGGCTCCAGGGGAAAGGTAGCTTCCAGCCCCAATTCTCCGTGTTTGGACCTTTCCTCTGGGGAATGTTGGGGTGATTTTGTGGAGACATCTTCCTTATGCATCTCCTATGACCTGCCTTCTTTGTAAAGTCCACTCAATTTAAAGGCAAAGATGCTTTTAGAGATCAGGATTCCACCATAGTGGAAGGGTGGTGTCACTGCCGCATGGAGTTGGGAGAGGAATCATGGTGTGGTAGAGTCTTTCTCAAAGTGTGATCCTCTAATAGCTACAGGAAGGTTTCTGGACCCTCCCCAGGATCCACCAAGTCAAACTTGCTGGGAATGGGACCAGGGAATCTGCATGTAGCAGGCTCCCCAGTGACTGTTAGTCTCCAGCTTTGCTCATGGAATGGGAAGAACTGTGCCCTGGGCACTTGGTCAAGGCCACACATTGTTGGGACTTGATCTTGAGTCGTCTCCTGTCTCTGTGTCTCAGTTTCCTCATCTGTAAAATGAAGGTAGTAGACTAGATTAACACCATCCCCTTCTGAAGACTATGCTTTACTGCTGAAACACCATTATCTTTCATTGACTCAAAAATGATGATTTGATTTGAGAAGATGGAAGGAAGGAGAGTGATCCAAGCCCTGGGTAAGGAGACACAGACACGTGAGAAGGGCTCTGCATTTTTGAGGGGTTTTCCAGACCCAGTTGTTTGTTAGGCAATCAGTTAAGTGACCTCTGACCCCCAACATCTCTTGCTTCTTTCTTTGTGGGCTTTGCACTTTTTTTGAGATGTTTGATGTCCCTGAAGGCTTGATGTTGGGAGACAGTGAAGTCGTCTTAGTTGCTCCTGCAGATTCTAGATGGGTGTTCCGATCTGTTTCTAGAAGAGCATAGCTTTGAGTTTCTTTGTCTAGATTTTGGGATGGTCTGCACATAGGCACCCATGTTTTTACATAGGGACTGTGAAAGAATGACTTCGTCAGTGAAAGAAGTAAAATGAAGAGAAGTCTGGTGTGTATGTATGTGTATGTGTTTGTATTAATTTAACAAATAGGAATTATCAGCACATTGCTATTTGGTTGGAGAAGGTTTGGATAAGTCTTGTCTTCATTAGCCCCTGAATTTTACAAATGAGGAAACCCGCTATTAATGGGAGAGGCATGGACCACTGAGTGACCATGGAGAACAATGCTTTGCAAAGGATACACGCTCCTTGCAGTTGTGCTATGCTAATAGGACAGGTAGCTTGGTGCCTCGGTACCTATTCTCCTGTTCTACAAATAGCCACGTCATTGATGTTCTTCTTTGCTTGGCTGTTTCTTGCCAACCTACTACTCCCCATCACAGGACACAATCTGAGAGAAGACGTAAGAATCATCCAGTCATGGCCCTGCAGAGAAGTTGAATGTTGCAAGTCAGCTTTTCCAGGGATTCTCTTTGACCCATAATGGATCATATCCTGGTCTCTAATTTTTTCTTAGTTTACATAAAAGAGGTGGAAATGGTACTGACTGACCCCATGGGGTGCTGGATGAGAATAAATCTCAAAGTGAGTGTTTTGTCGTCGGTTAAATGCCACAAAAACGTTCAATATAATGGCTGATTATTTTTCTTTAATCTTAAATGGTTACCTAGAATGGGAAAGTCCCATCTTGGTAGCAGAAATTCATTATCTCGGAAAGAGTTTAATGGGTGCTGTGCAAATGAACTGGAGGAAGTTAAATTGTGGAAGGCGAAGGAGCTGAGAAAAGTGAAATGAGTTGTGCATTAAATTTAGATAAACACAATTATGTGTAACTGGATTATCATGCGTGCAGGCAGACACTGTATATTAGGCACCTGTGTTTTGATTAAAATCGATTCAGGTGCCTGCGCTTAGCATCCTGGTAGATATGGGGTTGTTCCTAAGCCACTGTCTGGGCGCACGAGGCATAGGCAGGGAAACGTTTGAGGTCCAGGTTCCCAGCTGGAGAAGTCAAAAGGGCCTGGGACCAGCCTGGCCAATGGAAGATCATTTCAGAAAACTGCTAACCCTATTACAGGCTGTCCAGCTCTTTGACACATACAGCTTTCCTTCTGGGTTTCTTAGTTTCAACTGGAGTCACGAAAGTGGTCCTGGAGTCCGGTGGAGTCTAATGACCTGCTTACTCCATGGGTGGGACATGGTAGAAGGCAGGTGGCATCAGAGACTGTTGGGGGCTGGGCTTGCCTGTCATTCAAGCTTTTATGGCTCTGAGGCCCTGTGATGGGAACACAGAATCTCTTTGAACCTCTCTGTAGACACAGAATCAGGCCCAGTTCTTTCTTAGCCTTTTAGGTCTACATCTGTAAGTCAAAGTCATCTGCAGATCAAAAGCAAGCCCATCCTCTGATCTCTGGGTGGCCACACGTGTGAACAGAGCCAGCTGGCCTGTGCCTGACCTTGAAGGAGGACAGATGTGGAGAAACAACTGTCAGTACCCAGTTAATTCCTGTTGACATGTTTTATTTCAAATGCAAAGCATTGTCGGGATTAAAATAAATGCTACCAGTTACAGGGGAGCATTAAATTAATAATTTTTTTCCCCTTGCTTGATCCTATAATACCCCTCAACTCCACAGACAAATTCTAAGCCCTCCACTGGGTGATTTGAGATGAACTGTACATTGTTACGCAAACTAAAGCCGGCTTCCTTTTTCTTCTTCTCCTCTGCCCTCCTCCTCACCCCCTCTCAGGTTATACTTATCCTGACGAAGCTGTATGACTTCAACCTGGGAAGCGTGACAGAGAGCTCACTTTGGAGGTAAGTGGGTTAGTGATTCTTACCTGGCTACTCGGGTTCGGCTCACGTGAGGAATGCCAGCTAAGCAGTTGGAGAGCTTGTTTTGAAAGGAGCAGAAGATGGTCCTCCTCCTGGATGCCCCCTTTAATGCCCTGGGTGGCCCTGATGGCCTCCATCTGCAGATTCCTTAGCACTCTGCTATCTCCCGTGGGGTCTGTCACATATTCTCCCTGGCACTGTGGTTGTTTCTGCGTTCCTGCAGCATCTCCTTTGACTGGATAAACACAAATGTGGGTAGAGAGATCAGAGCATGCCTGGGGAAAGTGGAGGCCGTGGATAAGGGAGCGTGCCGTAGGAGGGATGCTGGCCTTGGCATGAGTCTAGGCCCAAGGACTGTTTCTTGTCCTTTGTGCCTGTAAGATGCTGTGATTCTTGAGAAGCCCATGAATCTGGGAATAGACACATGTGGGAATCAGGCCCGTGTGATGACGTTTGTGGTCCCAAGCCTTCGTGGGCTTCTTCATCCATAAAATAATATTAAAAAATATATTTTACAACTGTACTGGTGTAAAGACAAATATATTAATACTGTATGTTAAAACTTGTTTTCAGCCTAAAATATTCATTTTTTTTGTTTGTGGCTTTAAAAGAAGTGACAGCATTTTTGTGAACCCTAGGCTCTGTGTCCATGTGCCTGCAGGATAAATCAGCCCTGACGGAAGGCTGGGATGGGGAGAAGGATGTGGGTGGATTAAGTCAGAGAGGGCTTTCACGAAGCCGTGAACCCCGCAGTCTCTCTGGCTAGGGGACACCGCACACTCACTCTTCCACATACCTCCTCACGTGCAAGTTCACGGTCGCCGCCACGCTGCTGGCAGTCACACAGGGCACCAGCAAGTTTCATCAGCCACTCTGAGTCAGCGCTTCATGCTCTGTGCTTATTACCTCCATGGGCCTCAAGAGGGCTGCGTATCCATTCCATTTGCTCTGCCACTTGTAAACACTGGGGAGAACACTGTCACGAAAGGCCATTCATTTGGCTGTCTTCATCCCAGCGCCAGTCCTGAGGGTCTGCTGGGGTTTTGGAGCAGGGGGGTCTGGGGCATGAGTATCAGCACGCCTGGCTGCTTCTTCATCTGATCTGTTTGCGGAGAATCAGCCAGAGCCTCTCTCCCAGGGAGGGGAGCAGTCACAGCATCTATTAAATATTTGGGGTTAATTGCTCATATCGATGGAGGCCTGCCTCCATTTGCACAGGATGTCCAAAACCTAATTTTGCTGCTCAGTGAAAACCGGCAGAGGTATAAGTAACCAGGTGCCTTCCGTAGATGAAAGCATGCCTGTTTCCACTCACGTGGGTCTCCTGGGGACTTAGAGCCTCAGAAACCATCCTCTGAGGCCCTGTCACAGGGATGTGGTGGTGAGCCTTTAAGCCTGACTCCAGTGCTGTCTGCTTGGTGCAAATAATGAAACCAGAAAAGCTCACGCTTACAATGGGAAACAGCTGTACCTAGCAGCCCATGTTATAGGAAAGGTTTGCTAGTTTTAAAGGTGGACCAGGCAAAACCATGGGGCCGAAGCCAGGTGCTTAATGCCCGTAAGTGACAGAGTGTGTGCCCCACAGTCATAAGAGCCAGTGTATTCACTAGTGTGTGTCAAGGACAGCAGATGGCCAAGTGGCCCTAAGGGCACCCTGATGTCCCATTGCCGGGTTTCAAATCACAGCTTGTCCACCCAAAGAGCTCTGTGGCTTTGGGCACTTTACCTAACCTCTCTGGATCAGCTTCCCAGGGCTGCCGTAATCAAGGACCACAGGCTGGGTGGCTTCAAACAGCGGAAATGTATTCTCTTCCAGTCTGGAGGCCACAAGTCTGAAATCAAGGCATCTTTAGGGCCACCCTCCTTCTGGGGGCTCTAAGGAGAACCCTTCGTTGCCTCTTCCTGCTTCTGGTGTCTGTCGGTGTTCCTTGGGGCTGCATTACTCCACTCTTTGCCTTTATCATCTTCTCTGTGTCTGTGTCTTCTCCCCTTCTGTCCCTTAGAAGAACATTTGCCATTGGAGTTAGGGCCCAGCCGGGTAATCCAGGATGCTCTCATTTCCAGATCCTTACATCTGCAAAGACACTTTTTCGAAGATGGTCCCATTGCAGGTTTTGGGGGTTAGGACATATTTGGAACGGGGGCTGCCATTCAACCTACTTCACTCTCTTAAGTCTCAATTTCCCTGAATGTAAATTGGAGATAGTACAGATCCTACCTTTGCTCCAGACACAGTGTCCTTGCTGTTACTTGAACCAGCCAGCCTCTTCCCCGGAGCCCTTACACTCAGCTCTTTCCTGGGTCTGAGCTCTCTTCTTGCAGGGAGCAGGGCACACCCTCACTTCCCTCCTCTCTGCTCACCTCGTCAGTGAGGCCTTTGCCTGAGGACTTGGCATTCCATCACTTGGCTGCATTTTCCTCCTTAGTACCTGTCACCCTCTAGCTGCTAAATATTTACTTATTGATTTATTTATATTCTGCTTACACCAGTAGCATCTAAGCTTGTAGTGAGAGATAGTTTTTCCATTTTAATTCAGTGCTGTATCCTCAACACCTAGGACGGCACCTGGCACACAGGAGGTACTTGGTAAGTGTTTGCTTGATGAATAAATTCATGGATGGGTTGCAAGGATTAAATGAAATAGTAAATGTACAAACATTTAGGACAGTTACCCACATGTGGGAAGTGCTCAGTTAATTATAATAATTAATGACTATTATAACCCTGTGTGTTTGTATAGTTTAGTTTGTAAGGATCCACTAATGCAGGGATCCATGGGCTGGAAATTGTAGGGCACCAAAGGGATGTATTCTGCGCCATCTGGGAATTAGCACAGATCTTTGGGGGGATGGCAGGGGGTAGGGAGGGGAGAAGAGTGATTTATAATGTTGTTCCTTCTGCTGATTGGGGGGAATTGGAATAGCAATGGCTACCTGGTCAAAGACATTCTTTTGTAGAAAAAGTTCTCTGAGCTGGGTGCTGGAATGATGGGCAGGATGCGATTTGGCAAATGGAAAGTGGAAAAATGCCCCTTGCACAGGGCAAAGTCCAGGCAAGGCTGGGCTGCAGGAGATAAGGTGGCCCGGGAAGGAGGCAGGGGAAGCAGCTGGGTGTTGGACCAGGTAGGGAGGGTGGGGGGACTCATCGAGTTCACAGAAGGGGTCAAATCAAAGGCAGTTACTCAGAGCATAGATTATCGATAACAGAGTATGTATGGTGTGACCTTTCAGGGATTTGAAAACAACTGGTGGCTATTATAGGCTTTCCCTCTGGATAAATGTTATGTGGATGTATTTTTGTGTCGTGATTCAGAGGGTTCACAGGTCTGATAAAGCCCAGCTTAGGAACCCCTGCAGAGGGTGTGATTGAGGAAAGGGACTGCTCCTAAACTTTGTGGGAATTATCCAACTTCCTGGGGCCTCACAGGGTGACTTCTTACTTTTTATTGTCTTCCCTACTCATCCCCTAAAGATCTGTGCCCTTGTCCTCTTTTCTATATTGCTAATGATGTATTTTACAGGTAGAGCCTAGAGCGCTATGGTCTTCCTTACTAATACAGTGAGCAGAGAAAAGAAGCTAAATTAAACACACACCCTTTCATTTTTGTGATTCAGTCCAACATGCCTAGCCAAGTTGAAATTGAATTTGGTGATTCTTCTTCAATTTTCTGTACAGCAGAGGCGCCTGGAGCAACAGCTGTCATGACAAGATGATGCTCCCTGCCAGGTTACAGTATGACATAATTATTTGTCTCACTGAATTAAGAATTGAAAAGCCATCTACTTCTAAATAGACAAAAGGCTGTTTAAAGGCATTCTATAGTGTAGCAGTAGCGTGTGCCCTTGTGAGCCTCTTTCTGGAGCTCCTAGGTGCCAGTATACTGGGGGTGGTCAAAATGTTTTCTCTCCACCCACACAAGGATGGTTGCGTAAATTGGTCACCTAGCACAACCGTCTGTTGGCATCCGTTAGTCAAAGGACATTTTACATATAGGATGTCAAGCTTGTAGAATTAATGAGGTTGGGGACTGACTTTTTAAAAGACCCAGGGCTTCGCTTTCAGGGTGTTTTCAGTCCATAGTGTGTCAAGCCTGGAGGCTGTCCATCCATCAGGAGTGATACTGGAGACCGACTCTGTTAGATTTTCTAGAAGCCTGACCCCAGGAGGAGAGATGGGTCAAGGTTGGGAGGCTCAGCATCAACCAGTTGCCTCCTATTCAAAGTATTGAAAAGTGAAAGCTCTGGGACTGATGTCCTGGGTTCAAGTCCACACTCCTCCACGGAGCCACTAAGTGACCTTGAACATGTTTCTTCGCCTCTCTGTGCTTCCATTTCCTCATCTGTACAGTGAGGGTGATACTCGTACCACGTAAAGTTGTGAGTCTTCATTGAAATAAAATATGTAAACTGCCTAGAAGAGTACCTGACACGCAGCGCCCATGTGGGAGATGCTCAAGGGGAGTTAGTTGTCATCATATGATCCATGAGTCATTGAGCTGCTTCTCTCTGCTAGTTTCTTTACCTGAGCTGTCCTGTTCTGTCTTTTGCAAGAAACTTGAGAGTCGAATATCACTGGCCCCAATTTACAGATGGGAACATTGAGCATTACAGAGGTTCAACAACTTGCCCTGGATCATGGAGCTAACAAGTAGGGGGATCCTACTGACTCCCGAGTCTGTGCTCATTCTACCCTGTGTGCTGTGTCTGATGTTGGGTGAGAGTGGATATATGAACTCCTTCAGAATAAGAGATTTTTTTTTTTTTTTTTAATGGGTAGGAGAATGGGATGACATGGAAAGTGGGAGAGGGAGAAATTCCCAGAGTGGGAAAATTGCTCTAGAGTGGTTGGGCTGGGATTTCGACTTCTAGGTTAAAACATTCCTTCTGCAATTGAGATGGATGCTCTGTGGAAATCTGTCCACAGAAATAGAAGAGGCACCACAAGAGGCTTCTACCAGCCTCCTGAGGACAGTTGTGCTGCTATCTTTAGGAGGGTGGGGTGCAGAGCATACCTAGAGTCCTTAGCACGTGGTGCCTGGAAATGACACATTTCTATTGAGAGAATGTTCTGGAGTCTTCTCCTATTTGTTTTGTTTTTTGTTTTTAATTAATTTTTATTGGAGTATAGTTGCTTTACAATGTTGTGTTAGTTTCTCCTTTACAGCAAAGTGCATCAGCTATACGTAAACATATATCCTCTCTTTTTTGGATTTCTTCTAGTCCAGCACTGTCTGATTAGAAATATACGGTAGGCACATAATTTTCCAGCAGTCAGTAACGTGAAAAGAAACAGTGGAGGTTAATTTTATTAATAAATTTTCTTTAACTGGGTTAAATAGAGCTATCATTTCAATAGACAATTAATAAAAATAATTAATGGGCTATTTTGCCTTAGGTTTTTTTTTTTGTAGTAAGTCTTTGAAATCCAATGTGTATTTCACACTTAAGGGCCTATCTCAGTTTGGACCAGCCACATTTTGAGTGTTTAATGTTAGTAGAATATGGCTGGTGGATACCATAGTGCCCAGTGGAGGTCTAGTAACCTGTCTCTCACATATTTTCAGTTCATTTGGGGGGGATGGTAACTTTTTTCACCATAGAAATGCACATCTGTTTTATCAAAGGACAAGAGGGAAAAAATGCCACCAGTTCTGGAAGCCAATTATTTTATAATGTTATGGTACTGGGAATGTGTGCAGTGTCAAAGGCTGAGCTGATCTGTATTAAAACTCTGATCGTCTAAAAGGAAAGGAGGACTGTGGAAATCTGTCCACAGAAATAGAAGAGGCACCACAAGAACTTTTAGGTCTTTGAACTGTGATTCTTGGTTAATCTGAAATAATCATGGCTGTTGAGTCAAAGAGACTTAGGGTGAGAAAGGATCATAGCAAACGTTCTCTTTGAGCCCCAGAACCTTATTGTTTCAGAGATAAGGTTGTGAGTTCAGGGAGAGGAAGACACTTTGCCTGAGTTTCCTGGATCAGAAGTCTGAGATTAAGAGTGCGCCCTGGCTCCTGCTGGTTCCTGATCTCCTTCCGTAAACTCACACATCCCCTAAATGGGAACCCTGGAACTGGATAGAGACAGCCCTCTTCTTTTTTAAAATTGAATTATAGTTGATTTATGATGTTGTGTTAAATTCTAATGTACAGCAAAGTGACTCAGTTATACATATATAGGCATCCTTTTTCATATTCTTTTCTATTATGGTTAATCACAGGATATTGAATATAGTTACCTGTGCTCTACGGTAGGTCCTTGTTGTTCATCTGTTCTATATATAATAGTTTGCATCTGCTGATCCCAAATCCCACTCCACGCCTCTCCCACCCCTCCTCCCCCTTGGCAACCACAAGTCTGTTCTCTAAGTCTGTGAGTCTCTTTAGAGATAGCCCTCTTCTTCACGTCTCCTCCATTCCCAGCTGCAAATAGGCCATTGGTGTATGGTGTACAGGCACCATGGGGCTCAATGGCTGGGTCACGCTCTCTCTCATTTCTGCGACAACAGCATGGGGCACATGCTTTGGGGCCATCTTCACGTCCCTTTGCACATATGGTGTGTGCATCTCTGCCGAGTTTGGCGGCATTCGTGGTTCTCAATTTGGGAGCAAGGGCGCCACTTTTCTTTGAATGTGGTACCTATGAAAAGGTTGATTAATCCACTGCTTGAGGTTTTTGAGTCTTTAGTTTAGAACGTAAGTCACGGTGGGGACTGGCAGATCACTTCTTGGACTCGGTTCTATATGTCTTAAACATTAACACTTAGACTGATAAACAAACACATTGCCCTCCCCTAAAAAATTGTTTTTGGGCTTCCCTGGTGGCACAGTGGTTGAGAATCTGCCTGCTAATGCAGGGGACACGGGTTCGAGCCCTGGTCTGGGAGGATCCCACATGCCGGGGAGCAACTAGGCCCGTGAGCCGTAACTACTGAGCCTGCACGTTTGGAGCCTGTGCTCCGCAACAAGAGGCCGCGATAGTGAGAGGCCCGTGCACTGCGATGAAGAGTGGCCCCCGCTTGCCGCAACTAGAGAAAGCCCTTGCACAGAAACAAAGACCCAATGCAGCAAAAATAAATAAATAAATTAATAAACTCCTACCCCCAACATCTTCTTTAAAAAAAAAAAAAATTGTTTTTATGGTCTCATTTTCTGGAGGTAGATGAGCTGGCAAGCAATCCCCAGCTTTCATCTGTCCATCTCAAGCACTAGTCTTTAGTAAAGGTCCGTGAGAGGCCAGCTTCTGATCGGGTGCGATGTCTCCACGTGAGCTTTCCCCTGGAATTTCTATTGGATTGGGGTCCTCACAGAGCTAAATGAATTTGCAGTTGTCTTGGTGTAAGAGGAACCAGGAATCCTTTACAGTGGGTGGTACCCCTGCATTGCTACATTACCTCAGTTCCCTCCCCCCACCTTACTCCATTTCACCCACCCGCAGCCTGGCAGTGTGGGAGACATTCTGCTCTTGGAAAAGCAGCGAGGCTTCTCAGACACTGCTCCTGTATGCCTGGCCTCAGGACCTGCAGTGCAAGGGGGCTTTAGGTCGAGGGGTTCCTGGTTAGGGTCCCACTTCCTGGTCACATCCTCCTGGATACCTTCCCTGACCCTCCTCCCTGGATTGGGTGCCTCTCCTCTGCTTACCACTGCTGTCTCATCCTTACACTGTGTTGTTCATTTGTTCCCAGCCTGGGAGCCTCTTGAGAGCAGGGACCACGTGCTCTTCCTGTTTCTGGATCTACACTGCCCGGCACTCGGGCTGCACTAAATAAAGGCTAAAAGAACTGAACTGAAGTACGAATAGCCCCGAAGCAGCCCCAGCCCCAGCCCCGTCTTGTCCTGTTGCTTTCCATGTATTGAGTTGTCTATCCCCCTGCCACTGGGGAATCCTGTAACTTTTCATCTAGTTTGCAAGCTGTTGTCTGGACCATTTATTTCCTCCTCTAATTGTTCTGTCAGTGACCTTTCTGGGAAACCTTTGGATTTATTAATTTTTTTGTTTGCCAAGAAAACCCTGATAATAATTGCTAAGACTTCCCAGGAGTTACTAGTTTACAAATTTTAATGACATTCATGATTTATTTATGTGCTTCCCTCCCTCTACAGCTGTTCACCCCAATTCCTTAGTGGAATTCCTGCTGAATCTGAGTGAATTAATGGAAACAAAACTGCAGATTGGAATGACATTTTTTTTTTTCTAGGCTGTTAATTAAAAGCTTTCCATCCTATTCGCTAGGCTCTTCATATGTGAGGTCCCGAAGGCTGGGCAGGTACAGGCTGTGAAATCCTCCCTCTAGAACTGGGGCCTTTGTCTGTTTGCTTTCAGTGGTAATAAATCTGGTGAAAACTCCTGAATTGGTCACAGAGCATTCAGTTGAACAGATATTAACTGAGCATTCATTATGTAAGCAGTCCTGTGCTCATTGCTGGGTGATGCCAAATAAGTATGTCATGATTGCTATCCTCGAGGAATGTTTAATTCAGTTGAAAGGTAAGATTAATGCGTATAGGAAACAATGTCAGGCATATGCAAGTATATATATATGTATATGCAAAACACATCGCATTCTGTGATGAGTAGCCCGACTGTAGAAATACTTACATTTTTATTATTATAATAATAATAAAAAGCCCGTGAGGATGCAGAGCAATTCTAGGAATGAATTAGAGAAATGATCAATTTGTCTCATGTATTTTGTTTTGCTGTTTAATAGAAAACATCTTATTTCTCCATTAGGGTGTGAAACTTTTCAGAGGAAAGACTGTTTCATATGAGAACTAGTAGCTTCCATAATTCTCAGAAACACCTGGTAACAGATGGGATTGAGTATGTGTAGTGGTTGAAGAAGTGGGTCCTGAATTCAGATTGCCTGGATGTGAATCCCAGATCTACTGCTTGCTAACTGTACCACCTTAAGCAGTGTTTTCATTTCTGTAAGCTTTGGTTTACCTATCCATATAGTGGGATGATAGTAAGACCCATCTCATGGAAGCTTTGTGAGGTTTCAGTGAGATAATGCGTGGAATGCAAAATGCCTACTATCTAGTTAGTACTTAATGTAATAATTATTATTCGTTCGTAGGCTCATATCCTCCTAGCCCAGCAGCTTCTACCAGCCTCCTGAGGACAGTTGTGCTGCTATCTTTAGGAGGGTGGGGTGCAGAGCATACCTAGAGTCCTTAGCACGTGGTGCCTGGAAATGATACATTTCTATTAAGAGAATGTTCCGGAGTCTTCTCCTTTTTTTTTTTTTAATTAAGTTTTATTGGAGTATAGTTGCTTTACAATGTTGTGTTAGTTTCTACTGTACAGCAAAGTGAGTCAGCTATACGTAAACATATATCCTCTCTTTTTTGGATTTCTTTCCCATTTAGGTCACCACAGAGCATTGAGTAGAGTTCCCTGTGCTATACAGTAGCTTCTTATTAGTTATCTATTTTATACATAGTATCAATAGTGTATATATGTCAATCGCAATCTCCCATTTCGTCCCACCCACCCCTTCCTCCTGGTATCCATACGTTTGTTCTCTACGTCTGTGTCTCTGTTTCTGCTTTGCAAGTAAAATGACCTACACCATTTTTCTAGATTCCACGTATATGCGTTAATATACGATATTTGTTTTTCTCTTTCTGACTTACTTCACTCTGTATGACAGTCTCTCGGTTCATCCACGTCTCTACAGATGACTCAATATTATTCCTTTTTATGGCTGAGTAATATTCCATTGTATATATGTACCACATCTTTATCCATTCCTCTGTCGATGGGCATTTAGGTGGCTTCCATGACCTGGCTATTGTAAATAGTGCTGCATTGAACATTGGGGTGCACGTGTCTTTTGGAATTATGGTTTTCTCTGGGTATATGCCCAGTAGTGGGATTGCTGGGTCATATGGTAATTCTATTTTTAGTTTTTTAAGGAACCTCCATAGTGTTCTCCATAGTAGCTGTATCAATTTACATTCCTACCCACAGTGCAAGAGAGTTCCCTTTTCTCCATACCCTCTCCAGCATTTATTGTTTGTAGATTTTGTGATGATGGCCATTCTGACCGGTGTGAGGTGATACGTCATTGTAGTTTTGATTTGCATTTCTCTAATGATTGGTGATGTTGAGCATCCTGTCATGTGTTTGTTGGCCATCTGTTTGTCTTCTCCTTTAGACACTCATCTGTGCTTGGCAAAAGGGAAAGGTTAATATATTTCTTGGTTTTTCTACATCAGCTGCAGCTGCTGCTGATTTTGGGCATAGGATGCCAAGCACAATCTGATTTAAGTTCCCCTAACACAGTGTTGAGTTAACGCATCCATTGCTGGAAATTTTCTTTTTAATGCAAGTATTGGGGGAGGTAAGCCCATTGAAGAGCTTTGTCCTTCCCAAGTAATTAACATGGAAGGCAGGGTGGGGTCATCCATGTTTCTCAGAGTTGGTGTAGCCTCAGAATTACTTGCGGATTTTGTTAAAAAATCTAGATTCCTGGCCCCTAACCAAGAGATTCCAATTTGGTAAGGCTGGGTGTTACTCAGGATGTATACTTTTAAAAGCTCTGTGGTTGGTTCTGAGTTTCAGGTAAGATTGGGAGCCACTGAGCTCAGAGGAATCTTGGGTTCTAGGCCCATCTCAGTTGCTAATTAATCGAATTACTCATGCCATCCTTCTGTTTCCTCATAAAGGTTTTCGATGAAGTGATCTCAAATCCCTTTCAACTCCAAGTCCACAGACGCTACCAACCTGGGAAATCAAACGGGGGAACACACACAGGATTTATGGTGCCCAACAGATAACCTTTTATGAGCTAACAGCCCCACTTGTGAGAACGTCCACCCTCCTTAAGGAAAACTAACGAGCTGTTTGTTCACGGATGGATAGTAGCCAATGGGCAGGTGTCAGCCAGTAGTAGTGTCCTAACTCCTTAATTTCAATTCGTTAAGCATAAAGAGCAGCATTCAATCTATGAAACCCTTTGCTCCTCCAAAAAATAGAATGAGAAAGGACTTTGCGCTAAATATCGAGACCTCAGACATCTTACTTTGCTGGAGAATAGAGCAACGTGAACACTGCAGAAACATCTGGTTTACAGATTTAATGTTTTCCTATTTATTATGGGAAAGAGGTTTCTTTTTTATGGCCTAGTCTTTTTTCTTCCACCCTGACATGTATAAATCTTGATTTTTGTCCGGTGGCTGAGAGAACACAATCCTTTCGTATGGATTGTGTCTGTTGGTTGTTATTTTATGTTGTTTTCCCTTCCTTCCAAATGCTGTACCATTTTATCACAATGACAAACAACGCCACCATTTGGAGAAGGGGTGTGAGATTCTGCCCATCCCCCTCCACACCCTGAGTTCCCTCCCATTTTCTCAGCAGCAGATTCATTAGCCTTCTAATGAAGTTAATAAGTAAACAGGATCAGACAGTTCCTTCTAAAATAACATTTATAAATGGATGCATTTCCTGACTCTCTAAGGTAAAGCCTTAATTTATTTCCCTTCCAGATGTCCACATGTGTAAAACTATGATAGGTGGGCCCCTGGACTGTGGTTTGAAGCCAAAAAAAAAAGGGAAAAATTTCAATTCACACAGAACCTACTATCTATTTCCAAGTTTATAGGAGAGTGGATTTTTACATACTCCATTCCTGCTTATATATATATAATGACTCTAAAGATTAGGTAGTCAAGCTTTCATAGTTACTTTATCATCCTTTGGTGGCCAATTACTTTATTGGACATAGACTGTAAATGTCATTAGGAGGCTTCTGGCAACTTCCCCATGAAGACCACTGTCTGGACTTTATTTGGGGAGCCATAAACTGGTAAAAAGATCCTCTTCTTAATGTTACATGTCTGTGACGTTTCTTTTCAGAAATCGCTGAACTTATAAAGGAAATATTTCACAGCTTACTTTTGCTTCCAGATGGTTTGTGCCCAAGTTAAAGCTAAAGTCAAGTATTAAAAGGCAATCCATAGACTTTATCTTTTAAAAGATTTTCCTTTCAGTGGCACGAATGTCTTCAATTGGTATAATATTTGTAGTCATTGCCCACATGAAGTATGGCATGCCTCATATTTCTAGGAGGAATGGGAGGCCTGTGTCATTAAACATTCCATTTTACAGATGGATAAACTGATTTCTTGAGTAGGTTGGTGGTTGGTGATTTCAGATCTGGTGCCCAGATCTAGGTATCCCAGTTCTCATCAGCTTCATGCTCTTGTGCTTACATTAGTAATCAGTCTTTCCTGACCTTTCCAGCTCAGCAACCATTTATATTTCATAAGAGCTCTATGGCCAAGGGACTACTTTGGGGACCAGGAATGGATTTCCTTGGGTACTTATCTAAGTGATTTTCAATTGTGGTGGGTCATGAGACTCGTCAGGGAAATATAAGAAAAGTGAGTTTCCTGGGCCTTATTCCAAACCTACCGAATCAATTTCTGGGATCAAGATCTAGGAACTTATGGTTTTAAAGAGCTCCCCACTTGATTTTGATCTAACCACTGACCTAAGAGACTTCATGGCCATTTTTATTTCTGAAAGGTCCATGAAAACTTATTTGGGGGAGTCTTCCCCTCAGTATAGCACCTGGCCCTCTTACCCATTTTCCCTATGGCTGGCTCAGAATGACAAGCACAGTCATTCATGCAAAAATACATAGTTGCACCCTCGTCTTCATAAATGATAACCATAAACGTTAGGAATTGGAATGAGCTCTGGCACTAATTAATTAGCTTACATTCTGTCAGCATCAGGCTTGGGAATTGGGCAATTAACATTGATTTTAGATAATGGTGCCACAGGAGAATGGTCATAAGGTTCTGGTCTCCATGGAGTTGTGTTGAGATAAACTCTATGAAGTTGAGTTTTTAGCTGGAAAGCTAGGCTTCCTGAAGATCAAAGAGCACAACAAATGGGGAATGGTTTTCAGGTGACTTTGGAAGGCTTTCTGTTCGTAATTTTTGGTTGCTAGCAACAGAAATCATCACTAACTTGGGCACCATATAGGATTCATTGGAAGGATACTGGTATAACTCAACATTTGGAGGAAGAGATAATAAAAAAAAACTTCCCTCTTACTGCTGCTTTTGCTTCATTCCATAAGTTTTGATATGTTTTGTTTTCATTTGTCTTGAGACGTGTTCTAATCTCTCTTTTGCTTTATTCATTGACCCATTGGTTGTTTAAATGTGTATTGTTTAATTTTCATGTCTTTGCAAATTTTTCAGCTTTCCTTTTGTTATTGATTTCTTGTTTCATTCCATTGGTGTAGGGTGGAATGTTCTGTGTATGTCTGTTGGGTTCATTTGGTCTATAGTGTAGTTCAAGTACGCTGTTTCATTACTGATTTTGTCTGGATAACCTATCAGTTATTGAAAGTAGGTTTTGGAAATTGTGTCCTATTTTTGCATTACTATCTATTTATCCCTTCAGACCTGTTCATGTGGCTTTATATATTTAGGCACTCTGATGTTGAGTGCATATATATTTATAATTTTTATACCTTCCTATTGAATTGACTCTTTTATGTAATTATGTAATGATCTTCTTTTTCTCTTGTGACAGTTTTGACTGATATAAATTTAGCCACCCCTGCTCTGTTTTTGTTATCATTTGCATGGAATACCTTTTTCCATACCTTCACATTCACCTTATATGTGTCCCTAAATCTAAAGTCAATCTCTTGTAGATAGTATATGGTTAGATCTTGTTTCTTTACTTTTAAAAAAAATTTATTCAGCTACTGCATATCTTTTTGTTGGTGAGTTTAATCCATTTAAATTTAAAGTTAACTATTGATAAGTAAAGAGTCACTTTTGCCATTTTGTTAATGGTTTTCTGTCTGTTTTGTAGTTCTTTTGTTCTTCTCTTCCTCTCTTGCTGTCTTCTTTTCTTATTTGATAATTATTTGTAGTGATATACTTTGATTATTTTGTCTTTATCTTTTTGTTTCCATTCTAGGTTTTTTCCTTTGTGGTTACCATGAAGTTTGCATTAAACTTTTTATAGTTCTAACAGCCTATTTTAAGCTGATAACAACTTAACAATCACATACAAAAACTCTACACTTTTACTTTCTTCCCCAACACTTTGTCTTTGATGTCAGAATTTACTTGTTTTTATATCATGTAGCCATTACCAAATTTGGGGGTTATAGCTGTGTTTTGGAAAGATGTGTTTAGAAGGGGTGATTTAGTGTGGGAAAAAAATTGTAGGCAGGGAGGATCAGTTCTGAGACTGTTGTGACATTCTTATTGCTTTTTACCTCTACCCTCTATCTGTCTATCCATCCGTCTATCCGTATGTGTCTTTGCTTCTATATTTGTTTGCCTACCTTTGTAGAAAGTACAATGATCTAATGTTATTTAACGGGTCAGGAATGAAGAAGGCAGGAAGCTGAAATTCAAACTTGCCTGAGGGAAACCAGAAACTTCCTTGCCATCCCCCTGAATCTCTGACTGGCTCTCAGGTATATAAACATGAATTCTCTACCACTGAAGTTAAGGTGTGATGACTAGCTCATCAAGTCAGACCTGGTGAAGGGCCGTCAGGAACCAGGCATGCGCTACTGGCTTACTGTACTCAGAGGTCAACCTTCAGCATTCTGGAAGCGTGGGGCAGAGGACAAAGGAAGTGATCGACTTCCTAAGATTATTCCATTTCATTCCTTGCTGTGGGGATATGGAAGACAGGATTGTAACAATGCAAACTGGAAAGAATTTGGAATTGGAGCAAATTCTGATTTACTCTGATACTATGATACCTTCTGTTGGCATTCCCTTTAAACACACCTGCCTGAATTCTCTAGGACATCAGAATTGAGATGTTGTATAGGATTTTGTCTGGCCAGCAAGGAAGAAACAATAAGCTTCCTAAGCTTCTAAGTTTTTTTGCATATTTAAATTTTTATGCAATAATTTCACTAATAAAAAATGAAGAGTACTATCAAAAAGTAGCCACCATCTTAATCCTGTTTAAAACCATTGTTAGTTTCAATATATATATATGCTATACATTTTTTACCTCTACAATTTTACATAATTGTGACTCTCGTATAAACAATTTTGTTTCTTATTTTCATATAACATTTAAGCATTTTTCTATGTTATTCAAAATACTTTACAAACATAATTTTAATGTTTGCATAATCGTGTATTGTATTGCTGTTCTGTAATTCACTTAACTATATTCATTCCTCTATTTTTAGAGATTTAGACTGTCTTACCGTTTTTCACTATTTAAAAATGTTGCCATGAATATCTAGATACATAAATCTTTGTTTTTGTCTGAATTTTAGATTATTTTCTTAGGATAGACTTCTAGAGGAGAAAATTTAAGACTCAGCATACTTGTTCAGTTGGTTATGAAAAGGTGCGTTTCTGTAACTCTTATGCTGGGAAAGAAATCTCTGAAATTTAGAGAGAAAAGTTATCACAGTTTCCACTGTGTATATATGCGTGTGGTATATGAGTACTGCACACATGCATTTATATGCTTTAGGGTCACTAGTGTACCTAAAATTATCGTAAAATTATTGGAATAAGACTTGGGGAATGAGATTCTGGAACATGAGGTATCCCCAGTCTCCAAGAAGAACACACATGTCCCCTGCTGAGTAAGCATACGCAGGCCCGTCTGAACTGATAAAATGTAAACAATAGCAATCACATCAATAATAGTAGCTAACGCCATTGTAAAGCAATTATACTCCAATAAAGATGTTAAAAAAAAATAAGAGTAGCTGCTCACACGTACTGAGCACTAACCGTGTGTCAGGCACTGATTGAAGTGCTTTACCTATGTTTTTACTCAGCCTTATGAAAAATCAGTTAGGTAAAGACTGCTGTCATTCCCATTTTACAGCTGAGGAACCTCAGGGCCAGAGGGTTTAAATGACTTTCCAAAGGCCATGCACTCAGTAGGTAGTACAGCTGGAATTTGGATCCAGACGCTTGGATGCTAGAGCCTGTGCACTTAATCCTACTCTAGACAGTCACTGAGGAAGACCTGACTGAGGTTGGAAGTTGTTATCGGAGTTTCAACCAGTCTAAGATTTATAATGCTCTTCGTGCAAGACTCATGTGGAGGAGGGAGACTACAGGAAATTCCTACTGGATGATACCCATGGCTCCTCCAACCCAGGGCTTGATCTGTGATGGAAGCTTCAAGGGTAGGAACATGGGAGGGTCTAGTCTCTTCCTTTCTGTAAAGGTTTGGAATAGGGCTTATCTCCTCCACAATTCTCTTAATGACCCCCGAGGGACTTGTCGAGCAGAAGCTTACCTGTTCTGTACCTGTCTTACCTGTTACCTGTACCTGCTTGCCTATAGGTTCTTGAGAATCACTGTACAGAGAGGTTAAAAGCACAGACTCTAGTGTATACTGCCTGGGTTTGAGTTTCAGCTCTGCCACTTCCCAGCTGTGAGCTATGGGCCCCACTTCATCATTTCTGGAGTAGGAGTGATGACAGTACCTACCTCACTGGGAGGCTGAGAGACGCCCGGAGTTACTGGCGGTAACGTGTTTGGAAGAGTGCTGGCGCACAGCACACGTGCTTTGTGAGTGTTTGCTTCAGTTTCTGGACTGCTCTGCCTCTTGCCCTAATCCCTCAAGGCTCCAGTCCAGTCTCCTGCCTGCCAGGACTTATTCCTATGTTTCCCAGACACAGCCAGCAGATACTTGTGGAGCGCTCCCACATGCTAGATCCCACGGGTGAAGGGGGAGCAAGCAGACCACTGCCTGCTCCTTTCCTGCTTCCCTGCAGTGTGGAGGCTCAGAGACCCAGGACTCTCCACAGTGGGTGAGAGAAAGTGTGGGCTCCACGAGGCAGTGAGAGGGCAGGAGCTCCCCCAGCGGGAGGATCGTGGAGGGCTTTCCTGGGTGTATTCGTTTCCTAGGGCCTCTGTAACAAATACCACAGACTAGGTGGTTGAAACCACAGAACTTTATTGCCTCGCAGTTCTGGAGGCTGGAGGTCTAAGATCAAGGTGTTGGCAGGGTTGGTTCCTGCTGAGGGCTGTGAGGGAGAATCTGTTCCATGCCTCTCCCCTAGTTTCTGGGATTGGCTGGCAATCTTTGATGCTCCTTGGCTTGTGGAAGCGTCACCCCATCCCTGCCTTCCTGCCCACAGGGCCTTCTGCCTGTGTATCTGCATCCAAATTTCCCCTTTTTATAAGATTATAAATTGGATTATTTTATTTTATAAATTGGGTTATATTGGATTAGCTCACCCCACCCCATTCACGTATGACCTCATCTTAACTCATTACATCTGCGACAAACTTGTTTCCAAATAAGGTCGCATTCTGAGGACTTGAAGGTGTGAATCTTTGTGGGAGATGCGAGGCAATCTGTACCAGCTGGGAAGTGCCTGTAGCTGGGGCTGAAGGGTGAGGCCGAATTAACCGGGAGCTGAGGGGCTGGAGAGGAGAGAGGGGGAAGTATTCCAGGCAGCCCTGTGCAAAGGTCCTGTGGTGGGTGGGAGCTTCCCTTTTCAAGGGGCCAGAGTAAGCCAGTGGGTGAGGGGGAGCGGTCTGTGAGATGTGGGAGACGGCAAGAGGCACGCCTGTGGTGTCTGGTCAGCCCTTCAAAAGACGTGGGGTATTACTTTGGGCACGTAGGACACACCTAAAAGGCTTTAAGCAGGAGCGTGCCATCGTTTAATGGATGCTTTAAAGATCTGTGATCATTGACATTTTGTTTAATTTTTTATTACTGGCTTTGTATTATTGTGAACGGAACATGTTTTTTCTTTGTTGCCTACTTGTAATTCCTTACATGTATTTTTCTTTTCATGCGTTCTGTATGTTTATATGTTGGTGGCTTGTTTTCCTTATCATGTATGCATTTTTTAGTGTAATATATAAACTGAAAGCACTGTTGAATCTGATACCAATATTTCCCCCATTCTGTTTTTTCCTGTTATCATAGTTTGGCTTTTCGTATAGTAGGAGTTTTACATTTTGTAAATAATCAAATCTGCTAATCTTTATTTTTAAAAAACCACATTCCTTCTTAGTTTTATTTCAGATTGAAGAGCTCTCACCTTTTTAATCTATTCTTACAAAGCAGCACATCATCCCTTAGATGGGAAACATGTGCTAAAAATTGTTGAATAAGCTGTGACATGCATTTTGGGGAGACATCTGCTTGTTTTCTGCTCAATTATCTCATCCAGTCCTCCCCCAAAACTTACGAAGTAGATACTATTATGCTTTTCGTATTTGAAGGTGGGGAAACTGAGTTTTTTAATAAAATGAGTAATCTGCTAAAGTTCACACAGGTAGATTTGGGCTCTTAACCCAGATGAACAGCTCATGACTTATTCATAATCAAGGAATTTCTCCACTGGAAGCTTCGAGTGGTTTCTTGGGTGGCCTCCACCCTGTCTCTTCAGAGCTTAGTACCCATTTCACAGATGAAAACTAGGAGATTCCCAGCAGAGCAAATGCTTCCATAGATTTTTGTTCTAGCCAGGCCACTGCCTCACTTCCCGACAGCCTTTACTTAGGCCACGTGCCATTCTGGAATTCCCTCTTCTCTCCTCCTAACCGCTTTCAGGACATATGTTGTACTTTCTTCCGGAGACTTTCTTGAGCACCCTAGCCCAGAATTCTCGCTCTTCCTTCTTTTGAGTCTCTTAGAATCTCCTCTTCTACCCACTTACCTGCTCCTTGGTTGTACCACGTGTGGCTTCTGGAGATCCCCCACAGCACGTGGCTGTGTGCTCTGAGTGTCATATGTGCTGAATAAATGTCTTTTGGGTAGCCAGGTCCACCTGGGTTTCCTTGGTCTTGGTAAGGGAGTCTGTTGAAAGCCTGGCTGGATCCAGCAGCCTCAGGTCCTGCAGGGACTCCGAGTGCCAGGCAGCCCCCAATAGACACTTAGTACTTGGTGCCCCTTCTGCTCCTGTCACCGGCTTTGCAGTAGCAGTGTTTTCTGCTCTGTAGCCTGTCCTCTGTCACAGTTAGATGGTGTAGGATGGGATAAATGCATATTTTGGAGTGACAGCAATGTGTTGAAAGCCAGCCAGCTGAAAACTGAGAATGCACACGCAGAATGCCACAGTTATCAAAATTCACTGGCCATTTTGAGGCAGTTGCCAGATTGTTTCCTCAGGGTTGACAAAATGAAGATTTCCAAGAGATTGGGGGATAAGTGGGGGTGGTATGTGCTTGGGGGCAGTTTTCTTACTCGTTAGGGTACACTGAATGGCTGCTGTGCGCCAGGAATAGGTACTTTCTCATATTATCTCTAATGTAAACGTGCTGATGGCAAGATGTGTAGAGAAGTGCTGGGTATAGTATGAGCTGAGCAAGACGCTACATGTCTATGGAAATGTTACGTGGAGTTCTGGCTTTGCTGTCTTGTTCAGGGATGTCAGAAATTATTACATGTCTATAAAGGATGAAGATTAAAAAAATTAAGATGAAAAAAAATTTTTTAAAGATTTTCCTCTGCTAGGGATCTGTAGGAGTTGGGGAGAGCTTAGTGTTACTGCACCCACAGCCCCAGAGCCCTAGCGAGCATGGCCTCCCTGGAATCACGGGATGGGTGCAGCCACCGAGGGACCTGTCCAGCCTCGGGCATCTAAGTAAACCTCGTTGATCTTTTCATACAGACTGGCACCAAAGCCAAAGTCAGTCCTTTCAGGGTCCAGCTAAGGATCTCACTGGGTGGTACTATCTTTCTTTCATGGCCCTTTGGTGTGTGCTGTGGTGGACAGCATCAGCCAGTGAGGGCTGGACCAGGGTGCTCCCAACATCTTTGCCTCAGAAATATCACTGGACCCGTCAGTTTGCTCCGCACTGTCCACGATTAAAGAATCAGTGACGAGGTGAATGCACCAAGTTCATCTAGACCCATAAGAGCAAATGGTGGAGTGATAGTGCGTGCCGCCCCAAATCACCAAAGGCAATCTGGTGTTCTCTCAGTCTCTTTAGAACAAAGCAAGCTTTTTCCTGCCTGGGGACTTCACATCTGTCTGGAACACTCTCATTCTCCTCCTGCCCCTAGTCACATTTTTCACAAGCCTAGTTCTTCTTTACCTTTTATTTCTTCAGTCTAAGCATCTCTTCTCCAGAGAGGTGTGACCCAGCCATCCTCTCTAAGAGAGGTTTCCAAGGTGGTCCCTCTCTCATTAGTGATGGCACTAATTATCGTACAGCTTAAAGTCATTTCATTTTATGGCTTATGTAAGGGTTAGTTAGTTATTTCACTCCTGTGCCACCTTCCCCACTAAACAGAGATCCACTGAGAGCAAGGGTGTGTTTGTCTTATACAACATTCTTTCTCACCACCAAGCGCTGTGCTTGGCACGCGATAGGAGCCATGCGACGAGAGGGAAGCAGGAAGTGGGCAGCGGGAATCCACAGGCAGAAGCCAGGGCAGGCGGGTAGACATGAGATTCCCAACTCCCTGGAAAGCAGTTCTTGACTGAACCCCTTGTAGAGCTCTTCCTTCGCACATTCTCTCAAGTAGATTGCTGACATTTCAAGTAGGAGAAACGTGTATCATCAAGCCTTCCCTCCAGGTTGTAAGGATGAGGAAAGTGAGATTCAGAGAAGGGAAGTGACTTTCTTCATGTCACTTGGTTGGGGCAAGATACTGGACCAAAACTGAAACCATCACACTTTCAGATGGAAAGCAGGCAGCCCTGAAAGGTCTTGGGAGTCCCGTCCTTAGGGGCTTGTGACTAAACCCTTTGCCTTTGAACCAGAGAAGAAGTGGGAAACTGAAGACATGGAGGTGATCAAATTCCGGGCTCTCACCCAGGAGTAATCTGGCTGAGTCTGAAAAGCCTCTCTCCAAGAGGCCCTTGAAAGAACATGGCTTTTTTCTTTTCCCTAAAGTGAAGGTACAAGCTGAACACAATGCACCTGACAGCGAAAGTCGGGCTCTGGTTCAGAACACACCAGGGAGGGAAGGCTCACGTATCTTCCACCTTCCCTGCACGGCCGGGCTTCACACACACAGGCTGACTGCAGTGCTTCTGTCCTTGGTCACGAGGCTTCATGGGAGGCAGATGTGTAGGGATCAGACAGTAGTTCTCTGTTCACGTCCCACATTCATCAGCTTGTGGTTGACACCTCATATGCCTTATCCCTGAAATTTGAAAAGGAAGGGAGCAAGGAAGTACATTTAAGATACAGCCAAAACAGTGAACAGTGCGTTTAAAAAAAGGTCTGAGAGGGAAAAGGGACGCAGTTGTGGTAGTCTCTTTTGAGGAAGTGACCTGACGTTTGACTTAATGTTCAAGGTCAGGTACTTGAGGCAGAGAGGTCTGATGAAGAAGAAAAGACACAGATTAAGTAAGGTAAGGGAGCTGTTAGGTGTTTACGTAACAGAAGTTAGTAAGTCTACGTCACCTCACTGTACAGTAGAAACTAACACAATATTGTGAAACAACTGTACCCCATTAAAAAAAAACGCCTCCAAAAAAACCTATTATGGTGGGAAAGTAACAGGATGGATATTTAAAATATGTAAAAAGATATATATTTCCAAAAAAAATTATTTAATTGTGTTGACTACTCTGACTTATTGGATTTATTGATCCAGGAATTCTTTAGAGTAATCAGAGTTGGGAAGAGTCATGACCGTCAGTAATTGTTATGTTTATAACCTTGAGTCCTTGAAGTTAACTCAGTCTAGGTGCTTTGTTAGGCCATGTGGAAGAGTAGTTGTGTTTGCGGAAAGCTGAATTTGAACACTGGCTGCCTCAGTTATTCTCTGTAAAGTCATGGACAGAGTATGTAACCTCTTTAATCTTCACATTAATGTCCTCATCTGGAAAGTGCAAATAGGGTTTATTTCAGAGTGTTAATGTGAGCATTAATTGAAATAATCTAGAAGTGCCTATGATAAGCGGGTGTTCATTCATTATTTCCATTTTTTTCTGTCAACAGTTTGGGAAAATGTGGCTCTAATGCTTGTGGAGTTCACATTTTTTGAATATCTCTTTACTAACTCAGGTGCTTCCCCCCCCCCAAGTCTCGTTTGGAGTAGTTCAGTTTTGAACATGCACCCACAAGACTGGTTCTTTCTGTAAAGTTTAATATCAAGAGGAAGAATAAGGGTTTAGGAGGATTTTGTTGGTTGTTTATAGAATCATTGCATACCATTCTCTTCGGAGGTTTTCACATCCTTGTTTTATTTCCATTTAACACATACATTCCTGGAAGCCTCCTTACTGTGTGCTGAACACATATGGGTCAGTAGGGACCCCAGGCAGGGGTGGGGAAGATAGATAGACCATGTCCCTGCTCTCATGGAGTGGACACAAGAGTGGGGACAACAGGAAGCAGATGAGTAACAGTGATAGCTGAATACGTATGGCGAGTGCCACCGGGAGGTATGATCGGTGGGCACGGGGGAGGGGCGGTGAGGGGGGCCAGCGAAAGAGTGTCGCTCGCCATCGGTTTCTACAAGAATGAAGTCACTAGCCACTGCGTTAGCTGACCTTTAACACACCCTGAAAGGAGTTCAGGGTGGAGATCAGGAATGGGGCACTCTGTGCTCTGGGAAAAACCGGCAGAACAGGCCTTCAGATAGTTAGATATTATCAGGAGAAAATTTTATGAACCCAGTTTCTTGCATCTTCTCATACCTAGAGAAGCACTAAAATCCTTCACAGAGACACCTGCTCCTCGTAACTGGCAGCAATCTTCTGCCAAGATGTGTGCTTGGCTGCGTGTACCCCCGTCACCAAAATCACATATATATCCTGGCCTCCCCCGTTACCTCTTTGGAGCAGTTCCGCAGAACCATCTGAGAGGCTGTCTCCCAGGCTATAGTCCTCAGTAAGCCCCAAATAAAACGAAACTCACAGCTCTCATGTTGTGGGGTTTTTTTCCAGTCAACAGGGGGTACTTTTTCTTTTTTTTTTGCGGTATGCGCGCCTCTCACTGTTGTGGCCTCTCCCGCTGCGGAGCACAGGCTCCGGACACTCAGGCTCAACGGCCATGGCTCATGGGCCCAGCCGCTCCATGGCATGTGGGATCTTCCCGGACCGGGGCACGAACCCGTGTCCCCTGCATCGGCAGGCGGACTCTCAACCACTGCGCCACCAGGGAAGCCCTAGGTGGCAGTTTTCTTAGAATGGTCAGGGGTCACCTCACCTACGAGCAGGGCTGGGACTAGGGTGGGACAGAGGAGGCAGGTGAGCTGCCCAGGGTGCATTATTTAAGGAGGCACCCTTCCTTAGGGCCCTGCATGGGCCTCCTTCCATTTCGTGCCTTAGACACTCTGCTTGCCTATCTCCTGCTGGTCCCAGCCCTGCCTAGGAGTTGACCTCTGAGCTGAGACCTAAAACATCATGAGGACGCAAGCCTTCAAAGAGCTGCATGGTCGTCAGCTAAGCACGTGAGTGAAGATCGCTGTTGCCCTGGCTCATTTCAATGTGGTGCAAAGATAGCCGTGTAAATCCTGTAATTGCCAAACCTGACCCATCGATGTTAAAGACCCTTTTTAAGTGGATCGTTTTCCTCCTTTTCCACAGCCGTCAAGTGCAGCACTAATGAGGGGTGGTATTCCGTGGTTATACAACCCGAGCTTCCCTGCGTTCATTAGCACACAGGGCTCTGGCTCCGTGTGATGCTTAGAAACACGCCCCCCCCCCATCCTTGCTTCATCTTTTCATATAGGGTTGTTTTTAATTGCTGAGGAGCCTCGTGGCTCAGCCCAGGTGATTCCATCCATTTCTTCCTTTCCTCTGACTTCAGAGTGCTTTAGGGGTTTGTTCTCTGACTGAGGGAAAATGTCTTGGCTGCCTTCTTGGGGAAATGTCTCTTTATAAATAACATGTGCAGCTAAAGACCATTAATTAAAAGCATCCCAGTGATATTAACACATCATTGAGAAATGCCACATTGCAAAGTTCCAAAATTATGAGCAAAATTCTAATTCCTGAGCCGTGTCTGATATTCTTACTCTTTCTAATGCGGACTCTGTAGGAGCAGAATCTCATGCTGTTGCAAAGCTGTGTTCTCATGGGACCTCCCCATCTCCCATGCTTCGTGTAGTTTGCCAGGGATGCTCACTTGTGTCTTTCACTTCAGATATAGGCCCCTTTAATCTAGCTAGTCCATGGCCATGGCTTCTAGGACAGACTTTCCCCAGCCAGTCCAGCCATCTTTCCCCCTGGCTCTGATTTCCTGATGGCATCTCTCAGAAGGACCCCTCTAGGCAATGCCACCAGACATCTCTTCCCAAACTCGAAGCAGAACACACCATGTGTCGTGTTTGAATGTGTTAGATTAAATGTTTGAACTCAGGACTAGGAATTTCAGGAAGCGTGATCACTGCACATATTGTGTCGTGCTGACTGCCTTGGTTCTCTTGCTGACCTCATCACTATTAGCTGCAAAACATTTCCCGTTGTTGTACCTTGGTGTCCTCATCTGCAGAATGGGCATAATGATGATGGCAACCACTACATAGAGTTGTTTTCTGGAGTAAAGAGGAAGTTCTTGGAACAGTGCCTGGCATATCACAAGAGCTCTAGTAATGCTTTAGATGGTTGTCGTTACTCTTGTTGTTGTTAGTATTTCTGTTATTATTATGGTTGATGCACGGTAGATGCATGTTCTAAGTTGTCGTTACTATTGTTGTTATTATTTCTGTTATCATTATGGTTGACGCACAGTAGATGCAGGTTCTAAGTTGTCATTACTATTGTTAGTATTTGTTATTATTATGGTTGATGCACAGTAGATGCGTGTTCTAAGTCTCAACAGATCTCAAAGGCTGGTGCACACTTTACCCTATGTTTGTCTTTCAGATAAAACATATGGAAACAAAAGCACTCGATTCAGTTAATATTTATTTTTTCCATACTGATCCTATCATCTGGAACCGTCCTTCTTGGCCAGTCTAAGTCCTTGGGAAAGGGAAGCACCGAGCCCCCTTTAGTAAGAGGCAATGAGTGGGAGCCAGGTATTCATTCATTCATCTGTGCACACATTCATTCAACACGTATCTGTCAAGGCCCACCGTGTGCCAGCCCCTGATGAAACTGATGCATCGTTATTATATTGAATAAATATTTTTGTTCTCATTAAAAACTGTATTTCAAACACAAGTAATACCTACAACGGCTGACATCTCCTGGCACCTCAGTGTGAGGGAAAGTTTTGAGAGAGACTTTGATGGGGTACTGGGGAACGCATGAGGGTTTAGGTTGCCTTGGTCCTGGGGACAGCGAAGGGTATAGGGCGGCCGGCCAAGAGTGACTGGAGGAGTGGAGGGAGGGAGGGAGAAACGAGTTCAACGTGAAGGAGAGGCTGGCCGTAGTGAAGATGGCCTCTGCCATGTTGAGAGTGACCCCGTGGGCTTTGCCCAGCTTGACTTACATGAGGCAGGCCCGTCCCACACCCGTCTCCTCTGAGCACTGCCCCTCTCACCTCCCCTCGTTGTCTGTCTTGGAAGGGCTCTTGCAATGAGGCATCATTCTGACTCTGTTGCCAGCCTGTCTTCTGAACATCTTTTTAGTGAGAGGCCAAAGGATGTAAGGCTGTCGGCCCTCAAGGAACCTAGAGACCGACACAAAGCACAGGAGTGAGCAGAGGTCACAGTGGGAGAAACAGCCCTACATGCGCACGGGGACCCTGTGTAGTTGAGGGGAGGAGCAACTGGAGAAGAAACAGGCCAGTGTTGGCCAGAGGGGCCAGAGGATAAAGCAACAGTCATATCTACTGAGAGATTACTGGGCGCCATGCACTGTTCGAAAATTAATACACTTATTTTACACATAGTATCAGTAGTGTGTATATGTCAATCCCAATCTCCCAGTTCATCCCACCCCCCTCTTTCCCCCTTGGTATCCATACGTTTGTTCTCACGTCTGTGACTCTGTTTCTGCTAATGAGAACCTACTGTATAGCACAGGGAACTCTACTCAATGCTCTGTGGTGACCTAAATGGGAAGGAAATCCGTAAAAGAGGGGATTTATGTATACACATAGCTGATTCACTTTGCTGTAGAGTAGAAACTAACACAACATTGTAAAGCAACTATACTCCAATAAAAAATTTGAAAAAAATAAAAAGAAAATGACTTGTAGATTAAAATTCTCACACCAATCTGAAGAGGTGACTGCTCTCCTGTTCCCCATTTTGAAGATGAAGAAATGAAGGCACAGAGAACTCAGCTCCATTGTGGATTTGGCCTTGCAGCAGGGCTAGGATTTAATTAGGCAAAGAGACAGGGGAGAGCTTTCCAGGAAGGGAGGAGGAAAGGCATGCGGTCTACGTAGGGGGTCCCCTTAACTAAATTGGGGGTGCAAGCTGATGTTTAGAGCTGGGACCCATCGGAAATGCCTCATTAGAGTCCGGCCACTTCAGAGACGTGAGGCCCCTGCTCTTTGACCCTACTCTGCACGTTGGCTCCGGGCTTCTGACAATCCAGGTGGACCCTCAAATGCAAATCGCCAGAAAGATGAATGAGAACTGGCAGCTGTATTTAATTATGCAGCCTTCTGCAACGTGTCTACAACAGACATTTTTCTTACAGAGGGTAATTATTCTTAGCATGCCCATCTGAGTGAGATGATACTTTGGTAATTGGTTTTGAATCCTCGATCCATTTGTATTGGAGCCGTCTTGCTGGGATCCTTTCTATCAGTGTTTGTGAGCTGAGGCCCAGGTGATCCTGCCCCTCAGACCCAGCTCTGTGATTCCAGCAGTGACTCCCGTGTGACCTCTGGCAGGTTGGTTTTCCTTCCTGGACTTCAGCTTCATTGTCTGGAAAATGAGGGGATTGTGTCTGATGATACTCCTGATTGAGCATTTTTGAGAATCTGTCTGCATGTTGGGGTCTTTGGCTTGGACAAGAAAATAGAGGACTGGTTCTCAAACTGAGTGCCCATCAGCATCACCTCGCCACGACAGGCCACAATCCTGCTAGATGCCAGCTTCCAGCTCCCATCCTCCGGGGACCCTGTTCCAGTAAGTGTGAAACTGGACCTAGGGATCCTCATACTTCTGCAAATGTCCCAAGGGATTAGTCCGCAAGTCATCGTTTGGGAACCCCTGCAACAGGGGAAGAATAACAAAGGAGATGCAGGTAAAAGCTTCTTGCGTTGACATCTCCTTTTGGGTTTCTGATGAGCTTCCTTTCTTTAGTTCCGTTTCCTTGTGTGGGTCTCATGTGCTCGCCCATATGTGCACGCGCACGCCCATTCCCATGCACCATTACAAACAATATGGGTTGAAAAGTTTGTTTTCTGAAAAGCACAGTATGCTGGAGTCTTGGCAGAAGGAAAATTGTGTTATGTGCTGAAAGCATCATCATTTGCCATGACTGAGAGCTTATGGCTCGAAGGATTGATATTCTGTTTGCAGAATGTGATTACGATCACATGCGCGCACACACAGACACATACTTGAGTATCCTCCCACACGATAAATGTGGTAAGAAAAGAGCAAAGAGAGATCTGAAGAACCCGTGCCCTCTTCAGCAGGGAGCAGGGGATGCCAACGTGTCAGTCATTTTCACAAGAAGGGCTTTTGCTTCCTGTTTTCAAAACTAGAAGAAAATGGAAGCGTGGAGAGGGCTTCTGAGGCAGAAATGCAGTAACGTGGAATGCAGGATGTCTTTGTCCTCTGGACTACTTTCCCTCAGTGATAGAAGACCCCTGGTTTTCTGCTCTTCCTTAGTTGCTGGGCATCTGTTCATTCCTAAGTGAACTTGACAACCTCCATTCACTCCAGAGTGCTCCCCACCGAAATGTGTAGGTTCTGAGCAGTGGGACCCAGTTCTGAGCACAGAGCAGAGGCGGTCAACAGCCCCATGTGACTTTTACCTGACTGTCTTTAGAAGAAGTACTGTTCTGCCTATTTAGAAGGAGAGTGTGCGTGAAAGGGAATTTCCTCCTTTTTTCTTTTTTTATAGCAGAAACATTTGCCTTTTGGAGGTAGGGCCCCAGCGCTCTCCTTTGGATGCAGTAGTCATACAATCACCGTTTGCAGATGCACAGTCTCTCTTTTTTTTTTTTTTTTTGCCGTACGCGTGCCTCTCACTGTTGTGGCCTCTCCCGTTGCGGAGCACAGGCTCCGGACGTGCAGGCTCAGTGGCCATGGCTCGTGGGCCCAGCCTCTCCGCGGCATGTGGGATCTTCCCGGACCGGGGCACGAACCCGCGTCCCCTGCATCGGCAGGCAGACTCTCAACCACTGTGCCACCAGGGAAGCCCAGTCTCTCATTTTTATTATAATTGTGGCATGTCTTTAATTTGCGTGGCTTAATGCACTTAATCCATAATTATAAAATATGCGACTAGCCCTTGGCCTTATCCTGCTCTCCCACCGCAGAGGCAGCTTGGTGTTTTTATTAATTTAACTTTATACAAGCTAACAGATTGCCATAAAGGAAAACAGAATTTCTCAACCAGTTCGGCTAATAGCTGTGCTCCGGCAAAGGGCCCAATGGTACGTGTTGAACAATAACCGCCTCTCTCCAGCTCCACTTGCAGCTTCTAACTGAATTTCTATCCCGTGGATATTGCGTTGCAGCTATTCATCTATCTGTTCCACTAAGTCTTCCGATATTAAACAAGTTCTTGCAGGTTATTATTGTAAGACAAATACTGGTAGACAGTTGATTTGCATTAAAAATTCACTGCTGGGCTTCCCTGGTGGCGCAGTGGTTGAGAGTCCGCCTGCCGATGCAGGGGACACGGGTTCGTGCCCCGGTCCGGGAAGATCCCACATGCCGTGGAGTGGCTGGGCCCACGAGCCATGGCCACTGGGCCTGCGCGTCCGGAGCCTGTGCTCCGCAATGGGAGGGGCCACAACAGTGAGAGGCCCGTGTAACGCAAAAAAAAAAAAAAAAAAAAAAAAATTCACTGCCGTGGTGACGTGAACACAGTGATGGGAGTTTGTCCTGAACAAGACCATGCAAAGAAATCACATTAATACGGGTGAGAATGCTGTGTGCTTATCTTGTTTGCTTCCTTCACACCCTCCTTCTTTGTTTGAGAGAGAGGATTTGGTCATGCTGACAAATTCCGATAAATGACAGAATACCAGGCATTTTCATGGAGTCCTTGGTTTGGCCGTAGGTAGCTGCCATTCTGATCTGCCACCGAGAGGCACGTACATTCCGCTGAGTTTCTCTCGACCTCCGTTTCCCTTTGCTCTCTCGTCTCTAGCACGCATTACTGCTTTGGTCAGCGTTGGGAATATCTGCCACTGAGGGCTATTCTGTTATGAGAAACACGTTAAAGGTCTTATTGCCCCCCGGATTGTGTATACTGGTCCCTTTCGAATATTCGTCACCTATAATTATTGATTTTTGTAGACTGGCTAGTTCACCAAAGTTTTGGGGCATCAAAACTGTGGAGACCTTCTGAAAACTCCCAAGAGGTAGTTTTCTTAATAAATGAAAGCCAACCTTACATGTAATTGGGATGGGTGAAATTATGAGTGGCTACGTCTATGCCAACTCTGAAGGTGTCATAACGGAGGGCAACTACTGTCCTGCCTACTATTCCTTTAGGTTGTAAGCTAACCTCAAGTCTACCTAGCTGTGTTCCTTCCCACGTCCCTGGCTTACAACTGTCCTCCTAATCATGTCCTTTAATAACCTCTGTGGTGATTTCTCCATTCATATCAGAAGATTCCTTCAGTACTCTGACTTCATAGTCTGAGCTCTCTTTTTCAACCATGCAGCAGCATTACCAAATCTTGGTCCTCATCACCGTTTGGAACTGCCTTACTTAAAATAATATGAACCCTGAAATTCCCCTCTCTGACCACATTCTCTTCTTTCTCCAGTTTCCTCACACTCTTACGTCTGCTGAATCTGAGTTTTTGTTTGAGTACACGATGCCTTCCATTTTCTTGATTCCTCCTTAACCTTAAGCCCTCAAGTCACATGTCTTATCATCCTTAAAAGACTGTCTTCTTCAAAGGCAAGAATCAAGCTTTCTACATACACAGTGCTTTGCTTGGAATAGATGCTCAATGAATGTTTGCCAATAGGTAGATTTTTTTTCAAGTCAAGCGTGTTTGACCAATCAAGAAAATTATACCCTGTCTTCTATTTTGGGATGTGCATTGGGTCACGGGTGCCATCTTGGCAGATAAACCATTATTCGCGCTTTGCTTTCACAATAGTGGTTTACGTGAACACTCAATCTTGAATTTAAGTCCTGGCTCTGCCACTAAATATCCGTGTGACCTTGGGCAAGTTACTCCTCTTATCTTCAACTTCCCCATCTTCAAAATGGGGCATGATGATAGGGTCCACCTTATAAATTAATTGTGATAATTACATTAATAAATGTTTGTAAAGTGTTTAGCATAGTTCCTGAAACTTAGTAAATGCTTTAAAAAGTGATAATTATTATTAATTAGAAGTCATTGACCTGCTAAAGTTTCAAATCAGTGTTTGCCTCCAGTGAACCTCTGAAATTTCAGGTTCAGCTCTGAAGTGTTGAAGACATTTGAGTCTATAAATTGTGGCTGAGACCCAGCTGCTCTAATGCAATTCCTAGTTAGTTATTGTCACTGGCCTGCCCATGTCCATGAAAAAATAGATGATCTCATGAGCTCAATGGTGTATATTAGAAATGTTTCTAAATTGTAAAACCTGCATGCCTGTCTGATTAAGTTCCAGGCTGATGGTCAATGCAGAGCTTCACAATGGACATAATGGTGTTTTTGAATCTCTAGACACCATATCACTGATGGGAAAGCTTTAGAATGGCTAAATCGACTCACGTGGCAAAAGGAAACTGGCTGTTTTTCACCTAACACTGCCAAACATAAGCCCACAGGCTCCTCAAGTTTATTTGGGAGTTTTCGAACCATGTCTTTTCTTTCTAGTTAGTATTACTCCACACATCAAGGTCAAATGCCAGTAAGTAGCAAATCATATTTCTCACTTTGGCGTGGTTGTTAAGCCTGACATTTTTTTTAAAAAATTTACTTTTATTTATGTTTTTATAGAGCAGGTTCTTATTAGTTATCCATTTTATACCTATTAGTGTATATATGTCAGTCTCAATCTCCCAGTTCATCACACACCCCTGCACCTCACCACTTTCCCCCTTGGTGTCCACATGTTTGTTCTCTACATCTGTGTCTCAACTTCTGCCCTGCAAACCGGTTCATCTGTACCATTTTGCTAGGCTCCACATATATGCATTAATATACAGTATTTTTTTTTCTCTTTCTGACTACTTCACTTTGTATGACAGTCTCTAGATTCATCCACGTCTCTACAAATGACCCAGTTTTGTTCCTTTTTATGGCTGAGTAATATTCCACTGTATATATATACCACATCTTTATCCATTCGTCTGTCAATGGGCATTTAGGTTGCTTCCATGACCTGGCTATTGTAAATAGTGCTTCAATGAATATTAGGGTGCATGTGTCTTTTTGAATTATGGTTTTCTCTGGGTATATGCCCAGTAGTGGGATTGCTGGGTCATATGGTAATTCTATTTTTAGATTTTTAAGGAACCTCCATACTGTTCTCCATAGTGGCTGTATCAATTTACATACCCACCAACAGTGCAAGAGGGTTCCCTTTTCTCCACACCCTCTCCAGCATTTGTTGTTTGTAGATTTTCTGATGATGCCCATTCTAACTGGTGTGAGGTGATACCTCATTGTAGTTTTGATTTGCATTTCTCTAATAATTAGTGATGTTGAGCAGCTTTTCATGTGCTTCTTGGCCATCTGTATGTCTTCTTTGGAGAAATGTCTATTTAGGTCTTCTGCCCATTTTTGAATTGGGTTGTTTGTTTTTTTAATATTGAGCTGCATGAGCTGTTTATATATTTTGGAAATTAATCCTTTGTCCATTGATTCATTTGCAAATATTTTCTCCCATTCTGAGGGTTGTCTTTTCGTCCTGTTTGTTTCCTTTGCTTTGCAAAAGCTTTTAAGTTTCATTAGATCCCATTTGTTTATTTTTGTTTTTATTTCCATTACTCTAGGAGGTAACGATCTTACATAAAATACCTTGCTGTGATGTATGTCAAAGAGTGTTCTTCCTATATATTACTCAAAGAGTTTCATAGTGTCCGGTCTTACATTTAGGTCTCAAATCCATTTTGAGTTTATTTTTGTGTATGGTGTTAGGGAGTGTTCTAATTTCATTCTTTTACATGTAGCTGTCCAGTTTTCCCAGCACCACTTATTGAAGAGACTGTCTCTTCTCCATTGTATATCCTTGCCTCCTTTGTCATAGATTAGTTGACCATAGGTGCGTGGGTTTATCTCTGGGCTTTCCATCCTGTTCCATTGATCTATATTTCTGTTTTTTGTGCCAGTACCATATTGTCTTGATTACTGTAGCTTTATAGTATAGTCTGAAGTCAGGGAGTCTAATTCCTCCAGCTCCGTTTTTTTCCCTCAAGACTGCTTTGGCTATTTGGGGTCTTTGGTGTCTCCATACAAATTTTAAGATTTTTTGTTCTAGTTCTATAGAAAATGCCATTGGTGATTTGATAGGGATTGCATTGAATGTGTAGATTGCTTTGGGTAGTATCGTCATTTTCACAATATTGATTCTTCCAATCCAAGAACATGGTATATCTCTCCATCTGTTTGTATCATCTTTAATTTCTTTCATCAGTGTCTTATAGTTTTGTGCATACAAGTCTTTTGTCTCCCTAGGTAGGTTTATTCGTAGGTATTTTATTCTTTTTGTTGCATTGGTAAATGGGAGTGTTTCCTTAATTTCTCTTTCAGATTTTTCATCATTAGTGTATAGGAATACAAGAGATTTCTGTGTATTAATTTTATATCTTTCAACTTTATGAAATTCATTGATTCTCTATAGAATCATAGAGAAGACAATAGAGAAATGTCTTTTAGGTCTTCTGCCCATTTTTGGATTGGTTTTTTTTTTTTTAATATTGAGCTGCATGAGCTGTTTATATATTTTGGAGATTAATCCTGTGTCCGTTGATTTGTTTGCAAATATTTTCTCCCATCTGAGGGTTGTCTTTTCGTCCTGTGTGTAGTTTCCTTTGCTTTGCAAAAGCTTTTAAGTTTCATTAGGTCCCAGTTTTTTATTTTAGTTTTCATTTCAGTTATTGTATTGTTCATCTCTGTTAGTTTGTTCTTTAATTCTTCTAGGTCTTTGTTAAACATTTCTTGCAAATCTCGATCTTTGCCTCCATTCTTTTTCCGGGGCCTGGATCATCTTCACTATCATTATTCTGAATTCTTTTTCTGGAAGGTTACGTATCTCCACTTCATTTAGTTGTTTTTCTGGGGTTTTATCTTGTTCCTTCATCTGGTACATAGCCCTCTGCCTTTTCATCTTGTCTGTCTTTCTGTGAATGTGGCTTTTGTTCCACAGGCTGCAGGATTGTAGCTCTTCTTGCTTCTGCTGTCTGCCCTCTTGTTGGATGAGGCTATCTAAGAAGCTTATACAAATTCCGTGATGGGAGGGACTGGTGGTGGGTGGAGCTGGCTGTTGCTCTGGTGGGCAGAGCTCAGTGAAACTTTAATCTACTTGTCTGCTGATGGGTGAGGCTGGGCTCCCTCCCTGTTGGTTGTTTGGCCTGAGGCTACCCAACACTGGAGCCTACCTGGGCTCTTTGGTGGGGCTAATGGCAGACTCTGGGAGGGCTCACTCCAAAGAGTACTTCCCAGAACTTCTGCTGCCAGTGTCCTTGTCCTCATGGTGAGACACAACACACACACACCCCGCCTTTGGAGATGACCCTCCAACACTAGCAGGTAAGACCTGACATTTCTTAAGAAAAACAGCAAAACCTGCTGACCAAGGGGGACTGGACTTCAACTGCCATAAGTCACTAAGGGCAGGAAGCATTCCAGAAAGGCATTGAATTCTAAGGACTGTAGTCATCTCCTATTGTAACCAGTTTGTCCTGGATAACGTTACCATCAGATGTTAATTACTTGCTTTGATTTTTCTATCTATTGGAGAGTGGTGCTTGTTTTCATAAGGTTATCCTTTCTCTTTGAGTTTCTGCATTTTCTTGCAGCTAACTAACAAAGCAAGTCAGGTTTCAAAATACTTTATAGTTATGCACCCTTCAAATTCATCTGTAGAGGCATAGAAATTGTATGTCAATTAAACATCTGTTTCTATGAGCACGATACCAGAGACCCCAAAAGACCTTTAGATCCTTTTACAAAGTAATAATATCTCAGTTTGATATAAAAGAAAGAGCCTGAGTTGGAGGTTAGGAGGCTTGGATAGAGCTTTTCATGGCTCTGATCCTCATTGACTGTAGAATGAAAAAAATACCTTTTCTACATGCCACACAACTCTGCATGGTGGTTGAGTGCTGGCACATAACATGCACAGCACACCCTGGTCCAGGTCTAGCTGTTCTAATCATAACATCTACTATTTCTCAGTAACTCTAACTTCTGCTTCAGCTAGTCCACTCCCCCACTACCCAGCATGCCCTGTAGGTTCCCACGTTATTATTGACCCTAAAATGTCTCTCTCCTCATTCCTTTCTTTGTCTTTTTCACTTTCTGCATCTTTCAATGCGCACCCACACTTCTTTCCAAACCACAGTGATCTATGTGACCTTGGACAATCTTACTGACCCCTCAGAACCTATTCCTCATCTGTAAAAGGGCAGCAATCTTGTCATACCTTTCATGAGGATTAAGTCAGTAGTCAGTGCACAGGCATTTGACCCATAAAGATGTTCAATATATATAATTTCCCACCACTATTAATTTAGCTTATTGTCATTTATTCCTTCAAGGCTTGTGTGTAGGGACCTGGCCTGGGCACTGGGGATAAATAAGTTAGAAGCTGGCCACAGTTTCCAGGGGCTCAGGATCAAATAAAGAAAGGTGTATACCAATAATTTCAAGGCAAGGCCTTCTAAAAGAATGCCACATGAGGGACAGAAAACAGGCCAAGAGTGGAAAGGAAGGCTAATTATACAGGGAGCTAGGAAGAAACTCTCCCGGGAAGGAATCAGATACCACACAGGATGTCCTTGCTCTATCGTTACCTACAGTTTTCCAGTTTCAAAACGTAATTGTGTCATTCACATTATGACTTTGAGAGTTTTCTATAGCCTCTGTGTTATAAAGTTAGTTTTCTTAAAAAGAGGTCTCTTTGGTAATAACATTTATATTTAAAAAAATGTTTACTTGTGTATGCATATATAATTACCATTTTTCAGAAAGGACTTCAGGTGACTTGACAGTATCTCGTAAAAATTTCTCCCTTCCACTGAACAGGCTCACAGCCTGCCTAGCGGAGTGCAGACTGGGTCCACTCTCTCCCTTGACACAATGTCCTGAATCTGCCCAGCACTCTACAGAGACCCTGGGCAAGGTCAAGGGGTGGAAACATCTAGAAAAGAGTGTTGAAGTCCAGTGACTTTTACCTGCCACCTCTTTCTGGGGATAGTAATGGCTGTGGTGGTAAATCTGGGTGATGCCATGTCACTTGGGGCAGGTGAGGGGTCCACAGCTCAAATCCTTCTCCCCAGGGCCCAAGCCACCCTGGATTCACTTCCTCATACTTTCCTCTCTACTTTTAAATAATTATATATCACCTCCCCAGCCAGGCTGTAAGTTCCTGGAAGGGCAGCAAGCCTGCATTCTCTTCTTACATTCTTTGTAGCCCAACTTCATTATTAGATACTTAATGACACGGGTGGCCTAAGTGAACCCATGGCTGAGATAAAATGTGGTGGGAATTGTAAAAGACCTTTGAGACTTACCAACACATGCTGTCATTATCTTTTTCTTAACGGCCACCCAGTGCACAAGTATCAGACAGCAAAGTTTATCTTCCTTCCCTGAGCGCTCCTTTTCTCTGCGGGACCTCTCATCCTCCCCTCCGGCTGCTGTGTGCTCTCTGCCTTCCCTTTCCTCTGCCAAAATCTGCTAGCGGGTATTGAGTTTATCACTGTAGTCTGCCTTTCAGGGATGCATGCCTTTGATGCCTAATTACAGGATTAAAGCCTTTGCTTTGTGTTAAAAGAATTGTCAGAGCAGGTGGGAAAAGCACTTTGGAGTCAGGGGCTTCCTCCTCCCGGGGACGCCTATCCCATTGGTTGTTGCCTCTTCCACCAATGCCTCTAACAGCCTTCCCCCTTCTACCGCCGCCCCCCACCCACTGTGGGGAGAAGGCCTTGCTCCAAAACATTTAAGCACATTCTCCAACCCCTTATGAGAAATCCTGCTTTCCCCCAGCCTGGCCTCCCTGCTTTGCTCTGTAATATTATAGTGCAGATAAGCAGGGAGGTGCCTCTTATTGACGGGGTCATTACTAAGCGGATCTCCCATTACATGCTGTCCATGTTGCAGTGGGAATGTCAGGATGTGAGCCACAGTTGGATTTCGAAACCACGTGTTTGTCACTCTCCATACAGGGGAGAAAGAGATTAGTATTCTAAGATTCCTGACATGGTTCTTTGTATCTGACTTGTTAAGATATATAATCTCTGTAGTCTGAGGGATAATGCCTTGAAGTTGAAACTGTGATTATTTATTTGCTCCAACTTCAGCATCATTTATGCAGCAAAGAATGAAAAAAGAGTTACGCTTCTTAATCACATCAGGAAAACCATTTTTAATGCAGATTTAGAAGGAGAGCTGCTAGTTTGCTGGTCCTGCTTGATCATCAAACGCACACAAAGGTTTAGCAACTGTGCCGTAGCTGTGTGCAGAGTACAAAAGTGATTTGAATGTGGGTGGGTGCATATAGATTGTAGTTTAATCTGCGGAAATATTTCTACTCATCAGTTACTGTAGCACTGTGGCATGTAAATTGTCCCCTTTTAAACCAAAATGACCTGCCTATTTGTGAACTCCAGCTCTGTGCTTTGCTGGGGGAAAGTGGGAAGAAAAATGTTAAAAATGCAGAGAGCAGTACTTTGTAATCAGAATATTAACATTTTGATTGAATTGATGGTGCATTTAAATGGAAATATTCAGTTGCAAAGACCAAGCTTGGGAGGGAACCTACAACATGCAGACAGAGTCTGAGCCTTTTTGCTTGATTAAAGAGAGTTCTTTTAATAGAAAAAAACTAACAAACTAAAGAACTTCATATTAAGAATGGAAGGGTGGACAGTGTTCACTTTTTCAATTGCTTATATTTAAATATAGCTAAGTACACACATTGACAGCTATAAAGGCAGAAGCTTTGCTCTACTGAAGAAGAGTGTAGTAGTTTTATTGTGGTAAAAGTCACATAATATAAAACATACTATTTTAACCATATTTAACTGTACAGTTCAGTGGTACTAAGTACATTCACATTGTTGTGGAGCTCTCACCGTCATCCATCTCCCAAATTTTTCACCTTCCTAAACTGAAACTCTGTCCCCATTAAACACTTAAGTCCCTAGTCCCCCTCCCCACCTCCCCAGCCCACCCCCCGACCCCTGGCATCTACCATGTACTTTCTGACTCTATGAATTTGACTGTTCTAGGTACCTCGTATAAGTGGAATCAAACAGTGTTTGTCTGCACCTAATGTATATTGGAATGCATTTTTTAAGGTTAACTTAATATATGTCCTGCAAATAGATTGTACCTTCTTTTTTTTCCCCCCTGTGCTATACAGTAGGGCCTCACCAGCCACCTACTTCATACATAGTAGTGTGCATACATCAATCCCAATCTCCCAGTCCATCCCACTCCCCCCGACCCTTGGTGTCCGTATGTTTGTTCTCTATGCCTGTGTCTCTATTTCTGCTTTGCAGGTGGGTTCATCTGTACCATTTTTCTAAATTCAACATGTATGTGTTAATGTACTATACTTGTTTTTCTCTTTCTGACTCCAAAAACCTAGCATAGTAGCATAGCAGAAAGGCCACGGAATGCAGTATGTCCGCAGGCTTGGATACCAGATCCACCTCCATCCCTAACTCACCACATGACCTTGGCCAAGCTCAGGCCAAGTCTGACCTTGGCCAAGTCTGGGCTCAGTTTTTCTCACTGGTAAAATGGGAGCATCATTACTTAGCTTAAGGAATTCATATGGTTTTCATGTATATTGAATGGGATAAAAGCTCTTTCCATCTTCAGCAGTTAGCAGGCATCTCTGTTTCCCACTGGGAAAAAAGTAAGTTTCCAAATGGGATCTGAAGGCAGAGGTGATGCACAACAGGTGCACAGTGAAATTTGGAAGGTAGATTCCCCTTTAAAAATTGTAGATTCTCGGGCTTCCCTGGTGGCGCAGTGGTTGAGAGTCCACCTGCCGATGCAGGGGACACGGGTTCGTGCCCCGGTCCGGGAAGATCCCACATGTCACGGAGCGGCCGGGCCCGTGAGCCATGGCCGCTGAGCCTGCGCATCCGGAGCCTGTGCTCCGCAACGGGAGAGGTCACAACAGTGAGAGGCCTGCGTACCGCCGGAAAAAAAAAAAAAAAATTGTAGATTCTCCTTTGAAGAGTTTTAGCAGATCACTGTCACTGATCAGTACTCTAGTTTGGAGAGTTGAGGAAAAAGTATGAATTTTCTTTCACAACAAATTGTGCACAGAGATCCACCTGATTCGCTTTCTGCCTCTGCGTATAGCGGAGATTTATTGAGAGATGTATTCTCAATCTGACTGCTTGTGAAATGCCCAGATTTATTATAAATGTGGCTCCCAAGTCACGTTTTTTGGTTTGGCTTTGATGCACGATTGAAAGGGTGACTACGTCCTTGGTCAAAAGAAACCTCCTGGCTTCAGACACTTTTGGAGCAGAACTTAGTGTTTGGAATGAGAAAGGAGAAATGACTATCAGAGCATCAGTTTCTGAAGCAAGTATCCTCAGAATGCTAGTTTTGAGGGGAAATCCTGGTAGATAGCGCCTCACTGTTTGTGGTGGGAGAAGAGCATGGCCTCCTAGAGCTGTAGAGTTCTGCAGAACCATTTTACAAATCGATACACCGAAGCCCGAAGAGAGAAAGCCCACTGCGAAACGTGTTCATGGGTTTGACCCAACCCACCTATCTAGGGAAGAAGCATCCCGATGGCCACTCCCTTGTCTGTAACATATTGATACATTGTGATTTGTATATTTCCTTGGACAATTTTCGAATTTGGTGCTGCCGAGTCCCATACTATAGCTGCCTGGAATTGCTGCCTATTCCAAACTCCCCATCCACCGCCCCCTCCCAGCCACAGCCTGGGATGAGAGAATCTTTGCAGATAACACAAAGGCTGGTGAACATTTAGACTAGAAAAAGAAAGCATATTCACCATTTCACTGTCACACAATGTTTCCCCTCTTGCCCCCCCCCCCCAGCTTCCACTTCAAAGAGAATGCCGCTGATGGACAGTGAAGGGTAGAAGAAAGCATCCTGGTCCCCAGGAGAGCAACATCGCAGAATCACGGGGAGGAAGGGCACACATTTTAAGGTTACAGGTTGCTGCACCGTCTGCTTGGTTCATTCTCAGTAGACAAAGTAGGAGCTTCATTTTTCTACTCCAGAGCAGAGCAGTGGGTGTGAGGAAGTTTCCTGGACCTCATTTAGGCTGGTTGCCACAGGGTCTGGGGAGCCCAGGAGTCTCCGCCTTGGGGTGAGCGGGTTTGACAGCAGAGGCAGGGAGGGAGTCTATGGGAAAGAGAGACCTAATTAATCACAGTCTATCAGAGCCCATCGCAGACAGAGTGTCCGAGGTTTTAATGACACCCCTCAGTAATGTTAAAAACCAGCTTGGTATGACTTCACTTTCGTAGAGACACATGATTCATCTGGTTATTGGTGAATGGAGACACGGTGGCTTCTCTCTGTAGACAGTGTCATTAGGTGAGAAGATTAACTGCCTTTGCACAAAGGCTACGAGAAGACTGTGAGGGGTTCATCGTAAATGAAGGGAAGTAAAGAAAACTCTGAAATATGTACTTTAAAAGGCAAAACCTTAGATTTTACCTCATTTATTAGCATCATAAAAAGCTTGGTGGAGAGGCTGAGCTAAGAAAAATGGTTCTTTGGGTCACGTCTTGCAGGGATGTTGCAGACAACGGCCAACTGGGGCTGGAATCTATGGGGAACGTCTTATTTCTTACTGGTGATCCTGCTAAGCATTTCAAGGCTCTGAAAGGAGGTGGGCATCTTTGTCTCGGAGCTTCTTAAGTCCTAGGGAGCCAGGCTGGGGCCACTCAACTTTTTTTCCTCTGAGGAAGGTGGGAGGTGGGTTTGTGAGCATGGCCCCTGAGACCAATGCTCCACCTTTCCCAAGCTTTCCTGAACTTCTTAAAGAAGGCATGGAGTCTTTCCTTTGGGCAGCCAGTAACTACACCTTCATTTCCTTCTGTGTGTGAACCATGGAGGGGACCAGCCTCTCTCCTTTTGTAGATCGAACTGTCCAGTTGGGGATAACGCCAACACCACTGAACTTTAAATGCATAACACCAGGCTCTTACTGTTGACTATCAGATTGTGTAAAAGTCAGTAGTATGTAAAAAGTCCCTAGAACAAGTTCTGGCACAAGTGAATACCCAATAAAATTCAGTTCTTGTCATGATTCATTTGTGTATAAACGTGAAATCAAGGATTGCAGAATCAAAAATTCAGAGGAGAACAAATGGGTAAATCAGGACAGGTAATAGAGAGGGGTGGGGCATGTGGTCAACAGGAATATTTGTATTCCCTCTGAAGTTACTCAAGTTCAGATTTTTAAATACTTCTTGGCAGGCCAAATCAAACATGTTCAGGAGGACTTAGCCCACAAGCTTCCAGTTTGCAATTCTACAAGTGTTACAGATCTTTAGAAAAGAGAAGAGATATTTAGCACAAGTGTGCTTTGATCACTTAATTATTTAATTCATTCCTCAGACGTGGAGGGACTACCACCTGCTGGGTTACCCTGGAGGGGATGAAAAGATAAATAAGATGTAACAAGTGATATAAAGCAATCCAACATCTGGGATCTGTGATATAAAAATCAGTATGTTCTATCAGAGACCTTTAAATAAAATACTGTAAAGTTCAGGGAGGAGATAGGACAGTGGACTTTGGATAGCTGGTTAAGGAAGCAGTCAGCAGATTTTGGGGAGCTGTTGAAGGTTTGAGCTGGGTGTGGGCAGATTAGAAATAGAAGTTAGGAAGAATAATCAGGTGATAGTGTATGAGATGTATGTGACAGGTTGGTCGTAGAAAAGAAGGACCAGGTTCTATTGGTATAGACAGGAGGTGACCTTTTTGAGAAGTAGCATGGATACAAAGTCCATCACACTTAATGGACGATTTGGGTGTAAGGAAAATAAGACATTTCCACAAAGAAGTATTGAACTCCTATAGGTAGCAATTTGGGGGAAAAAGAAGGTGCTCATCAGCAAAGCTCTCCAGAACCTGGTTCCATGTACCTTTCTAGCTTTTCTTTCTTCCATATCCCTTCATGATGCTTGCTACTAATCATAGTAGACCTGCACTAGTTACTTTGCCCAGAGCATCCCTTGCATTTCCTGTTTGTAGACTGCTTTCTCATTCCATTTCTTCTGCTTCATCAAAGTTGGTAGGAAGTCAGGAAATCGTGGGTGGACGAGTAGGAAATTTCCAAGTCAGTATTTTAACACAGAGTTCCCGAGAATCCACCAAGTGCCAGGAACCATGCCAGGGGCTGGGAATACAGTGAACATGCTAAGCTCTCTAAAGCCAGGACGGTGAAAGGAGCCTGAACTGCTGCCCACCCTGCAGGAAGCATCGTCTCCACGTCACCTTATGGATGCTCATAGGCAAAGCCAAGTGCACTGCTGCCTCCTGTCAACAGTGTCTCTTTACTGGATGTTCTGGAACCAAAAACATTACCTTTATCAGGGTCAGGTAAACAAAGACCTCAAGGATAGCAGATTTCAGGTTACCCTGCCAGGGAGACTTAGATTTCTGAGGGCACACACACTTTTGTGTTTCCAGTGCCCAAGAAGCACTTCAAAACTGTTCAATAGACATTCCTTTCTATTCCAGAGACACTGCTGTGTAGGTGGTCCTGGTGGTAATACGGTCTTCAGTACTCTGCAGGACTTTTAAAGTATATCTTAATGCATTTTAATTTTGTTAGAAAAAAAAGTTAATGGTCATTATCTTTTAAAATGCTTGCAGGGTATTAAGGCTTAGGAGAAAAAGGTTCTCCCTCAAATATAAAATGCATAACCAAGAAATTATTTTTTAGTTTGTTTGTTTCTACTTCTCTTCCACTCCCATGTCAGTCTACTTACATGAAGTGTATGACGTAAAGCAGATACTGCATCAGACTAGACAGAACATACACAGGATGGATATCCCAGCATCCTGGGCAAGTTCTGAGTGCACCTTAGTGCAAAATAACTTCCATTTTTAGGATTTCTACTTTTCTCTTAATATTGCCAAGAATTTCTCTTAATTCACGTGATCTGAAGTGGAACAGCGAAGGCCGCAATGTCAACAGAATAGTTAGAAAAGAGAAAACATAGTTGTATCTAGTCTCGATGACAGGTGATTTGGTAATGTTCAAAGTAAAACGAGAACCTCTGGGTCAGAAATGACATCATAGCCATTCCTCCTGTTTAACAGACTGGCAAACTGAGAGTCCAGAAATACTAGGTGATGATCTCACAGATTCCCAGCTAGATATTGGATTGGCCAAATAGTTTGTTCAGGTTTTTAATGACGTTGCCTTAAAACCCGAATGAACTTTTTGGCCAACCCAATAGTAGTTGTGTGAGGACATTTACGTCTCTTGACTCCCTGTTCCGTAGTCTTTAAATACATCTTTATTTTTTTCTAGTAAGAGTTACTTGATCCAGGGCTTTATATAATGGAGTGGGGGTGGAGGCTTTTATTTTGGGGATTCTGATGCATAATGATTGGTCATCCCTGTATGGAGGCAGCAAAATCTATTTGGATCCCCTTATTCACATCAGCGGTCCCAAAATGCTTATTCAAGTGCTACCTCTCTCTTTTCAGTATTCTGAAAATAATTGAATTTGAATATCTTTGTCACAAGGATAAATGATGAATTCATTCCATTTACTTTATGGACTTAATTTTATATATATTTCTGTTTGTTCAGAATAGGCACCTACACAGAATGTGCCCTGACGCCATATAAGTAATAAATTACATGTACTTATGTATATGTATAGCATACATTATATACAATAATGTATAAAGTACACAAAATACTACATATATATATGTGTATGTATGTGTGTGTGTGTGTGTGTGTGTGTATATATATATATATATATATATATATTTTTTTTTTCCCCCTAGACATAGATTTGGAATTATAATCTTTCTTTAGGTGAGAGCCCAGGACAGTAACTAGGTATCAGCCGGAAATGGCATGTGAAATAGAACCTGTTTACCTTTGTGCTATATGTTTAAATTTATATGTAAAATTTGTAAGATAGTGGAGAAAATATTTCTCTTTAGATTACCTGAATTAAAAACTAAAATGTTTACTCTTTTATCTATAGTGACAGCTTTCAGGCTTGCTTTGATTTTTTTTTTTTTTTCCTTCCCAGTTTTCCCCATCATCTTCGTGGTCCAACTTTTTGAGTAGTCTGATCGGAATTTCTAATATATGACTTCCTTTTACTTTCCTGTCTGTGAGCTCAGTTGCAGTGCAGGTTGACAGCAGAGTTTTCCAAAAGTAATATTTAGGTGGGAACATGTGGGTAATCCTAGAGATTAAAATTTCTTCATTCAGCAAGTAATTTAATGAATACCTCCCTAAGCATAGTAGGGAAAAGAGTTTATTTTAGAGTGTCTGTTTTATAGGAATTTATGATTTAGTTGGGGAGATAAAAGATTCACGTAAGTGGTAATTATATGAAAATTGAAAACCCTCTATGAACAAATGTCATAGATACTTTTCTGTTTGTAAATGCTAAAGTACTCCAGAATAAGAAGCAATCATTATGGGCTGGAGTGGTTGGGAAAGGGAATTTGAGTGGGAGCAGCTTGAGCTAAGGCTGAAAGGATGAATAGGAAAGAGCTGGGCAGAGAGGAGTCATGGAGAATATTCTAGAAGGAGGTTTGGCATGAGCAAAAGCTTGGGTCAGAAATGAACATGGCTTTGTGGGACACTTGGACTCATTCATTCCTGCTGGTGTGGAGAGGGAGTGCAGAGGAATAATCAGAGTCGTAGTTACACAGGGAGGTGGGAAGATATAGATGTTAGAGGGCTTTAAAAGCTCCGCTGAGGAGTTTAACTTGCTCCTGTGGGCTTGTGACGTAGAATGCAGCTCTTAGACAAGAGTCCAGTGACAGGAAGGACTAGACTTGCCACTCCCGGTCAGGTGATTGGGTGCTTACCCCAGCATCCTCTCTGCCCCAGGATTTCCAAGTGGTGATGTTGATGGCGTGCAGCTCTCATCCATAAAGTTACCTAGATCCCGTCTGAACTGGGTTGTTTTCAAATGGTGCCACTTTTGAGAGTCGTGCTTACGTCTTCTGAATCTCTGTTACTTTGTTTTACTCCTGCTTCTGTAGATGTTTGAAGCTTTACTGCATCTGTCATGGTGTACAGTGGCCAGATCTGCAAGGGGTGTGCAGGTACAGATGCTTGCACATTTAGTGCAAGCCAGGTGACCTCTCTTATCTCCTGTACCTTCCCAGCAACACGGGGAGAGGCGAGTCCATGGAGACAGCCTGAGACCAATGAGAGTTCTAGTAAGAGTTTGGGGTTTATGGTCTTCTTTTCAAAGGTGGCCTGGAAGCTGTGCTTTCCCCCAGGATCTCTTTTCCTCTTGCTTGCAACATTGAGACATCATAGATTTCTTTTAGAGAGCATTGTAAAACCGTTCCCCTTCCTTTCGCTTTTTAGAGTCTCATACAGTTGTAACACTTAACCTCTTTTGAACGATTTTACTCTTTTATTCCCCTGCTACTGAGAATAAAACTGAGAATTAAATGTTGAAATCAGTCCCATAAATCCCTAGCTACCACCAGAGCAAAGTGACAGGTAGAATGGTTGGGCCAAGAGACTGATACGCCGGTTGATCCCAAGGGTTGAGCTGAATTGTATTTTCCTGCAGAGCATCAGACCTTGTGGTGTTCAGTGAGAAATGTGAAATGGAAGAGGCTCTTGTTTCCATGTTTCTACAAACACGTGTTCTACACATACCACCAATGCAAATTAAGGCCACTGTCCATTCTTTCTTTGCTCCAACCACCCCTCCAGCCCTCAGTCTTTTCTCTGTGTTGAGTCAACTTAAATACATGAAATGGTAAAACCTTAGGCCTGGCAGAAAATTTGGATATTACCTTCATCTAAGCTCAGAGGTTATATTTAAAATACTAAGTAGTAGGTATCAATCAATCAGAGTAGACTGAGGCAACAGGGCTGGAACAGGGTAACGAAACTCCGTGCTGTACAGATGTTACTCTTTTAGTTTCTGAATTGTGGGAAGAACCTGGGGGAAAAGCAGGGGTGGTTGGGGGATATTTAGGGGCTTTGGGGAAACAGCAATTTACCAAATTCCATTATTTTAACATTATTAATGTTTGAATATTAGCCTTGCTTGTGCTTTATTATGCTCCATGTACTTTGAAATTCCATTAGGAGGTGCATAAACATTAGGATTGTTATGTCTTCTGGACAGATTGACTACTTTTTCATGACGTAACTGTCCTCTTAATCCATGGTAATATTCTTTGCTCTGAAACCTACTTTTCCTGATAATAGTATAGCCACTCCAGCTTTCTTTTGACTGGTACATCTTTTCCCATCATTTTCCCCATCATTTGCTTTTAACCTATTTGTGTCTTTATATTTAGAGTACTGTAGATGCTATATACTTGGATCTTGCTTTTTTTTTAATCCAATCTGACGATCTTTGCCTTTGACCACTTACATTGAATGTGGTTATCGGTGTGTTTGGATTTAAGTCTGTCATCTTACTCTTTGTTTTCTATTGTCCCATTTTTCCTCTTTTTCTTCCTCCTTTGGATTGAATATTTTTTTATTCCATTTTACCTTCTTTTTTTGGCTTATTAAGATATGACTCCTTAATTGTGTTATTTTAGTTGTTGCTTTTGCATTTATAGCACACATCTTAAAACTTATCACAGACTAGATCCAAAGTGACATTTTGCGACCTCACATACGTGTAAGAACCTTACACCAGTGCACTTGCATTTCTGCTTCCCAGCCCTTGGGCCACTGTAGCCATGCATTTCATTTCTACGTATGTTGTAAACCTTACGATACATTGCTATTGTTTTTGCTTTAAACAATCAGTGATGTATTAAAGATATTTAAATAAGAAGAACATATTTATCCATGTAGTTACCATTTCCATACTCTTCACTCCTTTGTGTAGATCCAGATTTCCATGTGGTATCAATTGTTGTTATTTTTCTATGCAGTAGTTTTAAAATGTTGCTTAACTTTCTTGTCATTTATGTTGTTTCTAACAAAATATCTGCTGACATCCGTATCTTTGTTCCACTCTGTGTGCCATACCCTTTTTCTCTCTTTCCTTATGTCTTTATGACTTGTGTTAAGCAATTTGATTATGATGTACTTTGATGTTGTTTTATTCATGACTCTTCGGGTTTTTTGTGCTTCTTGGATGTCGCTTTATAGTTTTCATCAAATTTTGAAAATATTCAGCCATTGTTTCTTCAAATATGTTTTCTCCCCTCCCTCTTCAGGAACTCTTAATTACACATGATGTCCTGCAGCACACTGACGTGCTATTCCTTTTTTCCATTTTTTTCTTGTGTTTCATGTGTACAGTTTCTGTTGTTATGGTTTTAATTTCACTCGCCTTTTCTTCTGCAGTGTCTAATTTGCTGTGAGTCCCATTTAGTGTACTTTTTAGCTCAGCCATTATAGTTTTTCTCTCTGAAAGTTTGGCTTGTAACCCCTTTTTATTTTTTTCATGTATATAATTAACATATACGCTTTTCCCTCTAGCTTCTTGAACATACAGAATACAGTTGTATTAACTGTTTTAATGTCCTTGTTTATTAATCCTATCACTTGTATCATTTCTGAGATGGTTTTGAATATGATTTCCAACAGTGGTAATAGTGACATCTTGGATCGGCTAATGTTTTGCTGTGGGGAGGATTTCCTGTGTATTGTAGCATAACCCCTGTCCTCCCCCAACTAGATGCCAGTAGCAGCTTCAGTCTTGACAATTAGAAATTTCTCCAGTCATTGACTAATGTTCCCAGATTGCCAGATTGGAGAGGGTGGAAAATCACCCGTAGTTAAGAACTAGTAGTTAAATTGGTTAATTTTTCTCCTCATTATGGGCGTGATTTTTCTGCTTCCGTCAATGCCAAATAATTTTTTTTTTTTTTTTTTTTTTTTGCGGTACGCAGGCCTCTCACTGTTGTGGCCTCTCCCGTTGCGGAGCACAGGCTCCGGGCGCACAGGCTCAGCGGCCATGGCTCACGGGCCCAACCGCTCCGCGGCATGTGGGATCTTCCTGGACTGGGGCACGAACCCGTGTCCCCTGCATCGGCAGGCGGACTCTCAACCACTGCGCCACCAGGGAAGCCCCAATGCCAAATAATTGTTCATTTGCTGCCAGATACTAAGATTTTTATCTTCTTGGCTGCTAGATATTTTTAAATTCCTATGAGTATTGTTGAGCCTTGCTCTGGGACACACTTAAGTTACTTGGGAATGTTTGAATTCTTTCACGTGTTAATTTTAAGCTTGATAAGGTGGGACTGGAAGAGCATTTTGTTTAGGATTGATGTTGCCCCACTACTGAGGCAGAACTTTTCTGACGTATTCTACCAGATATCCCATGATGTATGAGGGTTGCCACTGTGGCTGATGGGCACAGTGATGCTTACTGACCTTGTGTGAGCTTCTGGGATTGCTCCCTCTAATCCTTTCAGGGGATTCTTTCTCCAGCCTTCGGTAGTTTCTTCACTTGCATGAACTGATTAACACTCAGCTGAAGACTTGAGGGGGACCCTCTGCGTTTCTGTAGAGTTCTCTCTGTTTCTGCAGCTTCTCCAGTACTGTTTCTTGCAAATTCTAGGCACCTTTGCCTGCCCAGATTCCCCATTCCATCACCTCAACTCAGGGAGGTCACTGGGCTCTGTATAAATATCTTACCCTGCGTGTAGCCTGGAGACTCTCTCCGTGCAGTGATCTGGGGCAATTGTAATGCTTATCTCATTTGTTCCCTATCTCTCAGGGATCCCTGTTTTTTGTTGCCTGTTGTCCAATGACTTGAAATTGAAATGGAAATTGTTTGATATAATTAATTAATTAATTAGTCATTTCATGTGAAAGGTTAGATTCAGTCCTGGTTACTCCATCATGTCCAGAATCAGAAGTACCTATTCCTTATTTTTATACCTGATAAACCGAGGTCCAAAGAGGTGAATGTTTACCTAAGGTTAATTCAACTGGTCTAGAGGCAAAGCTGACATTAGATCCCAGATTTCTTTCTTCCATGTTTGTGCTCTTTTAGTCATTTTACACACTACAACCGTCCCCGCCAAAGATAATGATTGGCTACTGGATCTTCTAGGACAAGATTTAAATCCCAGACACACAGAAGCTCATGGAATTCCTGCATCTTCTTTGATTCTTATTTGTCAAACATGTGCTTCTGTAGACAGGGTTGTGACCCCCGGAAAGAAGAGGCAGACTGTGTGTCAGCGTGAATATATTGTGCAGATTCTTGATTTAAGTTTTATAACTTTATATTGTTTGATGTTGTAAAAATATGTACTGGGTTGTTGATGTGTCCCTTTAAAAAATTCCCTTTTGATGTTTAAGATATCCATTCAGGTCTCTGTCCATCACTGTTGCTAAGAAAGCTAGACTTTAAGTGTACAAAAAAAGCTTAGTAATAATGCACCAGCTCAGTGCTGTGTTTAGGAAGAGGCATCAGGCTAGTTGGGGTTGGTATTTTGGCTGAAGGTGCAAAATGAGATTGTTTTACCCACAAATTCTTACCAAACCAAGACCAGTAAAAACACCTCCAGCATGACTGACTGTATTCTCTCTGTAAGCGTCTACAGGTTGAAAAATACCTCTCCCATATAGAAGACATAGAAGGCAGGCAAGATATGTTCATTACTTTCTCCCATCTTGTGTCATCCCAGTGTGAAACATGAGGCTGGGCCACAAGTGTATTCCCCTTGCGTGCCTCTCTCTCCCTTGCTCACCATACCCTAGCCTTACTCCCTCTTTAATTCCTTAAGCTGACCAGCCTCTTTCCTGCCACAGGACCTTTACAAAGCACTGTAGTGCTTTTTATTTCACATTTTGCATATGCTTTTATACTTCAGGTCCAGCGTAAGTGGCATCTCCTCTTAGAATACATCGCCCCCTGCCTGTCTCTCTCCTAGTCCCCCTTTATTCCCTTCAGCATGCTTCAGGATTTCAGGTTTTGAATTTACTTATTATTACACTGGTTCATTGTTTATCTCCTACTTTAGATAGTGAGATTCATGAGAGCTGGGATTTTATTTGCTTTATCACCCCTGCAGTGGTTGATTTGGGCAGTGGGACAACGGTTCACACTTGTTGGATTTGTGTTTATACAACAGCATCATCATGCAGGGCACTCAGTAGGCACTTGTGGAGTAGAATCTCCAAAAGCAATGAGGAAGTTTTCTGGGCATCACTGTGTACAAAGCATTCTGGGTATAGAGTGACGGATGGCAAGGACCTCTTCCATCTGATCCCCACACCGTCTGCCTTGTCAGCTTTGGCAGTCAGAACATGGTAGCGCACAGTTCACTCCAGTTTGATGTCACTCGTAGTGTGATTCCCTGGCTTTGGAACTCTAGCAGTGATACGTACTGGTTGTTTTCAGTGCCTCTGACGTGTGACAAACCTTTTGTCCCTCTTGTCCGCTTTTATGCCTTGTCCCATTTTGGCCGCCCAGTCTCCTGGTGTGAGACCTTTAACAGGTGCTTCTGTAGATTCTGTTTGTTTGAATTAGGGCTCGTTTCCTTCCAGGTATTCACGACTCCTTGCCGTACCTGCTCTGCACGTTGAGAGGAAGCTGGCGGTCTCCATGCCAGGATGAACGGCTCTGTGCTTCTCCAGTTATTTCCTCCTCAGGCAAACCCTGTCACACGTACTAATCTGGTCAGCCTTCTTCTCTTCTGAGATGCTCCTTCACCCATTCTGATATGGACCTGGGGTTTTTCTCCTTTGGCAAATGTATGCCTCTCTCCAGCACCTGTTCCCTCCCCCTTTCCTGCAACACTCCTCCCCCACAAATTCATTTCCTTGTTTAGCTATATCTACGCCTCATCAATAAATTACTTCTCCCTCACTCGCCCAGGCCCTGCAGTTTTATTCCCAGACCTTTCTGGGCCTTGCCCTTAATTATTTGGGCTGCTTACCGACTAGGCTACCTCCCTGTTATTTGTCATGAAGCCTGGTGTAATCGCCTTTCTTCTTTCCTCCCTTTGCTTTCTTATCATTGTTTTACACACTTGTAACTGTCAAATCAGTTCAGTTTTATAAGCCCACAGGTCCTCTCGACAGCAGCATCTCTCCCAAGTAGCCATAGAGGAAAAGAGAAAAAGCGTCGCTCTCCTCCATATTCTTCATTCATCAGCCATTTCATCATCAGGCAATTACTGAGATTCAACTGTGTACTGCCCCCGGCGTTGGGGTGAGCAGTGGTGGTAGAAGGCGCAGACGGGTATTGAACCAGAATTATATTTTGTGGTAAACATGGAACCATGAAGGTTCTTGAGCTGGAAAATGACTGCTTATAGCTATGCCTTAGGAAGGTAGATCTGACACCACTGTGAACCCTGGGCTGAGGAGAAGGATGTCCAGAGGTGGGGCAGCAAGCTAGGGGAGTATTACAGCAGCCCAGGCAGCCCATCATGTTAAACTTGGGTTGTTCAGAAGGACAGAGAGAAGGGTCAATGCAAAAGGGATTTCTGAGGCACAGTTAACATGACTTGATGGTGATTAGAGGTGAGGGACGAGGCGAAATAGTCATGATGATTATAAGATTTCAGACCTGGGAGGGTGGGAGGGTTTGGTTCCGTTACAGAGTGAGGGAATGGAAGAGGAGAGGGGGGAGGAAGTGGGGAGGAGAAACATTGTTATGGGGGAGGGTTGATGAGCTCGGTTTCAGCATCCTGGAAGTGCAGTGCCAATGGCTCGCTGCACAACATTGGGAAATGTGAGACTGGAGCTCACAGGAGAGGCTGGAGCAGGATAAATTTGGGGAGTCATCCAATTAGAAGTGGGAGACATACCAGAGGAGCAGTTGTATGCATATTAAAAGGTAGCTAATACTGCGACCAGTGGGTGTGGAACCCTAGTGTGGTGTGGGCCGGTCCTCTGGGCTGTGGACACTCAGTGGATGGAGCCCCATGGACAGAAGTGTCAGGGGCGATTTTCTCGAAGAGGTGGACTTCCCTTTGCCCCATCGTGTCATTTGTATTTTTTTTTCACGCTTTTCAATCCCTTTTCATATCTGGACACTATTTTCATTTGCATTAATTGTCTTTAACTTCAGTGTTTTCCTTCCTTTCTGTTTATCATCAGTCTGAAAATGGAGAGTAGATCACAGAGGAAATAAAAGCAACCAGTGCAAACTGTGAGTGATTGCCTTTCTGTAAAGCACGCTGGGCAGCAGAGATGGAATCAGAAATTCCTGCTTATTTCCCACTAACGCCAAGGAGGAAAATGATTAAACAAAAGTGTTGTAGAGACCTGTGTGCACTTTGCCTTCCTGAGAACCCCCGTGCGCTGTGCATCCTCTTTACTTGTCCAGAAGACTGGTTGCTCCCACGTCTTTTAGCCCTCACTCTCCTTTACAGCTATTTCTCGGTTTCTGTGTCTCTGTCCTGTGCTAGAATAGAGAAATGAGTCCAGCTTCCTCCGTTGGGCTCATCAGCTGCTCTCATTCCCACTACACTGCGTTATGGCTTTGCTGGCAAGGAAAGGGCTCACTCTGCTCTCTGCATGCATGCCGCCACGTCTATACAAGCTTACGCATGTGTCAGAGGAAGAGTTTGGGAAGCTCTCTCTGCCTGCTAGCTTTGCCAAGACCATTGAATTAAGCAGGCAATTTCCTCTCGCTTTGCCTTTCTGTAAATTTCCCAACCATATGGTATGAGGGGAGTTTTTGGATTATAAATAAACAACTGCTCATAAATCTCAGAGTTTTTGTTTTTCCCTCCAATGGGAATAAATAGAAACCATTGACTTGTAACTTCAGAAAAATGTGTTGGAGAAGAAGATAATGTCTCTCTCTCTTTCTCTGGATATAAATATTCCCCCCCACCATTTCTCCTTATGCAGTATGTCTTTTTTGCTGAGAATCATCTCTCTGGCTGGGTTCCACTGATTTTTTATTGCTGCCATTTTCCAACCTGGATGTAGACTGTTGCTTTAGGCAACATGAGTTTAGCCACATGGGCCTGGCCAGATTGCACTGGCCAGATGGGTTTGGTGCACAATTTCCCCTGCTGGAGTTGTCAGTTCCCCCCGTTTACAGGACACATGCTTCCTCACTGGGCTTGTGGCAAAGAAAGTGAAGCGGTGGATGCTTCCCATTCTTTTTTGGAAGAAGCCCAGCTTGGGCCTCGTGCATGTTGGTCTGTGGGGTAGGCTGCAGCTTGGCCTCCCTTAAAGTGCAGATCTGTTGAAGGCATGAAGATGCCCAACGTTTGGCAGCCCTTTTGTTTCCTTTCCCACTACTAACTCTACTGTGAATCGGATGAGCATGTCAGCCGCCTAGGACAAAGGCCAGGATGGCATCCTGGGACTGGGGTGGTTCAGGCAAGGCACAGCTCAAAGAAGGCATGAGTCATAGTGTGAATGCAGATTTTGGCCTAGGAGGTAAGCTGAGTGTCGGTGCTGCTAGGTCAGCATGGGGTAAGGGAGCTCATAGTGGGGAGGGGGCAGGAAGGCAGGGGCCAAGGGCAGAGGTCAGCAGGTGGGGCCCATGGGCCAAATCCAGCCTGCCTCCTGTTTTTGTATAGCCTGTGTGCTAAGCACAGCTTTCACATTTTTCAATGGTTGAAAAACAAATCAAAAGGATACCATGTTTTGAGTGGGGTAGTTCAACTCATGCTTGCCAGCCAGCCTTCGGGAGCACACATCCAGATATCCGCAGTCCATCCTGACTTCTCACGCTCAGTCCAGCCTCTTTATTCTCACGGAGGTGGAAAATAGAGGGCTAAATCTCCCTGGTTAAACATCTGTTCCTTAGCACCATTGAGAAGCTGATTTTAGGATTGGGTTGCGATGGCCTCTCTTTAAGGCATCTGCCAGTTTCTTTGGCTCAGAGAAGTATGACTTGCATTCTGAAGTCAGGCAGACATGATTTCAGACACCCACCGCGCTACTTAGCAGATGTGAACTTGAGCAAGCCGCTTGGTCTCTTTGAGAGTAGTTTCTCCCTCCCTCCCTCCCTCCCTCCCTCCCTCCCTCCCTCCCCTCCCTCCCCCTCCCTCCCCCTCCCTCCCCCTCCCCCTCCCTCCCCCCTCCCTCCCCCCTTCCTTCTCTCTCTCTCTCCCTTGCTCCCTCCTTCCCTCCTTCCTTCCTTCCTTCAACATTAAGGTCTTTCAGTCTTGGAACTGAAAATGTGTGTCCTTTTGCAAGCCTCTCGCTATTTCCTCCACCACACAGCCCCTGGCAACCACTATTCTACTCTCTGTTTCTGTGAGTTTGAGTCTTTTTAATTTTTTAGATTCCGCATATTAAGCGATACCATGCAATATTTATCTTTCTCTGACTGGTTTATTTCATTTAGCATAATACCCTCCAGCTTCATCCATGTTGTCACAATTGGCAGGATTTCTTTCTTATTTAAAGCTAAATATTATTTCATTGTATATGTGTGAATATATGTATAAATGTATATATATATACACACACACATATACACACATATATATGTATGTATGTCACATTTTCTTTATTCATTCATCCGTTGACAGACACTTAGGTTGTTTCTATACCTTGGCTATTGTGAATTATGCTGCAGTGAACGTGGGAGTACAGATATCTCTTTGAGATCCTCTATTACCTTTGGATATATACCTAGAAGTGGAATTGCTGGATATGGTATTTCTAGTTTTAATTTTTATTTATTTATTTATTTTTTGTGGTACACGGGCCTCTCACTGTTGTGGCCTCTCCCGTTGCGGAGCATAGGCTCCGGATGCGCAGGCTCAGCGGCCATGGCTCACGGGCCCAGCCGCTCTGCGGCATGTGGGATCTTCCCGGACCGGGGCACGAACCCGTGTCCCCTGCATCAGCAGGCGGCCTCTCAACCACTGCGCCACCAGGGAAGCCCTAGTTTTAATTTTTAAAGGAAACTTTGTACTGTTTTCTATAATAGCTGTTCCAGTTTACATTTCAACCAGCAGTGTATGGGGGTTCCCCTTTATCCATATCCTCACCAGCATTTTTTTTATTTCTTATTTTTGTTTAGATAATAGACATCCTAACAGGTGTGAGGTGATATCTCATTGTGGTTCTGATTTGTGTTTCCCTGATGACTGGTGATGCTGAGCACCTTTTCATAAATCTGTTGGCTGTTTGTATGTCTTGTTTGGAAAAATATCTTTTCAGATTCTTTGCCCACTTTTAAGTGGGTCATTTGTTTTTTTGCTATTGCGTTGTATGGGTTCATCATATATTTTGGATATTAACCTCTTATTGAATATGTGGTTTGCATACAGTTTCTTCCATTCCATAGGTTGCCTTTTCATTTGTGAATGTGAAAAAAAAATCGTTTCTTTTTCTATGCAGAAGTTATTTTGGTTGAGGCAGTCCTATTTGTTTATTTTTGCTTTTGTTGCCTTTTCTTTTGGTGTCAAATTAAAAAAAAAAATCATTGCTAAGACCAGTGTCAAGGAGCTTGCCTCCTATGCTTTCTTCTAGGAATTTTATGGTTTCAGATCTTACATTCAAGCCTTTAATCCATTTTGAGTTGATTTTTGCATATGGTGTAAGATAATGGTCCAGTTTCATTCTTTTGCATGTGGATATCCAATTTCCCCAGCATTATCCTTCTACTGAAGATACTATCCTTTTCCCCATTGTATATTCTTGGTTCCTTTGTCAAAAATTAATTGACCGTATATGCATGTATTTGCTTCTGGACTCTCTTATTATGTTCATTGATATATGTGTCTGTTTTTATGCCAATGCCATACTGTTTTGATTACTATAACTTCGTAATATAGCTTGAAAACAGGACCTGTGATGCCTCCAGCTTTGTTTTTCTTTCTTTTTTCTTTTTGTTAACATCTTTATTGGAGTATAATTGCTTTACAATGGTGTGTTAGTTTCTGCTTTCTAACAAAGTGAATCAGCTATACATATACATATATCCCCATATCTCCTCCCTCTTGCGTCTCCCTCCCATCCTCCCTATCCCACCCTTCTAGGTGGTCACAAAGCACTGAGCTCATCTCCCTGTGCAATGTGGCTGCTTCCCACTAGCTATCTACTTTACATTTGGTAGTGTATATATGTCCATGCCACTCTCTCACTTCGTCCCAGCTTACCCTTCCCCCTCCCCGTTCCCTCAAGTCCATTCTCTATGTCTTTATTCCTGTCATGCCCCTAGGTTCTTCAGAACCACTTTGTTTTTTTTAGATGCCATATATTTGTGTTAACATATGGTATTTATTTTTCTCTTTCTGACTTACTTCACTCTGTATGACAGTCTCTATGTCCAACCAACTCACTACAAATAACTCAATTTCGTTTCTTTTCATGGCTGAGTAACATTCCATTGTATATATGTGCCACATCTTCTTTATCCATTCATCTGTTGATGGACACTTAGGTTGCTTCCATGTCCTAGCTATTGTAAATAGAGCTGCAATGAACATTGTGGTACATGACTCTTTTAGAATTATGGTTTTCTCAGGGTATATGCCCAGTAGTGGGATTGCTGGGTCGTATGATAGTTCTGTTTTTAGTTTTTTAAGGAACCTCCATACTGTTCTCCATAGTGCCTGTATCAATTTACATTCCCACCAACAGTGCAAGAGGGTTCCCTTTTCTCCACACCCTCTCCAGCGTTTATTGTTTGTAGATTTTTTTGATGATAGCCATTCTGACTGGTGTGAGGTGATACCTCACTGTAGTTTTGATTTTCATTTCTCTAATGATTAGTGATGTTGAGCATCCTTTCATGTGTTTGTTGGCAATCTGTATATCTTCTTTGGAGAAATGTCTGTTTAGGTCTTCTGCCCATTTTTGGATTGGGTTGTTTGTTTTTTTGATATTGAGCTGCATGAGCTGCTTGTAAATTTTGGAGATTAATCCTTTCTTAAGATTGATTTGGCTATTAGGGGTCTTTTGCAGCTCTGTACAAATTTGAGTTTTGTTTTTTCCTGTGTAACCAGTATCAGAAATGCTCTTAGAATTTTGATAGGGATTACACTGAATCTATAGATCACTTTGGGTACTATGGACATTTTAACAATATTAATTCTTCCAATCCATGAATGTGTTATATCCTTTCACTTACTTGTATCTTCTTTAATGTCTTTTATCAGTGTCTTACAGGTTTCAGTGTAGAGATCTTTCACTTCCTTTTTTTTCCTTTTAAATTTTTTTAATTTTAATTTTTGAAAATTTTATTGCCGTATAGTTGATTTACAATGTTATGTTAATTTCTGCTGTACAGCAAAGTGATTCAGTTATACACATATACACATCTTTTTTATATTCTTTTCCATTACAGTTTATCACAGGGTATTGAATATAGTTCCTTGTGCTACATAGTAGGACCTTGTTGTTTGTCCATCTTTTATATACTAGTTTGCATCTGCTAATCCCAAACTCCCAATCCTTTCCTCCCCCACCCTCCCTCCCCCTTGACAACCATCAGTCTGTCCTCTATGTCTGTGAGTCTGTTTCTGTTTTGTAGATAAGTTCATTTGTGTCGTATTTTATTTATTTATTTCCCTAATTCTCTGGCTTACAATTAACCTATAATTTCATGATGAGGAACACATTTTAAACTTAGAAATCCGTAAGTGTGTTTAATCACTCTTCAAATTTTATAGGAATTCTCTATCTTCAAATTACCTATAAACTCCTCAGTATAAATCAAAGTGAGTCCATTTATTATCCTGCTTGATTCACCTGCTTACATCAAAGTTCATACCCATACATTTTCTCCATTTGCAATATCCTTTGCCTTTTTCTACCAGACATCATCATTGTTGTTAAGTGCACAAACTCTGGCACTGTACTACCTGGATTCAACTCCTAGCTTAGCCATTTATTAGTTGTGTGACTTTGGACAATTTGCTTAATGTCTCCATGCTGTAGTTTCCCTCGGTGGAACAGGAATAATAATAATCACTTCAAGGTTGTAAGACATAAGTGAGTCAATGTACACACTGTATTTGGAGTAGTGCCTGACATGTAGCAAGTATGATACATGAGCTAATCATCATTACCTTTCACTTTTTATTCTATTGTCTTTTTTGTGCATGTGTGTGTGGCTTTCATTTTATTTTATTTATTTGTTTTTTATAAGTCATCAGTTTTATACACATCAGTGTATATATGTCAATCCCAATTGCCCAATTCATCACACCCGCCCCCCCCACACCATTTCCCCCCCCCGCTTGGTGTCCATACGTTTGTTCTCTACATCTGTGTCTCAATTTCTGCCCTGCAAACTGGTTCATCTGTACCATTTTTCTAGTTTCCACATATATGCGTTAATAAACGATATTTGTTTTGCTCTTTCTGACTTACTTCACTCTGTATGACAGTCTCTACATCCATCCACGTTTCTACAAATGACCCAATTTTGTTCCTTTTTATGGCTGAGTAATATTCCATTGTATATATGTACCACATCTTCTTTATCTATTCGTCTGTCAATGGGCATTTAGGTTGCTTCCATGACTTGGCTATCGTAAATAGTGCTGCAGTGAACATTGGGGCGCATGTGTCTTTTTGAATTATGGTTTTCTCTGGGTATATGCCCAGTAGTGGGATTGCTGGATAACATGGTAATTCAATTTTTAGTTTTTTAAGCAACCTCCATATTGTTCTCCATAGTGGCTGTAACAGTTTACATTCCCACCAACAGTGCAAGAGGATTCCTGTTTCTCTGCACCCTCTCCAGCATTTGTTGTTTGTAGATTTTCTGATGATGCCCATTCTAACTGGTGAGAGGTGATAACCTCATTGTAGTTTTGATTTTCATTTCTCTAATAATTAGTGATGATGAGCAGCTTTTCATATGCTTCTTGGCCATCTGTATGTCTTCTTTGGAGATATGTCTATTTAGGTCTTCTGCCCATTTTTGAATTGGGTTGTTTGTTTTTTAATATTGAGCTGCATGAGCGGTTTATATATTTTGGAGATTAATCCTTTGTCCGTTGATTCGTTTGCAAATATTTTCTCCCATTCTGAGGGTTGTCTTTTCGTCTTGTTTATGGTTTACTTTGCTGTGCAAAAGCTTTTAAGTTTCATTAGGTCCCATTTGTTTATTTTTGTTTTTATTTCCATTACTCTAGGAGGTGGATCAAAAAAGATCTTCCTGTGATTTATGTCAAAGGGTGTTCTTCCTATGTTTTCCTCTAAGAGTTTTATAGTGTCCGGTCTTACACTTAGGTCTCGAATCCATTTTGAGTTTATTTTTGTGTATGGTGTTAGGGAGTGTTCTAATTTCTTTCTTTTACATGTAGCTGTCCAGTTTTCCCAGCCCCACTTATTGAAGATACTGCTTTTTCTCCACTGTATATCCTTGCCTCCTTTGTCATAGATTAGTTGACCATAGGTACATGGGTTTATCTTTGGGCTTTCTATATTGTTCCATTGATCTATGTTTCTGTCTTTGTGCCAGTACCATATTGTCTTGATTACTGTAGCTTTGTAGTATAGTCTGAAGCCAGGTAGTCTGATTCCTCCATCTCCGTTTTTTTTCCCTCAAGACTGCTTTGGCTATTTGGGGTCTTTGGCGTCTCCATACAAATTTTAAGATTTTTTGTTCTAGTTCTGTAAAAAATGCCATTGGTAATTTGATAGGGATTGCATTGAATCTGTAGATTGCTTTGGGTAGTGTAGTCATTTTCACAGTATTGATTCTTCCAATCCAAGATCATGGTATATCTCTCCATCTGTTGGTATCATCTTTAATTTCTTTCATCAGTGTCTTATAGTTTTGTGCATACAAGTCTTTTGTCTCCCTAGGTAGGTTTATTCGTAGGTATTTTATTCTTTTCGTTGCAATGGTAAATGGGAGTGTTTCCTTAATTTCTTTTTCAGATTTTTCATCATTAGTATATAGGAATGCAAGAGATTTCTGTGCATTAATTTTGTATCCTGCTACTTTACCAAATTCATTGATTAGCTCTAGTAGTTTTCTGGTGGCATCTTTAGGATTCTCTGTGTATAGTATCATGTCATCTGCAAACAGTGACAGTTTTACTTCTTTTCCAATTTGTATTCCTTTTATTTCTTTTTCTTCTCTGATTGCCATGGCTAGGACTTCCAAAACTGTGTTGAATAATAGTGGTGAGAGTGGACATCCTTGTCTTGTTCCTGATCTTAGAGGAAATGCTTTCAGTTTTTCACCATTGAGAATGATGTTTGCTGTGGGTTTGTCATATATGGCCTTTATTATGTTGAGGTAGGTACCCTCTATGCCCATATTCTGGAGAGTTTTTATCATAAATGGTGTTGAATTTTGTCAAAAGCTTTTGCTGCACCTATTGAGATGATCACATGGTTTTTATTCTTCAGTTTGTTAGTATGGTGTATCACATTGATTGATTTGCATATATTGAAGAATCCTTGCATCCCTGGGATAAATCCCACTTGATCATGGTGTATGATCCTTTTAATGTGTTGTTGAATTCTGTTTGCTAGTACTTTGTTGAGGATTTTTGCATGTGTATTCATCAGTGATATTGGTCTGTAATTATCTTTTCTTGTAGTATCTTTGTCTGGTTTTGGTATCAGGGTGATGGTGACCTCATAGAATGAATTTGGGAGTCTTCCTTCCTCCACAATTATTTGGAAGAGCTTGAGAAGGATGGTTGTTAGCTCTTCTCTAAATGTTTGATAGAATTCACCTGTGAAGCCATCTGGTCCTGGACTTTTGTTTGTTGGCAGATTTTTTGGTTTTTTTTGTGGTACGCGGGCCTCTCACTGTTGTGGCCTCTCCCGTTGCGGAGCACAGGCTCCGGACGCACAGGCGCAGCGGCCATGGCTCATGGGCCCAGCCGCTCCGCGGCATGTGGGATCTTCCCGGACCGGGGCATGAACCCATGTCCCCTGCATCGGCAGGCGGACTCTCAACCACTGCACCACCAGGGAAGCCCTGTTGGAAGATTTTTAATCACAGTTTCAGTTTCATTACTTGTGATTGGTCTGTTCATATTTCCTATTTCTTCCTCATTCAGTCTTGGAAGGTTATACCTTTCTAAGCATTTGTCCATTTCTTCCAGATTGTCCATTTTATTGGCATAGAGTTGCTTGTAATAGTCTCTTAGCATGCTTTGTATTTCTGCAGTGTCTGTTGTAACTTCTCTTTTTTCATTTCGAATTTTGTTGATTTGAGTCCTCTCCCTCTCTTTCTTGATGAGTCTGGCTAATGTTTTATCTATTTTGTTTATCTTCTTAAAGAACCAGCTTTTAGTTTTATTGATCCTTCCTATTGTTTTCTTTGTTTCTATTTCATTTATTTCTGCTCTGATCTTTATTTCTTTCCTTCTGCTAACTTTGGGTTTTGTTTGTTCTTCTTGCTCTAGTTCCTTTAGGTGTAAGGGTAGATTGTTTATTTGAGATTTTTATTGTTTCTTGAGGTAGGCTTGTATAGCTATAAACTTCCCTCTTAGAACTGCTTTTGCTGCATCCCATAGGTTTTGGATCATCGTGTTTTCATTGTCATTTGTCTCTAGGTATTTTTTGATTTCCTCTTTGATTTCTTCAGTGATCTCTTGGTTATTTAGTCATGTATTGTTTAGCCTCCATGTGTTTGTGTTTTTTATGTTTTTTTCCCTGTAATTGATTTCTAATCTCATAGCATTGTGGTCAGAAAAGATACTTGATATGATTTCAATTTTCTTAAATTTACTGAGGCTTCATTTTTTGACCCAAGATGTGATCTATCCTGGAGAATATTCCATGCGCACTTGAGAAGAAAGTGTAATCTGCTGTGTTTGGATGGAATGTCCTATAAATATCAATTAAATCTAACTGCTCTATTGTGTCATTTAAAGCTTCTGTTTCCTTATTTATTTTAATTTTGGATGATCTGTCCATTGGTGTAAGTGAGGCGTTAAAGTCCCCCACTATTATTGTGTTACTGTCGATTTCCTCTTTTAGAGCTGTTAGCAGTCGCCATATGTATTGAGGTGGTCCTATATTGGGTGCATATATATTTATAAATGTTATATCTTCTTGGATTGATCCCTTGATCATTATGTAGTGTCCTTCCTTGTCTCTTGTAACATTCTTTATTTTAAAGTCTATTTTATCTGATGTGAGTATTGCTACTCCAACTTTTTTTGATTTCCATTTGCAGGGAATATCTTTTTCCATCCCCTCACTTTCAGTCTGTATGTGTCCCTAGGTCTGAAGTGGGTCTCTTGTAGACAGCATATAGATGGGTCTTGTTTTTGTATCCATTCAGCAAGCCTGTGTCTTTTGGTTGGAACATTTAATCCATTCACGTTTAAGGTAATTATCGATATGTATGTTCCTATGACCATTTTCTTAATTGTTTTGGGTTTGTTTTTGTAGGTTCTTTTGTTCTCTTGTGTTTCCTACTTAGAGAAGTTCCTTTAGCATTTGTTGTAGAGCTGGTTTGGTGGTGCTGAATTCTCTTAGCTTTTGCTTGTCTGTAAAGCTTTTGATTTCTCTATGGAATGAATGAGATCCTTGCTGGGTAGAGTAATCTTGGTTGTAGGTTCCTCTCTTTCATCACTTTAAGTATATCATGCCACTGCCTTTTGGCTTGTAGAGTTTCTGCTGAGAAATCAGCTGTTAACCTTATGGGAGTTCCCTTGTATGTTATTTGTCGTTTTTCCCTTGCTGCTTTCAATAATTTTTCTTTGTCTTTAATTTTTGCCAGTTTGATTACTATGTGTCTCTGTGTGTTTTTCCTTGGGTTTATCCTGTATGGGACTCTCTGCACTTCCTGAACTTGGGTGGCTATTTCCTTTCTCATGATAGGGAAGTTTTCGACTATAATCTCTTCACATATTTTCTCAGGTCCTTTCTCTCTCTCTTCTCCTTCTGGGATCCCTATAATGCGAATGTTCTTGCATTTAATGTTGTCCCAGAGGTCTCTTAGGCTGTCTTCATTTCTTTTCATTCTTTTTTCTTTATTCTGTTCTGTGGCAGTGAATTCCACCATTCTGTGTTCCAGGTCAGTTATCCATTCTTCTACCTCGGTTCTTCTGCTATTGATCCTTCTAGTGTAGTTTTCATTTCAGTTATTGTATTGTTCATCTCTATTTGTTTGTTCTTTAATTCTTCTAGGTCTTTGTTAAACATTTCTTACATCTTTTTGATCTTTGCCTCCATCGTTTTTCCGAGGTCCTGGATCATCTTCACTATCATTATTCTGAATTCTTTTTCTGGAAACCTATCTCCACTTCATTTAGTTGTGTTTCTGGGGTTTTACTTTGTTCCTTCATCTGGTGCATAGCCCTCTGCCTTTTCATCTTGTCTATCTTTCTGTGAATGTGTTTTTTGTTCCACAGGCTCCAGGATTGTAGTTGTTCTTGCTTCTGCTGTCTGCCCTCTGGTGGATGAGGCTATCTAAGAGGCTTGTGCAAGTTCCTTGATGGGAGGGACTGGTGGTGGGTCGTGCTGACTGTTGCTCTGGTGGGCAGAGCTCAGTAAAAGTTTAATCTGCTTGACTGTTGATGGGTGGGGCTGTTTGGTCTGAGGCGACCCAACACTGGAGCCTACCTGGGCTCTTTGGTGGGGCTAATGGTGGACTCAGGGAGGGTTCGCGCCAAGGAGTACTTCCCAGAACTTCTGCTGCCAGTGTCCTTGTCCCCACGGTGAGCCACAGCCACCACCCGACTCTGCAGGAGACCCTCCAACACTAGCAGGTAGTTCTGGTTCAGTCTCCCCTGGGGTCACTGCTCCTTCCCCTGGGTCCCCGTGCGCACACTACTTTGTGTGTGCCCTCCAAGAGTGGAATCTTTGTTTCCCCCAATCCTGTCAAAGTCCTGCAGTCAAATCCCACTAGCCTTCACAGTGTGATTCTCTAGGAATGCCTTCTCCCGCTGCTGGACCCCCAGGTTGGGAACCTGACTTGGGGCTCAGAACCTTCACTGCAGTGGGTGGACTTATGTGGTATAAGTGTTCTCCAGTCTGTGAGTCACCCACCCAGCAGTTATGGGATTTGATTTTACTGTGATTGCACCCCTCCTACTGTCTCATTGTGACTTCTCCTTTGTCTTTGGATGTGGGGTGTCTTTTTTGGTGAGTTCCAACGTCTTCCTGTCGATGATTGTCCAGCAGCTAGTTGTGATTCTGTTGTTCTCGCAAGAGGGAGTGAGAGCACGTCCTTCTACTCCACCATCTTGGTTCCTAATCCTCACTTCCTTGATTAAATTTATTCTTAAGTATTTTATTCTTTTTGATACAACTCTGATGGGATTGTTTTCTTAATTTTTCTTTCTAATAGTTCATTGTTGGTATATAGAAACACAACTGATTTTTGTATGGTGATTTTGTATTCTGCAACTTTACTGCTGCTTATTAGTTCTAACAGATTTTTTGTTTTTTGGGTGTTTTTGTTGGAGTCTTTAGTGTTTCCTATATATAAGATTATGTCATCTGCAAACAAAGACAGTTTTACTTCTTTTTTTCCCCCAATTTGTATGCCTGTTATCTCTCCTTCTTGCATTATTGCTCTGGCTAGGACTTCAAAGTTTATGTTGAATAAGAGTGGTGAGAGTGGGCATCCTTGTCTTGTTTCTGATCTTAGAGGAAAAGATTTCAACTTTTTACCACTGAGTAATAATTAATAATATCATTAGCTGTGGGCTTGTTATGTGGGCTTGCCTTTGTTATGTAGAGGTGAATTCCTTCTAAACCCAATTTGTTGAGAGTTGTTTTTTTTTAAATGTTTTGTTATGAAAGGATGTTGAAATATCCTGGTTTCTTTATCTGAAATATTGGGATAAAAGTAAAAATATCTGTCTTAATGAAAGTGCCTGACACATGGTTTGTTTGTTCGTTTTCCGATTAACATGGTGTTTTGAGTATTTAGAATAGTGTCAAACAAGTCATAGGCACTGTATAAATAATTTGCAAATGAATAGGTAATCAGCAAAGTATATTCCTGTTCTTTTGGTGAGTAGAATGTGTCTCAGTTGAGCTCAGAATATTTTTGGAAGCAAGAAGGCATTAGTTGGTCAGTCTTTTATGTATAAGACAAAATCCTAACTTCAAAATTCTGAAATCTCACCTAATGTTTGTGGCAGAGACTGAATAGAAACAGGCATACCAGCAAGATATTATGGGTTTGATTCCAGACCACTGCAGTAAAATGAATATGGCAGTAAAATGAGTTATCCACATTTTTTGGTTTCCCAGTGAATGTAAAAGTTATGTTTACACTATACTGTAGTATATTAAGTGTGCAGTAGCATTATGATGAAAAAAACCAAGGTACATACCTTAATTAAAAATACCTTATTGCTAAAAAATGCTATCATCTGAGCCTTCAGCTAGGCAGAATTTTTTTGCATTAGTAACATGAAAGATCACTGATCACAGATCATCATAACAAATAAAATGATAATGAAGAAGTTTGAAATATTGTGAGAATTACCAAAATGTGGCACAGAAACACGAAGTGAGCAAATGCTGTTGGAAAAATGGTGCCGATAGACTCGCTCGATGCAGGGTTGCCATGACCCTCCAGTTTGTAAAAAACCCAGTATCTGCCAAGCGCAAAAAAGCAAAACCCAATAAAATGAGATATGCCTGTGTTCACGAAGCCTGTTTCATCTTCATCCAGGACAAACAATTAGACTACATTCTTTCACTGACATGTAGTCATAGGACTGAACTCTGGCCCATAGAAGGAGGCTAGGAGTGATGGGTGCCACTTCCATACATGGTAAAAACAATGCTCACTCATTTTTCCTTCCACCAGTTCAATTGAGAATTCCTAAGATTTGGAAGATAGCAGAACCCTGATATGAGAGGAGCTCAGTTCTTTGAGTCATGGTACGGAACCAGAGCCCCTTCCTGCCCCTCACCTCCCTGCTAGTCCATATTGGACTGTGGTGTGAGAAGTACACTAACATAGTGTTAAGTCACTGACGCGTTGGTGGTGTTTGCTACTGCAGTTAGCTCCTCAGTGCATACAGTCTCTGGAATGCATATCCAGCCCTCCTACTCCTACATTCACTTTGTTCTCCAGCCAGAATGTCTTTTTACTATTCCCAAGATACACTGTATTTTTCCAGCATCTAGCATAGCACCTTTTACACCATAGGCGCTCAATAAACGTCTGTTGATTGATTTCTGGGTCGAAGAATGAAACAGCAGCTTCCTATAAAATGCAAGCATGTTTTATGTTAGACCGATCTGATATTTCAGAGGAAATATACATTTGGGGGTGATTCTCTACTACAGGATTTAGTATACAGATCTTAAACAGAGAGTTCAGCTTACCTGGAACATTAAATCTAATGTTAAATTTACACACAGCCTTTCAGGGAGGTTCCTACCATATACAAGGAAAATCCAGCCATATAGAATTCTAGATGTGTTAGAGCAGCTTTGCAGATGGGCTCCATCCAGGAGAGATGGTTCTAGGCCGGGATATATGACCTTGCAGTAAATTTTAGGGGCCCAGAGGTCTTCCCATCCATATTCAAGTGCTTACAATAGAAACAGCCTATCTTTCCTCCACTTTGAGAAAGACTCACCTAGCTTTTCTTTCATGCTCTTGCCCCTCTGATGAATTGTATGACTGGTGTTGAAAATCCAGAGTGTGACCACTACTTAACTTTCTGCTGCTTTTACACAAATTAGGTCAGAAAATGGAGGGGAAATGAATTATACTCTCGGTCAGAGGTTGTACAGAGAACTGTAGTTGCCCAGTGTTGTTTTCTTTCATCCATCAAGTATGTTGGACATCTTGCCATCTTCTCAATGCTAACCATCACAGTAATAATAGAAGGCATTTGCTGAGTGTTATGTGCTATAAGCCTTAGGTTAACTTGAGGTTAACATTCCCTTTACCCACCCATCAGCTGCTGCAAGAAATGTGATGACTTCCTCCAGAGGTCACCCCTTCCCACATCTGCGATGGCCAATGACTGGCTGGTATGGGGCACAAAAGCCTGGCCGTTTGCCTCAGAATGGCTTAAGTCTGTGGTGAGAGTTCTGCACCAGAGTCCCCCTGTGGATCAAGCTTTACCTGGAACCACAACCCTGTTGGTCTGATGCCCCTTCCCTATCTTGCCTCCCTCTCTTCCATTAGGTTTGGCCTAAGAGCACTCCCTCAATCATTCTTAAGCTTCCAAATCCCAGACTCAAGCTCTGATTTTAGACAACTCAGCCTAGGATGTTTTTTCTTTTTTCTCAAGGTCACTTTATACTCTGCTCCAGAGATGTCAGTTCTACTCTTGCTTCCGTCCATGGTAACAGTATTCTCTTAGGCGCTCAGGCTTAGAACCTTGACGTTGTCTTTACCTGTTCCTTCTCTGTCCCTGTCCAGGAAACACAGTGTGCGTCTTCTGTGCTCCTCTTTCATTTCTTACAACACAATATCATCAGGTTAGTGGATGGATTCCTAGTAAGTCTTTCTACCTCCAGAAGGACAGGCTTCACCAACCCATCATATCCATCAGCAACAGATTAGTCTTTCCAGATGGGCTTCTATCATGTCCCTACCCTATTCCAGAACCTTGGGGGCCCCAATTGCTTGTAGGATTAAGTTCAAGCTCTTTAGCAGATATTCAAGACCCTCCACAAAGTCTTATTCTACTTATCTAAACTTACACCCTTTTATGCCTGTGTATAAACATTTCTTTCAGGCTGGGCCCATCTCCTAATTTTCTTCTGAAAATACGTGCATGTTTCAGGTTCCAAGCCTTTGAACATGGTCTTTGTATTCCTTTGGGCTCCTAATACTCCACCTTTTCCTCAAAGTTCACCTCTTCAATGAAATCTCCCTTCCTCTCCTCTGAGCTCCTTTAGCGCTAATGAATATCATTATCTTCATCATTTTCATCATCATCATCATCATCATCGCCATCACATTAAGAACCTATATATAATATGCCTGAAATTGTGATAAATGTTTTATGTGCATTTCCTCATTGAGTTCTTCACTGAGTTCTGAAAACAACCCTGTGAGGTACTTAGTTTAGGTAGTTTTGCCTGTTTTATAGATCAGAAAACCTAAGTTCAAAGAGGTTAAGCGACCTGCCCAAAATCACATAGTAAGGGGTGTGGAGGCAGGTCTTGAAGGCACCATGACACCAAAATGTGTGTACTTAACCACACTGCTATCCTATTGAATTTGGTCTAACTTCTTCCTACTCATTTATCCTTTATTCACTTTTTCATTGAAAATAGTGATTGAGTGCCAGGGACTGGACACTAGGGACTTAGTAGGGCCCTTGTCCTCACAGAGTTTTATCTAATTGTTTTCCTGAGCCCCTTTCCTAATTGCTGTCCCTCTCCCTAAGCTTCTCCCTCCCCACTAATCTCTCCGGGAGAGGACTCTATCGAAATTTCACCTGTGTGCTGTGTCATTTTGCCTGTCATTTCCTGATGGTTCAGGTGCTGTGTTTAAAATGACATGTCCCTTGGCCTTCAGGACTGACTCATGCCATGCTTTTTAGTTATTTAGTGAGAAATGGTCTTGTCTCCCCAAGACCATATGATACTTTCTGAGAGCATTCCCGTAGGTGCCTAGATTAGGTGATCCGTAGGCTGGTAGACCTTTGGGAAGCTGAACACTTATTCCAGAGACATGCCCAAGCCCAGGCAATTCTTTTTCAGGACCTCAGTAGCCCTTGGTGATGACAGATTTGCATCCCTAGAGCATAGATCTGCATTTTGAAAGCAACCAGAAGCCATTTGGAGCTTGGTCAGATGCACAGAAGGTTGGAGATGGCAGGGACTTTTGAGATCACTGATTCCAACCCTCTCATTTTACAAAAGAGGAGAGTAAGCAAACTGTGAAGCATTGTTTTGGGTTGGAAACAAGGAGTGTCTGTAACGATAAGATTCTGGAAGCCCAATAGACCAGAACTTGTGGGCCTCGCTGAATGCTGAAGTTTGAGCCCCTGGGGACAGTCAGCGCTTTGTGTTGCTGCCAGTCCTGGTGTTTGTTGGTGGGCTGGGAGGTACTGCTCCCCACCAGGCTTCTGGCTCTTCTCCGCATCTTGACCTGCGCACTTGAGCACCGCCTTTCCCCGTGGGAGCAGCCTGTGTCAGGAAAGGCACTGAGCTCCAGGGACTCCGAGAGGATGTGAGCCTGAGGAGTGTCTGTGTATGTTGAGGGGGGTGGGCTGTGCGGAGCTGGCTTCTACAGGATCTCGCATGAATTGGCAGTGAATGTCTTTTAGTATAAAGACACCGTCCTTTCTTTCCAGTGATACTTTTGGCCTGGGCTTCTGTAGCCTCTCTGTACCAAAGACCCCAGACCCAGGTGTCTGGGATAAAATATTTTCCCGTTCAGTAGATTGTTCAGGCTATAGGCAGTGCCTGTCATCATTTCATGCAGCCCTTCTCATTTTTCAGAGGGGAAGTAAAGGATGGCGGTTAAATGGCTTTAGAAAGAAATGAAAGTGTATCCAAGAACTAAGCTGATTCTTGCACTGTGCTTTATGTAGATTTTCTCGTTGGGTCCTCCCAACAACCCTGCCTGGTAGCAATTATTATGCCTATATTAGAGATGGGAAAACTGAGGCCCAGAAAGCAAAGGCAATGTGCACAGGGTTATATTGCTAGTAGGTGGGAGAGCAGGAATTCTAGCCTAATTTTGACTTCAAATGCTCTCCTTTTTAATACCTGTAATACCTCCTAGTAGGAAATGTCTTCAGAGATTCCCTGAAAGGATGAGTCAGTGAAATCTCTACTATGTGATACTTTGAGAAACAGATGCTTAGTTACCACTGTTTCCAATAAACAGCTACGAATTGAAGTAGAGCGCACGGGATTTGGAATCCATTGACCTGGGTTCAAGTTCCAGCACTGTCATTTAGTCACTTAACCTTTCTGAGTCTCTATTTCCTCATTTTTCTGACAAAGATAAAATACCTTTGTAAAAGGGTCATCGCGAGAATTAAATGAAATATCTCAAGAGAAAGTGTTTCGTATAAAGCACTACGCAAATGTTAGTTCCTTAAATGCCACAGCGACTTAGGGTGGCAGTCTCCCGAGAAATCAGTTATTGAGCCCACGTGTGAGCCAAAGGCTTGATCCCCGACCTCAAGAAGCTTATAGTTTTGGCGGGGAGAAGAGGCAATGAAAATCAGAGGGTATAGGCCAAATTGTGCTGCAGTGATATAAAAGTAGTAAAGAATCAGAGAAAGGAAATATCACTGCAGGGCAAGGTAGATGAGAAGGCTTTATGTAGGAGGCTGGATTTGAACTTTATGGGGTCTGGCGAAGAAGACTGTTTGAGGTGAGAGGAGATTTGCAGGAAGTCCATAGCTTTAATTACAACTTGAAAAGATCTCTTTGTAAGTTGCAGTCCTCTGGGACCCGGTTGTTTGACGTAGAGCAGCAGTTCGCAAAGTGTGGTCCTGGGAACCCTGGGGAATGCCCACAACCCTATCAGGGGATTAATGAATATATTTTATGATAATAGTAAGTGTTATTTGCCCTTTTTTATTCTCATTCACTCACAAGTGTACAGTAGAGTTTTCTAGAAGCTACATGACGTATGTGATGTCGTAACGATTAAATGCAGACGTTGATATGAGAATCCAACTGTCTTCCATTAAGTCGGATATTAAGGAGCTTTGCAAAAAGTGTAAAAAAAAAAAAAAGCCACACTTTCTCACTAACTTGTTTTTGTTAGGGAAACTGTAGTTGTTTTTCATAAAATTATGGTATTTATGTTTTATTATTGTTATTTTAAAATAAATGAATAAATATTGTAAAATTTTATCATATGCAATTTCTAATACAGTACAGACTGATGGATATAACATATGAATTAAATCTCTTAGGATCCACAATAATATTTAAAAGTATCAAGGTGGTCCATTGTTAAAGACATGGTATTCCAGTGTAAAGACACAGTTAGGGTCTCATATTTTTATAATGCGTTGGTGCCAACACACCTATTTTTAGAGATTTTAAAATACTAATGCCCAGTGTTGGCCAGTATGCAATGAAACTGGTGCTCCCAAGTACTGTTAGTGGAAGTGCAGATTGACCAGAATATTTATGTCATGCAGAATATTTTGTAACAATTACCATATTAATGATAATTTTTACCCTTTGAACTAATAATTACATTAACATGGATATACTTTAAGGAAACAAAGACGCATACAAAATTTATGTAGAAGAATACACACTACAGTTATTTACTATAAAAATTTGGCCAGAAACCAACCATCTGACCGAGAAGGCAGTTAAAGTAAATTATGATACATTTATACACTGGGATGCTGTAAGGCTTTTAAAATGATTTTGGAAGAATATTAAACAACCTGGTGAGATGCTTAAAATATTATGTTAAGTGAAAAAGTAGGACACCAAACTGTATGCAGAGAACAACCCCCAATTTTGTAAACATACACATGCACACAGAATAGAGAAAAAAAAAAGTACCAAAATGTTAAGTGGATTTTTCTCTGTATAGCGTGGCTATAATTGATGTCTATGTTGCACATTATACTTTTCTATACTTTTGATATTTCTATCATAAGTTTTCAGTCCTTTTAGTTTTTAAAAAGACCCCAGGGCTTCCCTGGTGGCGCAGTGGTTGAGAATCCGCCTGCCGATGCAGGGGATACGGGTTCGTGCCACGGTCCGGGAAGATCCCACATGCCGCGGAGCGGCTGGGCCCGTGAGCCATGGCCGCTGAGCCTGTGCATCCGGAGCTTGTGCTCCGCAATGGGAGAGGCCACAACAGTGAGAGGCCCGCGTACCGCAAAAAAAAAAAAAAAAAAATTAAATTAAATAAAAAATTAAAATTAAAAAAAGACCCCAGAGTGTGGCATTTATCTTCTCTAAGGCCATGGGCTCCAGTCTACTGAGCCAATCCATGGCACCAGGGCTTCAGATGAGTGCTGCCGCAGGTCTCAGAGGGGCACTTCTCTCAGGGCCAAATGATGGTTTAAGAAATACTCTGTGACTTGAGAACAAACCCAACTTCTAGCTAAGTGCTTCTTCTTCTTACTTAGCCTTTCAAAGGAAAGCTTTAAAAAACTGGGATTGGTTTTCATGCCCTATAGCTCTGGTCTGTTGTCAAGAGCGTTTGGGGTGTAGAATGTGGTGTCCAAGAGCGCAATTGTTTAAGTAATGTTGTGTAGCCGGCATGGTGCAGGGAGCATAGCAATCAACATATAATTCTTTTAGAGGAAGAGGTAAATGAGACTTCAGATTTCTGGGCCCATAAGGAGATGGAGTGGCTGTGGTATAAGAGCTTCAAATGGGAGACCTGCAATTCACTCCTGGGTATCTGGGAGTTTCCAGTTCTTTCTTGGGCTGGGAGGTATCCAGTGTTGGAATACTTTAGTCTTCTTTCTTCCCCGAATGACCAGTAAGATAAACGATAGAACCAGCTCTGCCTGAAGGACATCTGCTTTGTTGTTAGTCTCTCCCAGGAGAACCTTTCCCAAGCAGAAGGGAATCTGAATGTGACTATTTAGTCCCTGGGACACATTTGCTCAGCCTGAGTATTCAAACTGCATGGCATTATGCAGCATGCATTAGGGCCTAAGAGAGATACACGAGGTAGTTCCTTGATCTCAGAGGACTTACTCTGTCTGGAAAAAGAAGCCTCATGCACAAAAAGTTAAATAATGACATAAAACAACAGCAGAAGAGAAGAGATGTACATCCCCAGAGAGCGAGTACGATGCTGCCTGAGAGTGACACAGATGCTGAGCGCTAGGAAACCAGAGGCAGGAAAGATGAGAGGCTTCTTGGAGGAGGATAGAAGCTGGAGAAGCCACTCTCTTTTCTACGGGGCTGGTTGCTCAGGGGAAATAGACTTGCTTTAACTGATAAATTAATTAATGATTTGAGTGCCTACTGCATGCAAGGTATTATGTTTATCCCAGAGAAGAGAAAGATTTACAAATAAATGGGGCACAGAGTTTAGCTTCTCTAGGGTAGCGGGGTGGTCTGGAGGCTCTCCATCAGTTTACATCTCTCCATTAGGCAGCTACGCACTTTATCCTGGGGGTTTCTGGATGTGCACAGATATAATTCTGGCATGTCATAGGGACCCAACTGGCTGCATTTAATTTTGAAGGGAAATGGTAAACATCTACTCCCCAGATAGAGATGCCTTGCTAAAACTGTCCAGCACCTTCTAGTTTGTGCCTCATTATTTTTTTTCCCCAGGAAATCTTACTGAACAAAGTGAAGTCTGTTTTCCCTAGACTTGAATTTGTTAGTATTGGCCACCTGCTGGAGGCTGTCTCTGATTATGCATGGCAACTCCTCCAACTTCCCATGTACCTTTTGGTAGCTGACTGCTGATCTGGTGGGGATGGGATGGCTTTGGCCTGCCCACTGGTGGTTATGTAACTATAACTCACCTCCTGTTTGCCCAGAGATGCCTGGGACAATTTCTCCTCCAATGATCACATTATTGTTCTACCATGGGGTCTCCCAGCAACTGGCAGTGAAGTGAACTGCGTGGTGTTAGGGCCATTTACGCTTCACAGTAATCCTAGGAAGGAGATATTTATATTTCCACTGAGCAGATATGAAACAGGAGACTTATGTAATTAGCCTAAGGTTACACAGGCTGGAGTTGAAACCAAATCTGCTTGACACTGAAACAAATCCTCTTATGGTTATGTTGGGTTGTCTTTTCGAATGGAAATGCTTATCTATAATAGAGCTCCTCTACAGATGTGTTAATTTACTGATCTGCCTCATAACTGCACAGTAACAAATCACTTTATTGTGATTATTTTTAACCGCATGAGTGATACATGGCTATATTTTGGTTTGGAAAGCATTGCAACATTACAAGTAAACTCAAGTTCTTATAGCCAACCCACCCCACCCCGGGCCCCTACTCAGAGGTAACTTCTATTACCATGTATTTGCGTTTTCCTCTAGAAATTTTACAATGCACTGGTGTACACACTTACAAACCTAATAGAAATATATTGTTTTGTCCTGTTTGGGTATACTGTTTGTATCTTTAATGCATTATTATTCAGTAGGCTTTTTCATTGAGTAATGTCTTAGAGACTTTTCTAGGTCAATAATCTTGACATCTACCTGATTCTTTAATGCTGTTGTATAGTGTGTGTGTGTGTGTGTGTGTGTGTGTGCATGTTGTGTAAAATACGCTATATTCACGTGCACAAAGGTGCAGTGAATTATGGGATGTCACATCCTCTCAGGGTCTGCTCGTGCTCTCTCCTCTCTCTGGAGGACTTCTTTCCTCCCTTCCCCAGTATGACACAAACAGGCCTCTTGGCTGGTAGGGTTGAGATCTTTCGTCATTTTAAGTCCTCAACATAACAACCCAGCAACCCTATCATCTTAACTGAGATCCTTCAGTGAGAAATGAAGTGTTCACACTTCAGTGGGAAACAAAGACCAAGGATCTGAATGTTTTGGCCCAGCCCACACATGCCAACCTTCCCTCCTAGGTCTGAGCTGGAATGGTGCTGCTGGGGGGTCTACATTTTATTTGATATAAACCATGAATTCTGCATGATCTGGTCTCCAGAGTCAGGTTACCTTCAATTTTCTGCACTTGGACCCCATGATGGCTCTCATTCAGATAGCTGGGGCAGGAGAACATTAACTATTCTGTGTCCCTGTGTCTCTCTTTGTGAGACGAGATAATGCGGCCGTGGAGTCAGATGACACAAAGAGGTGACGGAGAGCTGTGTGAGCTTCTGCCTGTGCATCAGCCTGCCTGTGGTTTTTCTGAAGCAGAGGGTGGGGCTACTATCCACTTGGAGGGTGAAGCTATTGAAGTCACTCGTTTTTGGCTTGGAGTCTGAAATTAGTTTTCTGTCTGGTTATTTGCGGTCAGGTTGGGCTTCTGCCATTGCAGAGATACAAATTAACGCGGCCTTAGGCGCTGGCCTTAAGACGGGGAGTGGAACAGGCCAGAGGGGAGCGTCAGTGGTTTCTCCATTTGGATCATAAAGACTGTCTGGGCAGCCATGGGTCTGGAGCTATGCTGTGGAGACTCCTGCCCTGCCCTTGGAGGGGGCTGTGGTTCACCACACACTGGAGCCCCTTGTTGCCTCTGGTCTTTGATTGTTGACTATTCTTGGTGTAGCTCAGGGGAACACACTCAGGGGGAAAGGCTGGTGGAGGCTTTCCAGGGCCTGGCACGTGGAAGCTTGGTTCTTCCTTTTGATTCCCCAGGCAGCTGGGCCATATTGTACTTTCATGGCATCAATTGGAAACTGGGGCCAAAGATTCCTTAATGATGAATTGGGCGTCCATGTGCCTCACCCCCTAAGCGTAAGGAGTTTATAAATCAAGGGAAAAAACCCAACGTGATTGTCCTTGAGAAAAATACAATCTGGAGTAGTCGTAAAAAAGACAACCACACACATTTATGGCACAGGGGTTTATCAGATGCTAGACTGTGTTTCTCACTGTTCTCTATGGAGTCCTCCCAACAGCGCCGCTATTGTTCAGAGAAGTGAAGAGCTCACAGGGCTAGTTCGTCCAGCACTGGGTATAGTTGTGTTTGCCCTGCTCGCATCTTCCTTTTCTCTACTTAGTGCTCTGCACTTTCAGCAGTTCAAAAGAGATTTCATTTGTTGTTTTTCTTTTAAGGAGCTTTTAGTCATTGCTGAAAAGAAAAAAGCACATAAGCGTATTCAGAGAATAAATAGGGAACTCCTAACGCTGTTGATACAAATGCAGAGGAAGATGTGGGCTGAAGTTGTAGGAAAAGTCTCTAAGATGTAGTTAGTACTAGAGCTGGGAGTCAAAAAGGAGGAAATCTGGACACTTGCCAGCCATAAGCTCACTGGGAGAGTGGAAGATGGGAGGTAAAGGGGGCAAAGGCCTGAGAAGGCCTGAGTGCCAGGCTTAGGCAGACGCTTTGACCTGATGGCAGCCAGACAGGGAAGCGTGAGTTAGGGTATCAGAGACCTTGGCCAGAGTCTTGGGAAGTTGTCTTAGAGACCAAAGCGGGATGGGACCTTGGCTGGTGGTAGGGATGGTAGGGGTTGATATTGTAGTCTGCTAGAGCAGCCCTGGCCACCCAATTGTGCACCGCCTGCTTTTGTAAATACGGTTTTATTGTAACACAGCACACCCATTCATTAATGTATCCTGCTTGGCTTTTTTTGAGCTACAAGGGCAGAGTTGAGTAGTTGTGATAGAGATTGGCAAAACCTAAAATATTTACTCTGTGGCCCTTTTACAGAAAGCAATTTGCTTGCCTGAGCTTTGTAGCTCCTCGTAAGTGTCCCTTACTGGGGAGGGAGGAGGGGTAAGCCCAGTCCCTGGCACGTGGTAGATGCCATAACAGAGAACAGATAGAGATGTGTTAAGAAATGAGCAAAGCAAAAATAAAATTGCTAACAGGAAAAGGAACTATCAGGACTGAGGTTGTTTGCTAATTTAAATAACATCACAGAGAAGGGAGTCCACTGAGAAGATGAAAGACTGATAAGAGAATCAAAGAGTAAAAGACTTGAAATTTCCCAGTTCCTTCCCAGGAGTGAGGCTTGGAGACGGAAGGAGGAGGGGGGCTGAGAGCACAGGTGGCAAACAAGGGGAGGCAGCTGGTGGGACTAGGAGAGCAGTGTGCCCGCCCCGATCCTGCACATCTGGTGGCTGGTGAGAACTGGCAGAGTGCCCTCTGGAGCCCTCTCACCTCTGGCAGGAATGTGGCTTTGGGGATGCAGCGAGGCGGGGTGGTGTTGAGCCCCAGCTCAGCTCTACCAGGAAGCTGACTTGGCTGCGTTGGCTAAAAGTTTTTCTTTTCTGTTCTTTCACTTTTAAAATAGCAAGCCATATGCTTGTTGCCACCATCCGCTCCCGCAGAAGCTCACTAGAGGCGTGAGAGCTTGCTGGGGGGATGGAAGTATAGTGTATTCACAACTCAACCCTGGAAACTGTCGTTGAGAGACTGGCTTTGGGTGACTACCAGGGTTATGGGAAGTTAGGCTGAGGGGGTCCTCCTGGAATGTACAGGCCCACACGGAAGTCTTCTGGAGGCCTATCAGGATGGGACAGGAGCTCTGAATAGTTGAAGGGCTCAGACCAGGAGTGCTGGGAGGCTGAAGAGGATGGACGTCTAGTCTACCAGTCAGCACCGGGCACCTGGGGAGGAGTGTGAGTGCTTGGCAGCTGGGAGGCCCAGCCCGACAGCACGCGGGTCCTTGGGCAGGCAGTGGAGCCATGGAGCAGGTGACCTGCAGTGATGTGAATGGGAGAACCAGACACGGCACTCCTGAAGCCGGGACTCAGGGCCCCAGCTGCTCTCTGGGTCCAGATGCTCTGGAATTCAGGTTTCCAGAGACAGAGATAGCTGGGGCGAGACAGTCAGGAGCTATGGACTCAGGCCCTGGCAATAAGGAAGGGCCCAACTTCTGGAGCTGGGGACGAAGGGAGTGTCTCTTTGAAGGCCTCCTTAGAGAAAAATTGGTTAAATACCAGCAAAGAAGTTATGCATGGAGTATGAGTGGTAATTGCACATCAAGATGTCTCTCTAGAAAAAACTTTTCTTTACAGATGCACAAGAAGCCACGTGTACAAATGGCGATTGAAACATTTATCATAGCAGATTTTAAAGGAAAAAGACAAAACTATTTATCAGGGGTTGGAAGGATAAATAGACAGTGGTTTATTGGTAAGCCGCAATGCTCTAGCAGTTACAGCGAATGAATTCTGGCTATAGGTGTGTCAACATGGATAAAAGCCCCAGACTGAATGCTGGACAGAATACTCATGCTGCAGAATGTGTATCCTGTATGATAACATTTACCTGAATCCAAAAACGCTCCAAACGATGATCAAGCATTTGTGCTCCTAAACAACATATAAATGTAGTAGTGGGTATATGACTGGGCATCTTGTATTTTTCTGTGTTCTGGAAATAATTCGTAACGAAAGACAAAGAGCAAGAGAGAGAGAGATACAAACATGTGCATGTGCGTGCGCGCGTGCGCGCGCGCACACACACACACACACACACACACGGCAGTGGAATAACCTTCTGGAACTGCAGGAATCTGAGCCCAGAACAGAAGCTGGGAGCCCTGTGGCTGGGCACTTCTCACATGCTGCCTGCCAGGTTAGCTGTGTGTTCTGAGCCATTCCAAATGGTAACTGGCATCGTGCCCGGCCTATGGCGGGTGCCCCATGCATGTGTGTGAAGTCTCCAGGTTTCAGGACATTTCAGCGTTAGGAGCTTAGCGTCAAGATGTCAAGCTTTGGGAAACTAGCTTTAAGTTAGGGGAAATGAGCCTGCTTCCTCTGAGAGTCCCCGCCGGCAGATGTCTGGAGGCACAAGGTGGAGGATGGTCTGCCTTCCTGTCAAAGCGACTTCTGCAGGCACAGCTGGCTCTGGCCGTGGTGCTGAGGCCTCTCTGCCAGCTGCCCCTCACCCCAGGTGAAGGGGGCCCACAGAACTCTGTGGTCAACGCGGTGTGTGGCCTCCATGCTGGAAAGGGCAGAGACCCGGCCTCCTTTGGTCCCAGGGCTCAGTGGCTCCTTGAGGTGTCCTCACCGAGTGAGACGTGTTTCTGCTTGCCTGAATGAGCAGCAGCTGCCCGAGGAGCAGAGGAAGCTGAGCCGTGGCGTATCCTGTGTTGGGAAGCCCTAACCCTGTGCAGCCACCTTTGGAAGACAGCAGAGTCAGTGGGACTCGGTTGTGCGGCTTGCAGGAGGAGAGACTGTGCATCCTGCTAAGTACGCTGCCTTTGATGAGGGTTATTTGGACGCGGGGAGGAAGTTCGTTGTGACACCAGTCATGCAGGGAGCCCTGAGAGTTTAGCTCTTATAAGTAAGATGTTTGCTATATATAGCATGAGGAAAAGTTGCTCTTTGGAAACAGCTTAGTGCTGTGCTGGTGGGATAATCAGATTTCAAGTCCAGAAGGGGCCTTATGATTATCTGAGTTAAAGCTGTTGTGTTGATGATAGAAGGGGGCTTGACAAAGATTCTCTTCTTGACCAAGCTCTAGTCAGGACCCTCCGAGCTCTTTTTCAGCTAGGCCCTGTCCTCGGATATGTCCTCAAAGAGCCCATTTTTAGCAACAGTTCTGCTAAGTGAGTTTAGCCAGGATCCCCCCAACCCCTTGCAGTATCTCATCATACTCAATGTCTGATCAAATTCCTCATCCTCCACCATCCCCCAGGGGACGTCAGACCACCCTGACCTGCCTTCAGTGAGAATCCTGTCGGGTCGGCTTAGCAAAGAATTTCCCTACCTTCTTAGTAATGTTCTATCCACTGACTCCCACCCTTCTCTTTGGCTATAAATTCCCACTTTTTCCTTGTTGTATTTGGAGTGGAGTCCAATCTCCCTCCTCTGCTTCAAAACCTCACTGCTGTGGTCCTTGTACCTATTGTAATAGTCCTGAATGAAGTCTGCCTTTCCATTTTAACAAGCGTCAGAATAATTCTTTCTTTAGCAGGATTAGAGAATTGACCTTTCCAGGGTGACGCTTTGAGTACGTTTCAGAATCACTCTAGACTCTAGATTTCCAGATTCCAAGTTCAATTTTCTTTTCCCACCCAGTGCCATCTTTATGCCTTCAAGAGTGTAGCATCAAGAAGCAATTTGTTCTATAAAATATTTTATTTGTATTAAGAAAAATACACTGCTGACAGTCTGTAGAGATTATGGTGTGTCTTCTCCCCTGCCCTGGGTAGGATAGGAGGTCAGAGTGATTGGTCATTTCACCTTAATTCTAGTGTCATTTAACTTAATTCTAGATCTTTCCCTGGCACTAAAAGACCTTACCATTCTGCAAGTTGTATCTGAAGTATCTGAAGTATCAGGTGTGTTTTCTAGGTGTGGCTCTCTGTTGAGCTACCACTAAACGTTAGCAGTTGGTCAGGAACTTGTGAGTGGGTTTGGACAGGTTCAGTCGTTCATTCACTCTTGCAAATAAAGACAAGGCAAAACAATACAAAAATCAGTACATTCAGTACTTGCTTTGTACCAGGCACGGTGCAAGGCATTGGGTTGTTATAAGAAATGGCTTTTGCCCTTAGGAAGGTATAGTCAAGGGCAAAGTCTCAGGTTAAAAATAGCATGATCACAATAGGATAAATGCTAGAATAGAAATATGTACAAGGTGGTATGAGGACACAAAGGAAATGGTGATTAATTTCCCAGTGAGAAAGTTGGAAGGAGAGTGGTATTGGAGTTGAGTGTGAAGAATGCAGAGAAGTTTACCAAGTAGAGGAAACAGAGGCTGGAGGTAGTTCAGGCAGAAGGGAATGATGTGCCAGAAATGGAGGCCACAAAAATGTAGGACATTCAGGGAAGTTGAATGAGGCTGGACAGCAAGGGGCAGAGGAGCAAGTGGCTGGAAATAGGTCTAGTAAGGGAAGTTATAACCAGATTTTCCAAGACTAAGCTTGGAAGAAAGAACTTTACTGTGTGCAGTCAGTGGGTAATTACTACCACGGAGTGAGGTGGACAGATCTGTGTGGTTGATATATAACCTAATGACAGCATGGAGATTGGTGGGAGGGGGAGAAGGCTGAAGAAGAGCGTCCAGTTGGGGAATCATTGCAAAAATGATGATGTGTAAGCCACAGCGTTGGAATGAGAATGGGAAGATCAGGGGTCTAAGTTATTTAGGAGATAGAATCATTAAAACTTGGGGACTGAGCTGGGTTCGAGAGATAAAGGCAAGGATTTCTCCCATTGGCATTGAGTCCTAGTGCCTAAGGTAAACAGGAGACAGAAGATAAGAAGTCAGTTTGCAGCTGGGGGAGGTGCTGAGTATTAAGTTAGCATAACCGATGACCACGTGGGGCCTGTAGCCTAGGGAGGGATTAGAAATACTGATTTTTTTTTTTTTCCAATAAACGGGGCAAGCGTGCATGATGTGTAAGACCTGGTTCTGTACAGTTTGGGGAAAGGAGAAGTGAACGTCCTTTGTATTTTTATTTATTTTTTGACATTTCAGAATGCCTACATCCTGTTAGGAGGTTTCCCATGTGTTGTATTTTTGCATCCTCAGAAATGCCTTGTGAGATTAAATTATCCCCATTTTTCCAAATAAGAAATTTGAGGCTCCAGCAGGTGAAGTAACCTGTACATGGTCATGTGACCAGGGAGCTGCCCAGCTAGGAAGTAACCAGAGATTTTGCTGTGCCCCAAGTTCATGTTCTTTCCTCTCCCCGTAACGTTCTCTGAAGTTCTGTGTCCTTGAGGAGCTTACACTGTGGTTGGAGAAACAGAACATAAGGAAACTCATCATGACAATATGGGGAAATGAAAGGGGCACGTACAGTGTGTGCCTTGGGTGTACAACAGATGGGGAACTTTGTTCTGGTGCAGAGGAGGAATGAGTGGCAACCAGGGAGAGGGCGAGTGAAGCCTTAACCAGAGGTAAGGGTGGGTATTGAAGCCGGGCCTGGGACATGGAATTTGCCAGGTTGGATGGGGGTGGAGACAGTTCTTAAAGGTCATCGCAGAGCTTGGCTGCTAGACTTATAAAACTCATCTGTGGGCCAAGGCAGAAGCAGATTAGAGTTAGAAGGTGGGTAAAGGACCAAGGAAAGATAGGGGCAGGTAGTTACTAGGGGGACACAGGGCCGGCGTCGGAAGGCAGGCACCCACGAGGTCACTTCACCGTAGAGAGAGTGAACGGGCCTCTGTGGCCTTCTGAAGCTCCAGTGGGAGAGGTTTCCTGAGTCTGGCCAAGGGAGGCGATGGCAGGAAGGGGGTGAGAACCTGAAGCTCCTGGTGGTCTGAAAAGGGAGGGAGGTGTCTGGGATGGGAGTGGGGAAGCAAAGCGGGAGCAGCAGGGGTTTCGGCTACTTGAATCCATTGTCGGGTACTCGCTCTCCCTCCTGCTCTGTGGAAAGGCGGGATGCAGAGGAAGGAGCCTGTGGCTTGGTTGGCCCGCCTTTGTTCTGAGCCCTGACTCGTGGTCTTGGTACGAGGTCAGAGCCCTGGAAATTAGGCCCCAAGGAGGGGCGGGTGGCCAGCAGGAGCGTTGGGGTGATGAGCTATCGGCAGCAGTCCAGTGTCGCTGGCTCTTCCCCCTGACACACCATCGGTCCCCGTGTAAAGCCTCAGACTCTGCCGGCTGCGGCCCGATTTGGCCGTTGGACCCCACAGCTCCTGGATACAGTGCTTCCTGCCCTTCTGAGGGGCCCTTGGCTTCAGACTCAGTGGAGGGGCGTGAAGTTGGTTGTACCCAGGGACCTCAGGAGAAGGTCCCTGCAATGCCCCGCGGGGACAGAGGGCTGATTGTGGCAGGTGGCCTGGCTCCCCGGCAGCTCCTGTCACTCGCAGCCGCCCAGAGGGCAGGAAGGTAGGTTCTGAGAAAGGCTGGGAGCAAAGGGCAGCGAGCTTAGGTAGTAGGCAGCTGCATCAGTCTAACTGCTCTTCTAAAATTAATGGGGCCTTTTATCTCTGAAGAACACCTTTAAGCACTCGTGTGATTTGGGAACAAAGATGCAGGTCGGGGGAGAGCTGGGCTCCCCTTGAAACACAGTCCCCCATTTGGTAAAGCAATCTCTCCCTTTCTTTCTTTCTCTCCTACCTGCAGATCAACGGATTACGGCGCCACCTATGAAAAGCTCAATGACAAAGTGGGCTTGAAGACTGTCCTCAGTTACCTCTACGTCAATCCCACCAACAAAAGGAAGGTGAGAGGGGGTGGTCAATGGGTCCTGGGCATTCGCTGCGGAGTGGCAGGGCTTCCAAGGCCTAGGAGTTAAGGAAAAAAACCAGTAGCCGTGGAGTCACTTACAGAATGCCTATTTTATATGCCAAGAACACCACAGACATTGTAATTCTAACAACTGCCTAGTAGCAATAATAATAACGACAACGATAACAATAATAAAACTATATAACCACGTAAGGGGTTCCTCTCAGCCAAGGATGGCGGTGTGTGCTTCACACACCTTAGCTCATTTATCCTCACAGTGAATCTCTGGGGTAGAAATGACTACTGTCCCCATTTTACAGACAAAGAAACTGAAGCTCGGGGAGATTAAGTAACTGTCTAGCCTAATGCCAGACAGTAACAGATAACATGGTGAGCAACAGACCTGGGATTTGAAAATGGGTCTGCTTGACTCCAGAGCCGAGTCCTCCTATAGCCTCCTTTTTGCTGCTCTGTTTTCAGAGAGCTCCTTGTAAAGAGGGAGTCGGTTTCCTCCAAGGGAAGGGTAGGCAGCCCCTGGATTCTTCCACTTGCTCCAGAGCTCCTTCTGAGGCCCAGGGGAGCACACTGGCTCTGCTGGCCTCTTCTTTTCTGTCTTTCCTCTTCACTTAACAGCCAGGACTTGGGTGAAATCATATAAGGTCAGACTTTGGTCACTGAGACCTCCTGGGAGGAGGGGGCCTGGGATGATGGATGGTTTTAGAAAATAAATGCTGTGTCCCAAAGGGTTGTCCATTTCCCCATTTTTCAATATTGTTATTTGAATTACTGAATGTTAGAGCTGGAAGGGATCATAGATTTCATCGATACAAGCAGTTATTTGTAGTTTTTGAACTGCAGTCTTCTGCCAATGTGATTAAAGCTCTAGAGCTCCCCTCTGGACACATGCCCCCCAAATTTTGCAAACAATTTTTAGGTGTTTAGGAACACCTTGAATCCCCCCTCTGGACCCAAGATGTCCACGGAGTCTTGGTTGAGAATCTTTCATCTATACCAATAGTCTCAATTCCCAGATGAGGAAACTGAAGCCAGAAAAGGCTCCAAAGCCAGGTACGGAATGGAGCCAGTGAGAGCTCAGGACTCCTGATGCTCAGTGCAGGTTTCTTGGCTTCAGCCCAGGCTCTGCTCCTTTTCCTCCCGTATAGTCACAGCCCCGTGCTTCAAAACTCATGGTCTAGTCCTGACCGGGGAGGTTGAGGCAGTTGCTTTATGGCCTTGAATTGAAGCCACGTCCATGATGGACACATGATAAGACTTGACTGAATCAAGTCAGCCATGATCTATCTCCACTCTTCCTCTGCCTTCTCCCTTCATTAGGAAGGAAGCTGAAGCCCACAGAGGACAGATGTCCCACCCATGTCACTCAGCTGGTCAGCGGCAGGATGGGCAGTTGGTTTTTAACTCCCAGTGACTTGGGGTCAGGTGGAATCATAGGGGGTGTCTGCACTCTGGGAGAAGCAAGAAGGGGGTATTTGACACATGGCAGATGTCCTTTAGCACTGATCTCTGACCTATGTCTGGACCACAGCAGAATTAATCACATCTTCATGTAGGTGATAGATCAGCTGTCTTCATGAGGATTTTCCCAAGGGGCACGTGAAGGGTCACACCTGTTGGCATCCATTCTGGTAGTCATCTGTCATGTATGTTTCCCATTGGATTCCTACTCATAACATCTCTTTCAGTCTTTTTTCCATTTTTCTCCACTCCTGACTGTTTTATCTCTTCTTAGTATGATCTAGAGGTGCTCAGCAGTGTGGGAGGCAAAGGGCAGGGTAAGGCAGATCCTCAGGGTTAGAAGGATCATAAAGCCGGGATTTGGAGCCCACTGGTGCAGAAGTGCACCTCCATTTCTCCTTCCCAGAGGTGACGTTCAGACCATGGGCTCTCTGGAGCACTTCCTCACAGGAATTATTGCCCAGTTGACAAAAGTTAGGCTGTTTTGCATGTCTTTTCAGAGAAACACCACCAAGACACAGTTAAATCCCACCTTAAGAGGCACTGCCGCCCAGAAGGTTAAAAGTGCAGACATTTTCTTCCCTCAGATAGGGAACAGACAAAAGATAGACTAATATCACGGATTTGTTTATTTATTTATTTTGGAAATACCAATAGACGTTAATTTCATAAGGAGACTGTGTGCTCCTGAAGGACTTTCTGAGTCATCCGAGGAGAGATGAAATTAGATTCTGTTCCGTTTGGTGTCTTTGATTGTATTCTGAGCCTTGGGGTGCTGATGGTGCACAAATATTGTACCTCGTGACTTTCTCTTAACTAGAATATTCAAGTTCACTAGACTGTGCTTCTCAAGCCGCTCAGGCAAACTGACGGTTAGATGGAAATGAAAACACTCTTATTTGTTTCTTTATTGGTCTGGTACTCTGGGCCATTATGACCTTGTAATGAAACTGTTTTGGTTTTTTTTTAAGTGTCCTGCTTACATGTCTTGGAGTTTAAAGCTTTGGTCACCTGGATTCTCATCTGAGCTTGAATTAAGCAGGATTCTTTTGATTCTCAAAGCATTCAAATGATCGGTAGCTGCCCATGTTCATCAACCAGCTAATGGAAGTCGTCTGCAGCAGATTTTTCAGTTCATCTTGTCGAGACACTTGCTTTTCACCTCACGAGTTACTTATGTAACAGGTGGCTACTGCTTCCCTTGGAGGCTATGAGTACATCAGAGTTCTGTCACCCCTAGCCAAACAGTAGAGTGTGCTTGTATTTATACGGTTGCTCCCGAAGCTAATTGTTGATGTCTTAACACTTTTTTGACAACATAAAATCTCCAAATGTAGATAGCTAATACGCTATTAGGTTGAAAGTAGAAGTGGTTAACGTGTGTACAGTCTCCTACTAGTAAGAACCTTAGTTAGCGTTAACTATGCTTAGATTCCTTTTAGAAGCTTTATCTATATAATTGCCAGTCGTCCCAGGCACTTTAGAAGGCAGGCAAGATAAGGAAATAGCCTCTATGTAAATCACACCAAGCTTGTTTTACTTATAAATGGTGAGTCTGCAACAATCTTTCCAAGAGTTTTATTCGGGGGACAAATTAGGATACATCTGGCAATGCTGGACTCCCTCAAGGAAGCTGAGATTTGGATTAGTGGTGTCTACTAGTTTTTTTTCCAAATTAGAGTATTGATATGAAGGGCTGGGTGCTACTTGAGTTGGAGTGTTCTAGACCATCCTAAGGTATGGGGCATCAGCGTTATTTTAATGGCGTTTACCTGCCCCACTCGTATTTGATGTGATTCTGCATCCCTTGCTGTTTGCTTTTCTCTGGCCACTGGCCAGTTAGCCCATTGCCTGGGTGATGTCTGCGTCTGGCACTTTGAACACGAAGAGCACTGCATTAGTTCCCCATGTGGATGTGAGGCTCGCCTCTGGAGGAGGGCTCTGCTCACAGCCTCCCCTTCCCTTTGCAGGAGATAAACGTCCCTGGGTTCCTAGAACTCGTGACTGTCAGCTGACTCTGTCCCTAGGTCCATGCAGAATGGCATGTGCCGAGGTCAAGCCTGCATTTACCAGCACTGTGCTTTGTACAAACAGGCTGAAGTCTCTGTGCCTCAACAAGGGAGGGGCTTAGCTTAGACACAGGTATCTGTTTAAGAGCAAATCTTTGAGTGGATGGAGAAATGCAAGCCTGTTACGGCCTAATTGCTCTGGCTCGAAAACGGCTGACACCTGCAGATTTGGAAAGAGTGTTTTGGAAATGACAGAGAGCAGACAAAAGTCCTGACTGCCAGGGAATGTGATCAAATTACTGCAGGGTAGAGGTGTGTGCGCCTGTGTGGGGATGGAGGAAGGCGGGAGGACCATAAGGGCTGGCGTCAGAAGAGGATAAAGACTTTTTAAAATTGAGCTCCTAATAAGTTCTGGGCACTAGGCTAAGTTCACTTCTATACTCTAAGTTTCACTCTTAATCCCCTGAGCCTGGTAGTTTTGTTCCCATTTGGCAGGTGAAGAAATTGAGGCTCAGGCAGATGAGCCATTTGCTTTCTCTAAAGTAGCTAGACCACCTCTGTCTGACCACCTCTGTCTGAGGTGGTCCATCCACCTCTGTCTGACCACACAGGGCATGCTCTCTACTCTGACCTGCCTCAGCTCGGCTGCCCCTGCCACAGGTAAAAAGACCAGGTGAGTGCATTCATCTCTCTGTTCGTAGTAACTCTGTTGCCTGGGGTTTTCTGCCCATTACTGTTAGAGGGTTAGCAGTTTTTTGGAGGAGGAGAGGAGTGTTAGATCCTCCTTTCCTAACTGATTTACCAGGGAGAAGGATAATTACTTCCAGGCTACCCTGCAGAAATACAGTGGGAATTACCAGTCAGATTTCTCCGATGAGCAGGCTGCCTTTGTCAAGCTGTTAAGAGGCATTGTGTGTGTGGTCAGGTGTTGGTTATTCCCCGTGTCAGTCTCTCAATACAGCGGCATAACCCTGAGCAATCTTTGACACAATGGAAAACCTCTAAGCAAAACAAAACACAGACTCTTAAGATCTTGGACCCCTGCTTTCCTTCACCATGTCTCCTGAGATCGTTGGAGGGGTCAGGGAAGGTCAGCTCTAAGATAGTACACTTTCAATTCACAGATATTAAAATCTCTTACACTAAAGCAAAGCAAAAAAAGAATGTGGAAAGATAATTTTAGGCTATTAAACTATCTGTTAAGTGTCTAGCTCCGAGCAAATTATTTTGGATGGGAGTTTCCGGCTTTCAGAAGTGTGCAGTCTATTTGGGCAGACGAGATGCACACAGAAAACGACTGCTTGCATAGACCTAGGGACTCAATCGCAAATGCAGACGAGGGCCAGGCAGGTAATGTCCATGAGAGATGTTGGCCAGGTGGGGACTGCGGCAACCGCTCTGTAATCTAAGCTCCAGATAGATGACTGTCGCCCTGCGAGAACAAGGGCTCATTACAGCCACACCATCATTGTCATCAGTTCCTGATTTTCTTAACAGATTTTTCTCTGCGTATTTTCACGTGAAACTTATGTATTTCGAAATGTGTTAGACGGGCTAGGGTGTGGAGTTCAGGGTGTGGGGCCTGGCAGGCTGTCCCAAATCTACTTTAATCCTTGTATCCAGTTGGTGTCATGTGCCATGACCTGAGTAGTAAGTAATTCTCCAGGTGAAGAGTTGGTATTTGCAACGTGGTCTTCGGGGCAACAGAATAAGGGTAACACTTAGAAGCTGCTCTTGCTGGGGGCCTGCAGTGGTGCTTTTATGATCCGAGTGAGATAAATTAAGCTGAGCATGGCTCGCAGAGACCTCCCTTTGATTCAGAGGAATCACATAGAAGGTTCTGCAATTCAGAGGGACCTTTTGTGTCAGTTCAGAGTAAGACCATCAGAGTAGGAGAAGGCGGCAGACGTCTTCTTTCTGGTCCTGGTTTTCTGCCCCTGGGTGACGGGGTGTTCTTGAGTAAGCCATCTCCCTTGCAGAGCCTCCGTTTCCCTATTTGTACAGTGGCAAGGGTGGGTCCTCTACTTTTTGAGGCTCCTTCCAGCCTAGATAGTCTGGATGACCACCGTTTGGACTGTGCCTCTCAGAGGGCTACATGGTGATATGTGCGCAACTGTGGACCTTGGGCTCAATGGATAGCCAGTTGGCTAGTCCTTGGAAGGGGTGGTCCCCAAAGCTCCTGGTTTTATGGCCACACATTGGCCAGGTAAGCCCTCCCATTCCGGCCAGCTCTTCTGAAGTCCCAGTTCCTTGTTCAGAAGGTGGGCGGTTCCCTGAAAGCTGCTGTCTCTGCTGGTGGAACTCAGAACTGCAGCATCCTCCGTGGCACAGTTGAGGGGTTCCCTCGGCATGAGCTGATGCAGCTTCCCAAGAGCATCACTGTGCTCACCCAGGCGTGCACAGCCCTCCTCCGGCAGGAAAGGGAGCTAGAGATGCTGTCTGCATCTGTTCTGGCAACCCGGGGGTGAGGACACCAAGTGTCACAGTAGCAGGCAAGGGACCAGCTCTGCTGCATCACACTTCTGCCTTTGTGGCCACCTACTTCCTACAGCCTCAACCAGGCACCTCATCTCTGTGGACCCTGCTTTCTTCCTTCAGAAAATGTGCACAATAAGCTATATTTAAAGAGCAAGTAAGAGAAATCCCTCTTAGCGCTAATATTCATTTCTGTTTCCAAGGTAACAAGTGTTTATGAAAATAATAAGAATGACAATGGGGCTTCCCTGGTGGCGAGTGGTTGAGAGTCCGCCTGCCGATGCAGGGGACACGCGTTCGTGCCCCGGTCCGGGAAGATCCCACATGCCGCAGGGCGGCTGGGCCCATGAGCCATGGCCGCTGGGCCTGCGCATCCGGGGCCTGTGCTCCGCAATGGGAGAGGCCACAACAGTGAGAGGCCCGCATACCTCAGAAAAAAAAAAAGAATGACAGTAATAATGGTGAGGAGGGGGAGGGGCAGCAGCTAGCAGTTGTTGAGAATTTTTACTATGTGCCAAAAATTATTCTAAATGCTTTATATGAATTAACTCATTGAATACTTCACCAGCAACTCTATGATGTTGGTGCTGTCATTAGTCCATTTGCAGATGATGAAGGTTTGGCACTGAGAGGTCCGTTCGACCTGCTCAAATTTCGTTGCTGATGGTCACTTACCTTGGTCTAACGTGCTCGTGTAACTCACTTTCACTCATATTTAATTCTTAGACTCACCACGTGTTGGGGATAAAAGGGCCCTCAGAGACTGTGTAGGCAGGCCCTCATTTAACAGAAGAGACCACCTGTGGGCTTGCCCGAGGTCATGAAGTCATTTGCAGCAGAGCCAGTGCTGGCACTGGGTCTGCTGACTCCTAGTGCAGTGTTCTCTGTTCAGCCCATGGGCTGTTGACAGCTGGAGCACACAGATCTGGTGGAGAACCTGGACTGGGGACCGGGGTGGGGGCAGGTAGGGAACAGCTGGGAATATGTACTCCCTGCCCATCTCAGTGAGCGTGTGTTATAAGCTGTAGGCTTCGTACAAACATCCATAGCTTCTCATCTCTCTGGTCTCAAAGCCTGAGCAATATTGCAGCTGGAATCCCATTTCAGATGAACCTGGATGAGAAATCAAGGGTCTGGAACCCAAACTGCCTTGAGCACATTGGAAGCACAGGATGGTTGAGTAGCGTGCCCGAGGCAAATGGCTATCAAAGAAGTGAGACTAGGTCCCCTGGGGCAGAGTGTCAGGGAAGGAATCAGGATTTCTGGTTTAGACCTTTCTCTTCATTAGCTGTTGGGCTTGGGAAAAGTCATTTAACTTGTCTGAGCCTCCGTTTCTCAAGCTGTAAAGTGGGGATAAAAGACCGTTTACCTATCCCCTCTTTCTGGGACCATAATTAGGATAAAATGAGAAACGTCATATTTTTTTGCAGGAAACCAGCTACAGAAAGGGACCCCTCATATGGAGCTGCCCTCAGGAGCACACCCTGGAATCCAGGGACCCTGCAGGCCATCCACAGGGCTGCTGGGCCTCCCCTGCTGGGCTCCCTGCTTCTTAGCTTCCTTGAGGAGGATGTAGACCCCAGAACCCTGGGTTTTTAAGAGTCTCACATCCTGCCCTGTCTAGGAGGCGTGCCGCCACCTGCGTTTTTCCAGTCGTCTTCCCTCTCTTTTAAAACCAAACCTGCTGACTGCCTGAGAGACATTGATTATTCTGCTGATGGAGAGAAATGGTCCCACTCTTGTTAATTCACAACCACCTCGTTTTTCTTGCCTCATAAATTAACAGTTACCGAGGGGCTAGAGCAGTCTTTCGGAAGTTGAGTTTAGGGGGAAATGTGTGAGAGGAAGGAGTGAAAAAAAGGAAAAGAACAGAACTTGGACCAAACCGTCTTCATTTACTGATTCCAAGTTCAAACCTTTTTCTTCTTGGTATGTTCAGAAAAAGAACCAGAAAGGAAACCCCCCGAAAGTGAAAGTATCTGACTTCTTCAGGGCCTGAGAAATCAGAACAAAGGAAAGTTAAGAAGTCGGAAGAGAGGTGGATCAATGAAGGGGCAGACACTGGTTTACAAGTTTCCATTTGCCTTTGCAAGTGTGACCCAGTGATGGAGTGGATGTGAAGTGTGGTTCAATTCAAACTAATCACTTAAAGGAAAGGAATCTAGAGTAATTCTTGGAAATTCACTCTTTAGTCACAAAGTCCCTTTCTCGGCAAATATATGCATGTGGTCCCCTGTATAAATTGCTGCCGTGTGCTCTAGCCAAGAATTTATTTAAAGGCTCATTAAAATGATCACTATTTTTTTTCTTTTGCATTTTATTTGAAAATGGGAAGAATATAAACCTATAGCCTGGCTTCTCTCCAAAGTGCCCTTTGGGGTTTGCATTGAGTATATCATATTTTTTTAAAATAATGATATGATTTGCAGTAAGATTATCCAGGCACTTAAGAGAAATAATAAGAATTAGCTCTTTACTGTACTTCTTCATGATTTATGCTTGCCTAACCTATTTTTTTTAATTTTATTTTTCTTGGTTTGGGGTTTTATATACACACACACCCATGGATCTGTGTGTGTCTAGAAGATGTTCAACAAAGAGCATTGTGCAAACGTTAGAAATAACTGAAAGAGTTAATACTGCACCAGGCTTGAAGAAAGAAGCTGTCCTGTGGCATAATCAGAGCCAGTGAAAGATAGAGGCAAAAATTGGGTAGACTTTGGAAGAAATCTTGCGATTTGGAGAAGGAGGGAATAGAAATGACAAGCTCAATAGGAGAATGAGGGTTTGGAGGTCTTAATAGGCGTATTGCGTTTAGCAGCAGCAAGTCGAGAGAGAGATGGGTGGGGCTATATACTGTAGACCCATCGAGGCTCAGGGATGGAGTTACGACTCAGTGCAGAGGGCATGGGGAGCCGTAGCAGGCTTCTGAGCTAGGGGCTGATAGCGTGAGAGCTGCGTATGAGAAAGGCTGACTGACGAGGCCCCTTGGACCAATGAGGTGCCTGGATCAGGCATCCTGTTCCATCTCTTCTCCCTGCCCTGCCCTCACCAGACCTTCTGGGTGTGTTTTCTGAGCATCACAGGCCAGAGCAATTTTTGCAAAGAGCCTGGGAAGCCAGAGCGATACGTTCTTCCTAATATTCTGACGCACAAGTTATACAGCAGATGGATCTCACTGCCCCTGAAGTAGAGATATTTGTGACAAAAACCACCACCACCAGTGAAAGAAGCAACTATTTTTTTCTTCCTTGGTGAGCTCAACCAAGCAGAGAGATTGCTACTGCCACACACGCCTCGCCCCCGGCCGGTCCCCGCATTACCAGCCCAAGGTCAGCATGACAGACGTCAGCGCTCAGCACACGCTCTGCTGCTGAGCGTGTCCGGGTAATGAGGGGCAAGCATCCTGGGATCCTCGGGCCGCCAAATGGCTCGAGGGCAGGTTTGGAGCAAGCAAGTCCCGGTCCCCGCAGCCATGCAGAGTGAGACACTGACCTCAGTGACAAATGGGGGCCCAGCTTGGTGCTGGCAGCCCCATGCGGAGGGTCCCCAGGGACAGGAGCGGACAGACAGCCCTGTCCCTCTGCAGCCTGAGTCTCCCCCTGAGCAATGGCCGGGCTGTCTTATGATGACCAGACGGAGGAAAGAAATGAACCAGAGAGGATGGAGGTACAAGGAGTGTATGTGAATATCTCTCAGCTGCCAGAGATGGGAAAGAGTGCGGTTCAGTTTAGAAAGTTTCCCGCTGTTCCTGGTTCCTCGGTGGTGCCCAGCGAGGAGTGATGATGAGGAGGGAAGGGCTTCACAGCACGCCCCGCGCCTGGCTGTGTGACCTTGGATGTACAGTTTACCTTCTCTAAGCCTTAGCTTTCTCATCTGTAAGTGGGGCTCACAATGGGATTTAAAAAAGCAAATTTAGGGCTTCCCTGGTAGCGCAGTGGTTGAGAGTCCGCCTGCCGATGCAGGGGACACGGGTTCGTGCCCCAGTCCAGGAGGATCCTACATGCTGCGGAGCGGCTGGGCCCGTGAGCCATGGCCGCTGAGCCTGCGCGTCTGGAGCCTGTGCTCCACAACGGGAGAGGCCACAACAGTGAGAGGCCCACGTACCGCAAAAAAAAAAAAAAAGCAAATTTAAGAATAAAATAACATAATGTATATAGAGCGCACAGGGTAGGGGTTCAACAGTGTGACCCCAGTTCCATGGACCTCTCTTTGGCTTCCCTTCTGCTCAGCAATGCCTCCCAGTTCCCAGGTAGCCCATTTCTAATAGCCGACTTTTTCGTCCTGGGAAAAGGAAAACCAGCATTAGGCAAAGTCTGTTCAACTTCCAAAACAACAAAAGAATTGTCCTCTCTCTATCCCTTCCTTTTCTCCCTCTATCCAGCCACCTGCCTTGTGTGCCTTCTCACGGATCCATTGATTGCTTCTATCTCACTTAATGGACAATACATTAAAAGTGATGGTTGCCAGCCCTGGGTAGTATGTGCAGAGCCAGTTTCCTCCCATTATCACCCAAGCCCCATTAGGCACGTAGAATTGCTGGAACAGGGCTTCGCATCCGGGTCTGCCTGGCTCCAGAGCCCCAGGGAGCCCTCCGGCATCGTAACCCCACGAAACGCCCCCTCCATCTGTGCAGATGCACACCTGGATTCATTGCTCCCTCTTGGTGGTGTACAGATGATCTGTCTCGAAAGTGCACGTCTGGGAAGCTCGTTGCTGTTGGGTGGGTGCTCTGCGCCAGGCCCAGGAAGCACACAGGCGCTTCAGGCTTGGACCCTGCACTGGCAGAGGTGGTATTTAAGTGGGAGTTTCATTTGGGGCTGAGAGCTGGGAGAAAAGCAGTTTCCCCAAGACCTCAGAGACTGTAGTTATGACAGCAACTGCTAGACGAGACATCAGGACCGGGGACTAGGTCCAGCACGAGTGTTAGAAAGAAAGAAATTTGTTGAGCACTTACTGTGTGCCATGCTCATGGTTTTACATGAACACTTTCCTTACAAAAATATATAAAGTTAGGGACTTCCCTGGCGGTCCAGTGGTTAATAAGACTTCGCCTTCCAATGCAGGGGGTGTGGGTTCGGTCCCTGGTCAGGGAGTTAAGATCCCACATGCCTCGGGGCCAAAACACCAAACCATAAAACAAAAGTCATATTGTAACAAATTCAATAAAGGCTTTAAAATATACACATATATTAAGTAAATACTGTTATTATCCTCACGTTATGAGAACGTTAGGGAGACGAGAGAGTGAGAGTGATTGCGGGCACTCATGGGGGGGAGAAAAAGAGAGAGAACGCATCAAAGCAAAAAGACAGAGGTCTCCGAGCTACGGAGATGCCAGGCCAGGCTTCAGACCCAGGTTGCCCAAATTGGAAACATAAGCTGTCATATTGGCCTCCCTCGGCTTAGATGGACGTGGTGACCTTCTGGAAACCGCTCTTTATATATCTAAAAAAGGAGTGTAGATATGCAGAGGGATGTGTTTCCTTCAGTCCAACAATGCCGTGGTCCTGTGCTGAGAAGTTGTGGAAGATGTTCACTGTGGAGAGGAGAAGTCAGAGGAACACAGGGGTGCCGGGTTTCCTTCAATATCGGACAGACCGTAGACTAGGGACGATGGGGCGGTTTGTCGCCTGTGGAAAATGCCTGAGCATTCAGTAGTTCTCTGGAGCACCAGCCTCGGCTCTGGCGTTCCCACTCTGGAGCCCCCTAGGGTGGGGCTGGCCGGCTCCCCAGGGGTCTCTTTCCACTTGGGCAAGAAGCCACTTTGTGCAAACCCTGGCTCTACCTCTTAGCAGCTGGTAGCTTGGGAACATTATTAACTATTTTTTTTTTTTTTTTTCCCTGTACGCGGGCCTCTCACTGTGGAGCACAGGCTCCGGACGCGAAGGCTCAGCGGCCATGGCTCATGGGCCCAGCCGCTCCGGGGCATGTGGGATCTTCCCGGACCGGGGCGCGAACCCGTATTCCCTGCATCGGCAGGCGGACTCTCAACCACTGCGCCACCAGGGAAGCCCCATTGTTAACTATTTCTAAGCCTCCGTTTCCTCGTCTGGGTAATCGGGATAATGCTAGTACCCATCTCATAGGCTGATAGGAGGATTAAATGAAAAATGCTTGCAAATGGTTGGCCAGTGACTGAGTCTGGTGTCCGGTTAGTAAGTACCATTACTATTACTCTTATCATTGCCCCGATGTCAGGACAGCCGGTGCCTGCAAACAAGGGGTCATCCCATGTGGAAGCTGCCCGTGTACTCAGCCTGGCTGGGCACTTAGGCCCTCCCTCTGGCATCGAGTGGTTGGTTTGGAGAGGTGTGGCTCTGGTAGGTGACTTGAAGGTTGTCTGGTTCAAGCCTCTCATTAAACTGATGAAGAAACTGAGTTCCTGGGGGGGGCTCTCACTGACTCAAGGTTGCCCGGCCACCTAATGGCAGAACTATGGTTTTGGGCATCAGATTTCTGGCTTCAAGCCCAGCGCTCTTCCTGTGAAGTGGCACAGAAAGACGCTGCACAGTGCACAGACCTAGGCAGACGGGTGGCCAAGGACGCTGACAGCTGCGAGCTTTGAGCCTCTTGTTGTCCGTCCAGTAAACCCAGAGTCTCCAGGGCACTGGGACCAGAAGAGGCCAAGTCAATCTTTCAGACCAGGGTGACGCAGGTGGGGAACTGCCCAAGGGCACACGGCCATGGATAAGGTCCCCAAGGCCATCTTGGACCCAGAGCAGGCAAGGGCAGCAAAATCAGAGGAGAGTCTGAGAAGAGGTTGAATAAAGAGGGAAAAGGTCCAAGTTGGAGAAAGAAGGTGTGCTAAAGTCCAAAGGGTGAGAAAAGGCCCCAAACAGAAAGACCAGCCAGAAGGGAAGATGGCAGGAGGCCAGCCAGGGAGTGCATGGCAGGCCTGGGCACGGGGTTCCTGACTGGGACTGTCAGGTTATGGGCAGCCCGTTTTCATAGGGTACCTTTCCCTAGTTGGGGGATGGTAAGAGGAGAGGCACTTGACTGATTAAAACAGTCAGGCCAGGCCAGACAAGAAGGACAGACACAGGAGAAGAGTAGCAGAGAGATAGGATGCAATTATCCAAAGTGGTCGCTGGCCTGAACCTCCAAACTTTAATCATCCTTGGGGGGATGGTGACAGCAGATATATGCATGAAGATTTCCTGACGCCGCTCTGGGCCTTTGGAGAGGAGTGAGTTGGTGTCAGAGCAGAATCTTCGCATGCAGCTTAGCTCTGGAAAGTCGGCTTGGAATAATAAAGTGCTGGCTTCCTGGTCTCAGCCTCCCTGCCTCGATCCCAAATCACAGAGCACCAGCATTTGATAGCTCAGAGGAGACCAGCCTCATAGACGCAAGGTTGTAAAAAGTTATCTCTCAGAGAAGATTTCCTCAACCCTAACAGCTTCGTGACGTGGCTGTCCGGAGAGCCTGTCATGCTGCAGCTGGACCTCAGACAACTGTAAATGCTTAAAAGCACTCCAAGCCATCCTCTCCTCTCGAGCAGCTATAAACATGCTTTCTCTTTAGTCCTCCAGCTGCTTGCATATGAACTCATGCGTGCTGAGTTTACCCTGAGTTTTGGGGCGGGTACTTGGGGTCTTGGACCATCAGCCTCTGGAAGCGAGGGAGGGGAAGTGGTGAGGAAGCAGACCCTTACCCCAGCCATCCTCTCAAAAAACGACAGCAGTCAGAATGGATCATTTATTTTTAGGAATCACCACTTTGATCATGGCACTCCTTACTCGGAAACTTTCACGATCTGCCCAGCGTCCCTGGGAGAAGTCTATATGTGTTTGTGGTTTAGCACGTGGTTCCGAGCTTACCCGTCCAAGCTTCTCTTTGTCCTTCTCAACAGTATCAGTTCTTTGACCTTGGACACATTTTAAATGCATCAAGAGCCACTGGTCTATTTGGAGGAAAGATAAATTCATCTATCTAACGAATATGTTGCAGTGTGTCTTGCGTCCTGGACTTTGGTTTTCACGGAGGCATGTCCAGGAGGGTGATAACTGCTCTGGGTCACAGAGGAAGGAGGTGCTGATTCTACCAGGCAGGGCCAGGAGGGCTCACAGTGAACCTAATATTGAAGCCAAGTCAGTGCATCAGGAGGAGTTTACTGAGGACTCTTGGCAGGGGTGGGTTGGGGAGGGTTTTCCGGGCAGAGGAATTAACATGTGTGAAGGCTTAGACGTGTGAGAGAGTAAGGTATGTTCAGGAAGCCCCAAGAGCTTTGCAGGGCGTGGGGTGGGAGTACACGTGAGGAGGTGGCAGAGGAGGAAAGAGAGGTGGTAAAGGGCCACATGAGTAAGGGTCTCCTGTTCTGGGCTAGGGTGTTGAGTGTTTTTTTCTTTGTTTGTTTTGTTCTTAGCAGAATATGGAGTGGGGAGTCATTGCACCTTTCTTAGAAAGGTCACTCAGGGAACAGGGTGAAGGATGGTGAGACTGACATCAGAATCCAGTATGACATTGCCTTATTATAAAAATTATTATTATTTTTAAAATGATTTTTTAAAAGATTAGAAGTCACATGAATGCCCAACCATGAGAGGTTTATTAGTCAATTAAAATACATTAGTGTGGTGGAATACTGTGTAGTGATTGAAGATTAGGTTTGTTGATATTAAAAGCTGTTCATCACATATAAGAAAAAGCAAAAACCAGGTTATAGAACTGTATATCTGAAATAAAGCAAGCAGAAACCTAGTGTCTGACATGATGCTCTGGGCAAGGGACGAGAGGACATGGACTCCTGCAGTGGTGGAAGGATGGCGACGAGGGGTGGGCTTTGAGAAGGGGTAGAGAGGTGGAATCAGCTCAACTTAGTGCTTGCTTACATGTTGGGATACAAAAGATTTAAGGGTGGTTTTCGGGATTTCAGTTGAGTGGCTGGGTAAGCGAGTGGAGGTTGGGGGTGTTTGTAAGACATAGATGAACTACAGAGAAAGAACAGATTTGGGGCAAAAGATAATCCGTTTGGTAGGGGCGTGTTGAGTTTGACAATATCCAGGTATGAAGGCTTTTAGGCAGTTGGATTTATAGGTCTAGGTCCTAGGAGACAGGCTTATGCTTAAGAGCACGTATAAGTCTTGGCAAACAAAGGTAAATTCCACAATACAGTATGTTTGCGATTCTTGTTGTTGAACCTAGGATTAAGAGCAAATAAACCCTGTTCGACATCAATTCAGAAAATATTTATTAAAAATTTACTCTGTGGTTAGCACAGTGCCAGGCACAGGGGTCATCAAGATGAACAAGACTTGGTCTCTGACCAGGGAAACATATTAGAATAGAGGTATGTGTCAAATGCTTTGGTAACGCAGAGAGGGGAGTGATTAAGTTGACCATAAGTGGTTAGTAGGAAGATTTGGAACAGAGGTCACATTTGACTAAACCTTAAAAGATGAGTTAGAGTTTGCAAAGTGGATCAGTGGTTTACACATTGCTGTTGCAGCTGAATTTCGCTTTAGAAGTTAAGCATATTCTAGAAAAAGTGGGTATTAATTTGAATGCCAGGACGCTGAATATTAAATTTATTACAGGCATTCACTATAAAATTCAAGTTCCATTCTAAGAGATTGCTGACACTGAATATGTGTTTTGTAAGCCAGTTTAAGTTCTCTCTGTTTGAATGAAAGCTCATGTCACCTTCACTTACTACGAGGCAAAGCAACATTGACTCTCTGAATATGGAAGGTGCCTGTGATATGTTTTCCTCCAGTTCATCCCAGCCAAGTCAAGCTTGGGTTTGGGGTAGACAGCCCTCCACTAAGCTCCAGGCAGATGCCCCAATCCCCATGCCTGCTTCAGTAGGAATGGGCGAATCTCTTCTTTCTCACCTCCAGGGGGTGTATTGAAGGTCACTCAGCAACGCGGTGGCAGAATCCCACTGCTACACGCGCCTTGCCACACCACTGGGCACTTCCAAATGATGCTTCCCACGTATTTGACCCCTCTCCTTTAGCAGTGCTTGTGTGTACTCTTCCCTTTAATTACAAGGCACAGCAGTGAGGACCGGTTCACATTTGAGCACCAGTGGGGATGGAAGCCAGCCAAGTGGTAGACACTTGACCTGGTGGAGGGTGACTGATGGGCAGAGTTTGGACTCCAGTCTTAACCGTTTGATTTTGCTGCTGCTTAATGTGTTCTCTGTACCTCCAGGGCCTCCTTTTGGTGCTTTGGGAACCCATTTCACCTCAGCTTGCCTCTTTCTCTACTGTTGTTAGTGCCTTAAATTTTTGACTGGGAAATAAATTTGGTGCAGAGACCAAACCTTCTGAAGCTCATATGGCTCTCAGTAGTTGGGAGGTAAGTTTATAATCTGAGACTAGGCTGTGCTTTGACATCTTCCAGTTGAGTGGCCTTTATTGGTCAGGGAGGGATGTTCTTCAGGGAGAAGTGTTATGTGAGATAATTTGCTTTTATGCAGTCCCTACCCCACTGAAAATCTGCTAGCAGGGCTTCCCTGGTGGCGCAGTGGTTGAGAGTCCGCCTGCCGATGCAGGGGACACGGGTTCGTGCCCCAGTCTGGGAAGATCCCACATGCCGCGGAGCGGCTGGGCCCGTGAGCCATGGCCGCTGAGCCTGCGCATCTGGAGCCTGTGCTCCGCAACGGGAGAGGCCACAACAGTGAGAGGCCCGCGTACCGCAAAAAAAAAAAAAAAAAAAATTCTGCTAGCGACTGCCCGTTGCCTTCAGGACTCAGGCCAAACTCATGGGATTAAAGCTACCCCCTCACCTGCAGCAGATGTTTCCTCCTGCCCCCTCTAACTTGTACTCTGCTACTCTTGTAGGATTCAGACACTCCACGTTCCCTTTCGCCTGTCCTGGCAGCTCCTGTGCTTGGGCTCATAGTGTCTTCTTCTCCCTGTGCTCTTTCTACTTACTTGAATTCTGACCATCTTCAGGGCCCCGTGCGGAGTCATCCCCTGCTAGAGACCTTTACCTGTCAACTCACCCAGTATTTCCTCCCACGTTGACTGGCGTTTTTCACTTTGTGTACCATCTTTTAATGTTTCTGACTATAGAAATTCGGTTAGATCTTTCAGGGTCTGGACTGAGTTTTCCCATTCTTGTACCCATCACAGTGCCTGGTGCAAGGTCTTGCATGCTCTCAGAGCACAGCATTCTCGTGGCTGCCTTGGAGGGAGACCGTAGTGCAGGTGTTGGAGGCATTTCCAGGGTGGCTGGATCCCGGCCATCTGTCGATGCTTCTCAGCCTTTCCCTGGGCACGGCCTGTGGAGGGCTAACTGAGCAAGAGGGCTTTTGCTTCAGCTTTTAGCCCAGCTTCCCGGACCTGCTTTCCGGGTCCAGATGGCACCTGAGCTTGGCTGCCCCGTCCTGGACTCTCCTTCTGCATTCAGCCTTCTGCTGGCTTCTCCTGTCACTGCAGCGGGACTAATGGCTTCTAGCTGTGATAGCTTATAATCTTTCCCCAGCATCCTCTGTCAGAATCCAGAGCCTAGCACCGTCTGCTGGGGGTGGGAGATGAGGAAGGGGAGGGGGACATTTGTGGTGGAGTTGATCACTCCCTCCCTGGTGCTTTCACAGCATTCCGTGTATCTCCTCTCCTAGTATAAATCTCCCTGCAGCTCAGCCATTCACGTCTCTGTCTCCCCCGCTAAACACTGAATCCCTCAGGGCCAGAACCATGCATTATCTGTCCAGGCTTCCTGGTGCCTAACACAGTGGGTGGCACTGGGTTGACATTCATTTCAACTGAGCTGAAATTAATAAGCCATTACTGAGTGAAAATAACCCAAGAAAGTGCCCAAAGCAGGTGAACCGTCTGAACTCCATCCATCACGTTCCTGCCGCTACTCTTCCGAACTTCCTTAAGGCTGTCCCATTGGGCCCACACGCTGGATGTATAGAGGACATTTTCTGTCCTCTGGGTGGAAGTACCACTGGGAAAGAGGGAGGTCAACGCAGGCCAAACTGTTTCTGAAGCTCCATGAAGTGACTACCCTCACCAAAACCTACTTAGAAAATTAATTTCCTGGTTGGTTGACACACTGACCCTGTTCCAAAAAGTGCAGAGAGATGCGAGCATAGTTCCACAACACTCGGAGATTAAAAGACCACATTTAAAATTCTTAAATTTGTTTTTATTGAAAAATGAAAAGAGAAATTGGGAGCTGGAATCCTTAATTGCTAGACTTATTGATCTATTTCATACCAGTTATTCTTTCTGGCTCTCTCCCCCGTGGGTCATGTAAAAACGCTGGGCTTTACACAACCCAGGGAAGAGCGGGAACATCTTTAACCTCATTTGGTGACGGTCTTCACTACACTTGGCCCTTGACAAGTGTCCGTCTGGTCCATTCAGCCATGGCTCCCTCTGAAGCCATCTCTACTCCCTCTGTTTTGGATGGCGCTGTGCATACTTTCCTGAGGGTTCTCAAGGCTACTGACTTCATTCACAGGCGATATATATATATATATATATATGTGTGTATATATATATATATACATATATATATGTGTATATATATATATATACATATATATATATATATATATATACAGTCGGTACTCACAGGCTCCCCCGTTTGAGTTTCTGCCACTCCGAATGCTGCTGATCAGGCTAAGAGAGCAACAGCTCTTCTTACTGTTATTGAATAAGAATTTAAGGATTTGGACTTTTCTCTTTTCAACCAGAGCACCAAACTTAGACAATCTGGCTAACTTTCCTGGACTGGTCTAGGCCTTGGAAAAACAAGCAAAGATGATTTTAGCATTGGCTTCCAAGTACAAGCCTCTTTCTCTTCTTGGTCAGGCTCTGAAACACAGTAACAAAAAGGCTGTGATGTGATTTCCCCTTTGGGGGAAAAGAGAGTCCAGTGCTTGGAAACCAAGCCCTGGCTGCTTGTCTAGGAAGGTTTATGTGGGGAAATGGGACTTAGCTTTTGTTACAGCCTGATGAATCTGGAGCACTGAGAAAGAAGACACAATGTTATGTCTTAATAGGTTATCCTGCTGTGTTAAATTCTCAATAAATCACCCTGCTGCAAGGACAGGGGTTGTCTTTTCTTTTTTAATGATAAAAACATCTTGTATTCATCAGAGAGGCAATGCTGAGATAGGATGAGAATGAAGGAGATCCAACTATAAAAGATCTGGACTGTGAAGGAGAGTCTGACCAATGTGGAGGGAATCTGACCAGTGGAATGGGTTGGAGCATTTCCTGAGGACTTCTAGGAGTCAGATACTATAGTTTTCTAGAGAAACTGTTGAAATATTCTGGAATACTAGAAAATTTCAGGAGTCCAGTGTCTATTGGAGAAACTGAATCTGTGATGAAAAGTCTTCCCACCAGGAAGTCACCAGGCCCAGAAGGCCTCACCAGTGAATTCTTCCAAATGTTTGGGGAAAAAATAACAGGAATCTTAGAGAAATTCTTCAGAGAATAGAAAAAGGCAGAAGTTTTTCCAGCTCATTATGAGGGCAGTGTAACCTAGATACCAAGACCTGAGAATGACATTAAAAGAAATAAAAATTACAGATTAATTCCCCTCACCAACATAGATGCAAACATCCTTAATAAAGTATTAACTAATTTGAACCAGCAAAATATAAAAAGGATAATATATCATACCCACGTTGGGCTTATTTCAGGAATGCAATGTGACTTTAATATTAAAAATGAAATGTAATTCGGGGCTTCCCTGGTGGCGCAGTGGTTGAGAATCTGCCTGCTAATGCAGGGGACACGGGTTCGAGCCCTGGTCTGGGAAGATCCCACATGCCGCGGCGCAACTAGGCCCGGAGCCACAACTACCGAGCTTGCGTGTCTGGAGCCTGTGCTCCGCAACAAGAGAGGCCGTGATAGTGACAGGCCCGTGCACTGCGATGAAGAGCGGCCCCCACTTGCCACAACTAGAGAAAGCCCTCGCACAGAAACGAAGACCCAACACAGCAAAAATAAATTAATTAATTAATAAACTACCCCCAACATCTTCTTAAAAAAAAAAAAAGAAATGTAATTCACCACAATTACATAATAAAGGAGAAGATCATATGATAATCTTAGTTGATGCAGAACAAATATTTGATAACACTCAGTACTCATTCATATCAATAACTCTTAGCCAACTGGAAAAGAGAACTTCCTTAATGTGATGAAATAAATATACAAAGATTAATATCAAGGATACAATGACCACAAGTGTTGCAAAGACCACAAAACCTGGATCTCCTAGCTTGTGAGACATTTCATTTAAAGTCTCAATCTCCTCTTCTTTTGGAGCATGAATAACCATAACTGTACATCCCAGAATACTTAGCAAACATTCAGTTTTTCCATGAAGGTTAAGTCTTTCATTTAGAAAGTATGAAGAAAGAATGGCACTCACTGGGACACTGAGTGCCCCTAACGGAGCCACTACAGTGGCTGGTGCAAAGGCACACGCAGCAAAGTTGGCCACCTTGCCAGCTCCCGTTGATAGCAGTCCAGCCCACCACAACCATTCTTCAAGATATGCATGGCCACCTTGGCCTGCTCTCATAGAGCCTTTTCTGGCAAGTCGCAGAAGGCCTTTTTTTTCCAAATGAAACTCCCTCGAATGAAAATGCTGGAACTCATAGCCAATCCCAAACCAATATGAAAGTCATATTTTCCACAGCCCTGGCTCATTTCGTTTGTTACTTTAAAGGCTCCTGTGAATCACATTGATCAAGAACAGAGAAACTGCTGGTGCTGGAGGCAGGATGACGCAGTCTTCAAATAGTTTGAAAACAGGATATCCATGGACACAGAGGCCAATCGGAATCTGCTTGGAAGTGCAGAGAAGTTCCTCCGCGCTATGTGGGGACAACAATGGACACCCAGAAGGACGTTCAACCCCCAAAGCAGCAGCCAATGATATACTTCGCCTCTGGCCGGCCCGCCGCACGCGCGGCCACTGCCTTCGTCGCCGTCCAGTGGGAAGTGCGAGCATCGGGGCTGCAGCCGTGCACGCCTCTTCCTCCATGGGGGAGCGCCCAGGGGAACCTGTCCCGGACGACATTCGGCCCCCACCGCCGCCACCAGGACCAAGGGGCACGGCCAATATATATTTTTTAAAAACCCACGGCAAACATCACACTTAATTGTGAAATTTTGAATGTTTTTCCCCTAAGATTGAGAATTGAATAGGATGCCCACTATCACCTCTTTTATTCAGCATTATAATGGAGGTTCTATCCAGTGGAAAAGACGAGAAAGAAGTCAAATGTATAAGGATTGAAGAGAGGGAAATGATAACGCAGTTGTCTATGTGGAAATGTAAACAGACCACTAGAATTAATAAGTGAATGTGGCAAGGTCACTGGATACAATATGTATGTGCATATATATATATACACACACCATATATCTATATTTTGTATATTTATATAAAATTCTATGTGATGATAAGCAAATAGAAAATAAAAAATATAAAAATGGTTCTGGGTATAATAGCATCAAATAATATCTGATAAATATGTAGGTAATAAGGTAATGAATAGAGTAGTACACAACGAGCAAGGCCTTGATACAGAAGACTATGGAACATTGCTGAGAGAGATTAAAGAAGGCCTGAATACACTGAAAATAAAACCATGTTTATGTGGCTAATTCTCTGCCAAACTCATCTATTAATTCAAAACAGGCCCAGTAAAAATTCTAGTGTACTTTTTCTGTGGAATTTGAGAAGCTGATTCTAAAATTTATAGAAAACTGTGATGGACCAAAAGTATATAAGACAATCTTGAAAAAAATAAAATAAGCTGAAGTAATTACACTACCAGATATCAAGACTTACTTAAAGCTGCAGTAATTAAGACAGTATGGTATTAGCACAAAGATAGAAAAATAGACCAGTGGAATGGAGCCCAGAAGTAGACAGATATATATATATATATATATATATATATATATATATATAGTTGCTTGATTTATAACAAAAGTAACATTGAAATGGTGTGATACAGAGGGTGTGCTTTTAAAAAAAATGTAACTTGGTTTACTGAATATCCTATTATTTTTTAAAAGAAGTTTGTTTAACTCCTATCTTACTTCTACACAAAACCATTCCTGAAGAATTACAGATATAAATGTGAAAGTTAAAGTCATGAAGCTCCCCAACAAAAACATAAGAGATTATCTTCATGCTTCTAGATAGGCAAATATTTCTTACTAGGCCACACAAAGTTTTGACCATAAAGGAAAATATTGATAAATTGAACTTTAAGTAACTAAATAACTTCTGTTCAGCAAAAGCATTATAAGAGTAAAAAGATAAGTCGCTTAATAAGAAAAGATGTTTGGGGCTTCCCTGGTGGCGCAGTGGTTGAGAGTCTGCCTGCCGATGCAGGGGACACGGGTTCATGCCCCGGTCCGGGAAGATCCCACATGCCGCAGAGCAGCTAGTCCCGTGAGCCATGGCTGCTGAGCCTGCGCGTCCGGAGCCTGTGCTCCACAATGGGAGAGGCCACAACAGTGAGAGGCCCACGTACTGCAAAAAAAAAAGGAAAAAAGAAAAGATGTTCGTAAGATATATGTTATAGAGGACTCATATCTGGAATATATAAAGAATGCCTATAAATCATTAAAACAAACTGATAACTTAATAGAAAAGTGGGCAAAGGACCTGAACTGACATTTCATCAAAGAAGATATCTAAATTTCCAATAAACATATGAAAACTTGATCAACTTTATTAGTCATCAGGAAATGCAGGATGAAACCACTCTGAGATGCCTCATGTAGCCAACATATTAGCTAAAATGAGAAATAGACAATACCAAATGTTGACAAGGACATAAAGTAACTAGAACTTTTCTACACTGCTGAGAGGGATGGAAACTGTTATAACCACCTTGAAAAACTGGCAACAGCTACTAAACCTGACCATATACGTAGCTTATGACCCATCGATTCTACTCTTAGGTATATATCATACAGAAATGCATGCATATGTGCACCACAGGGCATGTAAAGGAATGTTCATAGCAATAAAAGCCGCCATCTGGAAGCAACGCAAATGTCCATTAATAGAAAATGGGCCAATAAGTTATGGAATATTTATACCATGGAAAACTGTACAGCAAAGAGATTTTGTTGCTGTAAGCAAGCAACAAGATGGATTAATCTCATAGAATGTAGAGCCATACAAGCAAGTGCAGCTCCGTTGATATAACATTTAAAAATGGTCAAAAGAAATGAATGTTAATAGAAGAGAGGATAATGGTTACTTTTGGAAGAGAGTGGACACATGGTGGGTTTCTGAGTGGCTGCTAAATGTTCTTTATGTCAGAGGCACACTCACCTGTGAACTCTGTGTATGTTGGCTTCAGTATATTGTCTACATTAAATTATTTTGTAATGTTAAGGAGGCACCTTGATTTAAGAGGGGATTCATGGCTGCTCTATTCAGCAACACACAATTTTTTCAAAAAATTAACCACACATACATACACCCACCCAAAAGAAAAGTGTGTTTGCTCCATGCTGTGCTTTTTCTTTAGGCCAGTGAATCCTCATTCACGTTGGGGAAGCTGAGTAGCTTTGGCGACCCTTTCGGGGGCTATGGGAATAGGCTTTGACTTAGGTGGTTGCTGTTTCGTAGCGGTCTGGTGTGGTTTTTAAGAGCCCCCACGCTGGCTTCAGGCAGACCTGAATTCTAGGCTCTACTACTTATTAGCAGTGTTATTTTGAGTGAGTAGTTTGAGTCCTGAAAGCTTCAGTATCCTTATCTGTGAAATGGGAATAATATTAACGCTTATCCTCTAGGGTGTTGTTATCAAATGAGGTAGCCCATGAAAGTGCTTCGCACAATGGCTGGCATATAGCATGTGCTCAGGAAGTGACAGGTTTGACAGTGGGGACAACAACTTCTTGACATACTACTGGCTACGGAGGGGGCGGGGGGCTGTGTAAGATGCCCACAGGGGATTGAGAATGAAGAATCACAGACACAGGACTGCCAGGCTGGTTCCTTCTGCTCTCCTGTTCAGTCTCCCATCTCTTCCTTTGGGGCCCCCTGTCTGTGCTCCCCTTCCTCTCCTGTCTCACAGCAGCGCAGTGAATTCTAGCCGCATTGCTCCCTGCCTGAGTCACGTTGTCCCTCCCTTTCTGTCTGAATGGTATGTATGGTTGCAGTGGAACCAGTCTGGTTCTATTTTATCAGCAGAAACCAGAATCATTCGGTAAGTGCTTTGTTGTGGTCAGACCATCCCAGGGGGGTTGACTCGGAGAGAGGACACTCAGAACTCTTTGTAAACGCTGGGACCGTCTCCTGCTTGGAGGGAGGTGAGGCTGGCTGCAGGTCGGTAGCCTTACTGGCTCCACTGTTTCTCAGTTTCCCCTGGCAGGGAGCGCGCCCACGTCCTGGAATCACACAGCCCATTATCCTTCCCCCTCTCCTTCTGCGGGAGAACCAGTCGCATGTGGCCCAAGGGAGCAAAGGCATCAGAGCAGCTTCTCTTGATTTGGAGTTAATAGTTTTATGCCTCCTTGGTGGGATTTCTACATCCTAGAGAAATAGGGGCCCTCACTCCCTCTGAGCTTTCAGCCTGTCCCGCTGGTGTGGGGATAGGGAAGGCAGATGTAGAAGGAACAGGGATTGCGGGGAACGGGAGTCTACACTGAAGCCAAACTCACCTCTGGGGGTGGCAAGGTGGGGTTGTTTGCCGTGCCCGGCATGGGTGATGGAGAGAAGTGATGGCGGCTCATGTTCCAGAAAAAGCCATGGTGTGGCCTATTAAGATTAGCATTGATACCTAGTCTAATCTGCTACCCCCGTCCTCACAGCCACATCACTTTTTTTTCTTTTAACATCTTTATTGGAGTATAATTGCTTTACAATGGTGTGTTAGTTTCTGTTTTTATAACAAAGTGGATCAGCTATACATATAGATATATCCCCATATCCCCTCCCTCATGCGTCTCCCTCCCCCCCTCCCTATCCCACCCCTATAGGTGGTCACAAAGCACCCAGCTGATCTCCCTGTGCTATGCGGCTGCTTCCCACTAGCTAGCTGTTTTACATTCGGTAGTGTATATATGTCCATGCCACTCTCTCACTTCATCCCAGCTTCCCCTTCCCCCTCCCCGTGTCCTCAAGTCCATTCTCTACGTCTGAGTCTGTATTCCTGTCCTGCCCCTAGGTTCTTCAGAATCTTTTTTTTTTTTTTTTTTAGATTCCATATATATGTGTTAGCATACGGTATTTGCTTTTCTCTTTACAACACTTTTTCTTTTGCTCACATATAGAGAGTTCCCCTGCCCGGAGGGAGAATGTGGTTGACCAAGGAAGGGCTGTTGGAGAGAGGTGCACTTTGAAAAATAAAGGTTCTCTGGCAGAGGCCCGTGCCTGCTGTAGTTTATGCAGGTTGGGGAAATTTTTCCCTTCTCTGTGTGTGTTAGAAAGGACTGGTGCCCTTTAGAATGGTACTGTACTGGGACTGAGGCAGGCCCAGCAAACGCTGGGATTTAGAGAGAAGAGCTTCATTCTGTCTCCTCTCGAGGGAGGCTCAGCGAGTCCAGAAGCCCAAAGGATCTAGAACAGAGGTGCTGCTGTCCTTTCATGGACAGTGAGGCTGACCTGTGCGGTAACACATCAATCCCATCAACTCAGAGAGTTGTCCTCTCCATTTGCTTGCTCACCAAGACCCGTTTCCTGACCCAGCACTGCCTTTTACGGCCTTTAAAGACCTTGGGCATAAGTATTCAAAAAACAAAAGTACTTTTGTCTGGACACCAGAGCTGTTTTTGTCCTTGTAAAAATGAGTGAGAATGTTTAAAGGACTCCTTATAGAGAACTCCCCGCGAGACTGAGAATGGGCTTGGCCTTAAGGAACGAATAACACATAATTAAGCTGCGTGCTTTTCCCAAGTGTACCTTGTCCACCTCTCTGACCAGTTCAGGATACTGACCTCTGCCTGGCCCTGTCTTGAGTGCCTCTGGGTCCTGCTTACCTCCCCAGGGTTTAGCTGTGTTCCCCCTCAGCCTTTTAAGTCCATCCCCAGGGTTCTGCTGTGCTGGTAGAGGTCACAAAGGACAGCCTGCAAAACCCAGAAATCAGGGCTTTACCCAATCAGTGGGTCATTACCAATAAATTGTTACGTGGGTGCCTCACACAAGATAAAGAAATCAACCTCAAGGATCTGGGAAGCCAGACTTAGATATCATGTGGCATCCAGTTGGGCATGAAAAGTGTAGAGGCTGGGTGGGTGTGGAGGTGAATCTAGAGAACTGGGCAAGGGCAGCAGTGTGGAGGTCAGTGGAATGGAATGAGGAAATTCTCATGAGAGAAGTGGTACAGCTGGGAACAGGGTTGACATATGGATTCATTCACTTCACAGCACCTTCAGGGTGTCAGGCGGGTGTGGGGGTGGGGGTGGGACACAGTAGTTAAAGCCCTGCCCTCATGTTATTGACTTTCCACTTAGATATCTATCAGTGTCTTCCTTTTCTTTGATCCTGACATGCCTCCTGGGTCCAAAGGAAGGATCTTTTAATGAAAGAAACCTCGATTGGAAGAACACACAGGAAGTGAATGAAAATCAGATTTGCCTCTTAGGAGTTAACAAATGGGATAGACAACTCCATTATCCTAGCGTTGATTATTCATAGTTGTGTATCTATGCAAAGTATTTAATTATAGGCCACTCTTCTCCCTGTCCCATTTGCCACCACCCTCATTCCTCCCAGCCACCCACTAAATATTACTTACTTTGTCAAGGAAGGCAAATCCGTGCTAACAGTAGCCAAAGCTCATTCAAGCTAATATGTTGCAGAAAAGACCACCATCCAGGATAGAAAGAAAAAATAAATGCTTTGATTAGGTACCATTTGGGATTATCCACCGTTCCAGGTCTTCTCCATAGTATGAATAACGAAGCTTTAACAGTAAAAGCCAAGTTTTTTTTTTTCTTCCATGTTTAAAATATCAATATGTTCCTTGAGCATACATAATCCCTGCCCCACTCCAGAGGCAGAAAATTGAGAGTTGGCTTTATTAAAAATTGCAGTGTTCGCTTTGCCTTTAAATTGCTGTGTTTTCCACAGACACTATGTTTGTGTTTGGGTGTCAGTGGGGAGACACGGATGGTAGAAGGAGCTTTTTTGCTTACATGCCAGAGGAAAAGAAAAATAGTTTGGAAAGTAGTTCAAGCCTGGGAAGTCAGGCTTTTAGTTGGAATTGGCAGTTCAGGAAAATGATAGATGAGCTGAATTATTTTTCCCAGTAAGAAAGTGAAACATTTTAACAGAATAGGCATTCTCTTAGGGGTTCAAAGTATAGAGTATTAAGAAACGAAGTTAAGTATGACTTACACCTTCTACTTCTCAGGAAATGTGATGCTGTCTCTTGGAACTTCTTGTTACCTTCCATTAATATATTCTATTTTCCTTCCACATACGTATATAATAAAGAGAACCTTAAAGTAGTCGTCTGGCCTGGTCTAGGTTTTGGGTCTTTGTTCATTGCGGCTTTTTGAGTAGAAACAAGTGCATGCTTAAATTCGTGTTCCCTTTAAGAAAACCCACAGTATAACTATTTCAAATTGTAAAATAGGTGGGCTTTGAGATCCTGTGTATGGAGGAGGGAGGGGTGGAGCAAATAGTGAACTTACTGGTCAGTGCCTTGGTGTATTTCACTGTTCGTTCACAGATCATCAGCTACTTGGTGGAGAACCTAAAAGAGAGAAACTTTAAACTGCACATTGAATTATCAATTTGAAGTGAAATGGTAATGAGTCAGTGGAGGAATAAGATTCGATTTACATGTTTAATTTGTTTTTTTTTAATTTTAATTTTATATTGGACTAATAGTTGATTTATAATGTGTTAATTTCAGGCATACAGCAAAGTGATTCAGTTATACATATATCTATTCCTTTTCAAATTCTTTTCCCAATTAGGTTATTACAGAATATTGAGCAGAGTTCCCTGTGCTGTACAGTAGGTCCTTATCGGTTATCTATTTTATATATAGTAGTGTGTATATGTCAATTCCAAACTCCCTGTATACACAAGTTTAGTTTGTGTGCAGGTTTTGTTTAAGCTGCATGAGCCCACCTGTACAGTTGTCAGGTTAAGTCACAGAAAGCATCAATCTAAGATGCAGAGGTTGAAGCCAGGGCAATAAGAGAGAAGGTGAAGGTGGAGCAAATAAAGCGTAACAGTAAGCAGAGTAGAGAAACCAGGACTCCTCTGAGTTTCCCCACCTTTACACCTTTGTGCCCCTCTTTGCAACACTCTTCTGCTCTATTTCCTATCAACCTTCTACCCCATTCAAGGTCATTTTCAAAATGTCACCTTCTGAAATGAAGCCATGTGTGATCACTACCCACAGCCAATGAGATACTGCCTATTGCCTTTTTTGACCGCCCCCCCAGCCAAAATGCTAATTTTAGCGTAGTATACAATAGTAAGTTTGGGGGTTAGAAATATCAGATTTTTGTTCCTGCAGTGGTACCTCCTAGCTGTATGACCTTGTATGCTTCTTTACCTTGCTGGACCTTTCTCTGAAAACTGGTTAATAGAGTGTTAACTCATAGAGTCCTTGTGCAGGTTAAATGAAGGACCCATGAAAAAAAGTCTTAGCATACAGCTTGGCACATAGCAAGAGCAAGGAATATTAGCTATTATGATTGTGATTATGATTTTAAAGCTGTTTTTATAGATCTGGTTTAGTTACAAAAATGTTTTATAAATTGGTTTTGGAGAAAACCTGCTGGAAACTTCCATTTGGAATAGAAGGGCTAGTTTCAGTGCTTGGGGAAAAGCAATATTTTCCTTCAGCTCAGACTGGAGAAGTGCTGTCTTGGAAGAAAAGGGGGCTTGGGAGGTTTATGTTCTTACTTCAGAACTCCAGCATCAGCATCTCCAGAGCATGTAGCATGGGGTGTGAATGGTCTACCAAGATTTCCAGGTGATTCTTATATAAAGTTGAAATCCACAGACTTATATGTAAATACTGTTCTCTCAGTGATCTCATAAGTAAAAGGCTGGGTCTTAAATATAAATGATTTCAGCAAAGTGATTGTGTAACAGGAGTATCTGAAGTTGAATGTGTTTTTGAAGAAAGCCTACATTTTCGACCTTGTAGTCTATAGAGGAATAGTTATTCCTATACAGAGCCCTTTGGGCATCTATAGTGGGCACCAGCAGTATTTCCATTTTCTCGTTATCTTTACTATTTACAGGTAATTTCCTTCTTTCTCTTCACTAATGCTACTTACTGTATTGCATGTTCCCTATGAAATGTCTCGCGTATAACAGGCCAAGTTCACACTACTTAGGACTGAATGCCCTCTGCAAGATGATAAATTTCTTGACAGTAGAAACCATATTGCTCAATTCCCAGTCTCAGAGGCACCTTTCACACTGCCTTGCATGGTGTGAGACTCAATTAAATAAATAACTGATCGATCAGTTTTACCTAGCAGTCTACACGTCAGAGCTGGAAGATCAGATGTGGGCAAAGCAAAGCGGACACAATACCCAGATTCATGATTATCTTGACTTCTGGGCAAAGCTGGCTTTTGATGTGATGCCTTATATCGTGAAGCCACATCCCAGGATATCCTTATAATTCAGCCATTCTTCCTTCTGGCTAATCTTGACAATAGGAAGGAAGTTCACAATTGTCCATTGTCGAGGGGCCTGACAAACTAGGCTAAATATTTTATGTACGTCATTTCATTTAACTCCCACCCAAACCAGTGAACCAACCCATAGATGTTAGTTACTATCTGCTTTTACACCAGGTTCAGAGAGCAGAGCAGGTGAGCCCCACAGTGAGATTTGAAGTCATTTCTGCTTGATTCCGTGTCCAGTGTTCTTCTGCTACGCCAGTGGTTCTCAAGTGTGGTTCCTGAACCATATCATCGGCATCACTTGAGAACTTGTTAGAGATGCAAATTCCCAGACCCACCCCAGAATTTCGGAGTCACACACTGTGGTGGTAGAGGGGGCAGCAACCTACGGTTCCACAAGCCCTTCAGGTGACAGCACTACGTCAGCTGTTTCTCAGAATACTTAACTTCCTCTAAGTCCTTGCTAGTCAAGGTGTGGGCTGTAGACCCAGAAGCATTGGCTTAATTTAGGAGCCTGTTAGAAGTGCAGAATCTCACACCCCTCACCACACCTGTTAGACCAGAATCTGTATTTTAATAAGGTCTTCGGTGATCCATGAGCATATTCAAGTGTGAAATGCACTGCTCTGAGCTATACCTTTTCTCCCCTTAGTCTTAAATTGGCCTAGTCTAGATGTCCACAATCCTTGGCGTATGCATTAAACCGTGAGGCAGGAACAAAGACTGAAGGTCCTCTCGTGTTTTACCTTGGGACTAAGTTGAGAGCTGTGCTTACTCCATTCTGATCAGATTCAAGTTTCCGTCCCTACATGCTTGCCTCTGTAGCCTAAATGCATACACACAGTGACACCAAATACTTACTTGTTTCCCTTTGACGTCACCTTAAGCTAGGCACGACGACCACGGAGTAGCTCGGGTTGTGTTAACATGTTGTAAACTAGTAGGGATGGCAACTCTCGCCTATTAATGAGGCGAGAGGATGGCTAATTCCTGCTCATTTCTATTCCAGAAACTAGATGTACACCCTGAAAGCAGCAGCTCATTGCTCCACAGTTGATGCTCATTTCTTTCCAACTCTGTAAATAGGTGGTGTTTAGAAAGCCTAAAATGTAGACTCTTTGGGGGAAAGACACACACCTTTTAGGAGCTTCGTGTGAAGTTAGCGAAGTTACGAAACGGCTGTTTGGGGACCTCACCTCTGACAGAGTAGTGGGGATTAAAGGCTAGTCAGAGAAGGATATTAACGAATGTTGTCCTGATTCCCTTGCTGTGATTGTTCTGTCCCTGGGGCCACATCCTTCTCTCCTGCAGCCCTTGATTTCCCATCGAGTACAGGGACACTGACCCGTCGTGTGAAGGCTGCACCTGCATTTCACGCTCCATTTTACTTCACGCGAGTTCTTCAGACTCTCCATGGCCACCTCCTTGATGGAGGGCTATCAGGCACTAGCAGTTTACTTCTGTTCTGCAAGGAACTGGAGAAAAATAGTTTTTCTTGCTGTAAACACTCTGAAGGTGAGGTGCTGACCCATGTGCGTACATTAGAATAATCTCGGTGCTCGTCCTAAGGCCGATTCAGGGCTCTGCTCTCTGAGTCAGAAATCCCCAATTCGGTATGTCTGCAGTGGGACCTAGGAAGATGCAGAGTTTAACAGGCATTTCAGAGGATTCAGATGGTCTTATCCAAGGTGCCACTCTTGGCTAACAATTATACCATTGATAACTGTGGGATTTTAAGAAGATCGCTGAATCTCTCACGTACCCTCAACTGTATATTGAGAGAGTTGTGATGGATGATTCTGCTCTATAATAGTTTTCTCGGAGCTAGTTAACTATTATTTCACACAGACACATCTGTTAACATCTGCAGTGTACCAGATACTGTGCTGAATGCCGGGGAAAAGAAAGAGAAGTCAGATACAGTCACTGTTCTCAGAGATGTCACAGTCTGCTGAGGACACACACGTACGGAGCGATAGATGGCAGTAAGCATACTAGCTGGTATAATAGCAATAGGACGTAGGACCCAAGAGGGTCCAGAGTTGGGAAAGGTGACATGGAGTGAATTCCCGCTGTATTCGGATAGCGCTTTATATTGCGTTCTGTAGGGGTGTCTACAACAAGGGGAGACCAAGAGTCATAGGGAACTCTTGGTCCTATGGGAAGGGCAAGATTGTCCTAAAAACGTCCAGTCTGATGGAAGAGGCAGATCCAGATATGTAACTAACTGAGTTTCCTCTGACTGATAACGGGATTTGGTCTCTACGAAACAAAAAACAAACAAACACAAAAAACTGTCAAGAAAATTCACGCTGCCGAGAGAGAATCTCGAAAGGGACTCTGGCGATTTGTGTTATTTCCAGGAAATATGGTGATCCTATTATTAAAATCTTAGGAGAGACGTGGTTCAGTCCATTGCCTGGAGGTTTGCAGGCTATCCGTCCCATTTTTCATTACCCAATAATAAATATCGTAGTGAAAGTCACCTTTAACGCTTAAATATTGCTAGGGTTTTATGGGACTGAATTGAACGGACTGCCCTGGTATATGAAAGCCGTGTAGGTGAGGCGGCTTTATAACACACGCTTCGTGAAGCTGTATGAAGCCCCTGTACACACCGCCCTTTGAGATGAGAGGCTTCAAGCACGGCGCTTGGGCATGAGGGGCCTCTGCTTGTTCATTAAACCTGTTGGTAATGTTAATTTTTAAGGAATAGGAAGAGGAGGCTTGAGGCAAGTAGAATGGGATTTGTTCCTGGGAGGGGTCATCTGCCGGGAGCTGTCCCTTCCATCAGCAGGTCATGTGGGTTCTTTATGTAGGTTCTCCAGCCTGAGTTGGAGTCGGACATCACTGGGAAGAAAATAGACCAGTGCCAAGACTCATGAGCCAGTAGGGGGCTGTTAGGTTAGTAGAGCTGTTCAGGCTTCCCTGATGGTAGTGGTCCGTGGGACCTGTTTAGACCAACTGTATAGTTATTAATTTTCATGAAGCAGAGGAGTTGATTAGACTGGTCACTTTACAAGCCAGGTGGGAGTCCGTTTTGCGCTTACCAGTATCTTCCGCTTAGTATTGTCATCCTGGTTTTTCTTGGCGTGGCCGGGGGAGGCTGGAGCCAGCCAGTGCTGGCCATAGCTCTTTTATTTTATTTTTAGTGAGGTGAAATTCACATAACATACAAGTAACCATTTTAAAGTGAATAATTCAGTGACATTGAATACATTTACCATATTATACAGCCACCACCTCACTCTAGTTCCGACACATTTCATCACCCCCGAAAACCCTGTAACCATTAAATTGTCACTTCCTGTTCCTCCCTACCCAGACCCTGGAAACCACCAACTTGCCTATTTCTGTGGACTGGCCTGTTCTGGATGTTTCATATAAATGGACTTATGCAATATGTGACCTTTTGTGACCAGCTTCTTTCACTTAGCATAATGTCTTTGAGGTTCATCCATTTGTGGCATATTATCAGTACTTCGTTCCTTTTTATGGCTGTGTAATGTTCCATGTATGTGTCCCAGAATTGGCTTATCCATTCAGCTGCGGATGAATGTTTGGACTGTTTCCACATGTTTTGGCTACATTCTGTGAATAGTGCCGCTGTGAACATGAATGTACATGTATCTGTTTGAGTGTTTGTTTTGGATTTGTTTGAGCATATACCTGCGGGTGGAATTCAGGTGTATTATTTGTACAAGATATTCCTTGCCCCCCACCCTGCCCCTGGGGTTCTCCCCCTGGGGGAATTCTATAACTCACATTAGCGGGAGCAGGCGTGGCCATATGACTTGCTTTGGCCAATGAATGCAGTGAGAGCAGAGGTGACCAGTGCCCCTTGTGATCAGAAGCCTTAGGAACCATTTAGAGGCTCTGCCGTGACTCCTTTCCCACATCCAGTGGTCCTGCGGGGATGCAGCAGTTGCTCCTTCAGGCTGAGTTCACAAAGGCAGGTGGCATAGAGCAAGCAGTTGGTCTTTTGAACTCCCTCTGAGAGACACTCACTCGGACTTCGGGGATGTGGGGATAAAAAGATGGGGGAACTCTCCCTGCCGTGAAAGAGCTTACAGTTTTACTGTAATTTAAGCAGGTAGTCATAGCTCTAAAAAGCACTGCAGAGGGAAAAGGGAGGAATCCACGGAGCTTTCTTAGAGGATGTTGGGTTTGGCCTTAAAGGACAGATAGGGTTTAGGTGTATAGAGTGTAAAGAGAGCTTTCCAGGAAGAAGAATGGGATTAGCAGTGGCTTGGAGGTGGCAAAGTAAGATGTTTGAGGAAGAGTGAATTGGGTGACTCTTTTCAAGAGTTTAGGCGCCCTGAGGACATGGGGTTGGAAAGTTCTGCTGGAACCAGTGAGTGAGAGACTGTGACCTCCAGGCTAATGAGTCTGTTCTCTGTAATCTGACATTGTGTTTCCCAAGCATGCACGATACTGGATGACTGACCCACTGCTCCTTTCCTGTGCTTTAGGGACCAGATACATCCTTCTACAACAGTGGATATCAATCTTTACATGTTTTTTACTTCCCACATCTCAGCTCTGCAATCTGAGTGACCCGCCTCCTGCTTCAAACTGATCCTCTGTGTTTGTCACCATCTTAACTGAGAATAACTGTTCTCAGCCCTGTGGGGAGCAGAAGGGAAAGAAAAGCCCCAACATTTGAGTTTGCCAACGTGCGTCAGAAGTTTCCAAACAATAGTTCTCTTTCTTACTTTCTCCTCTAATGGTGGTGGGGCAGTGTGTTCCTTTTGGATTTCACAGTGGAGCAAAAACTGAAGCTTTGAAGTCAAGGCACTAATAAGTGAGCTAATAAATGGAGTTGGGATTTGAATCTTGTCTTACCCTGTTTCTCCCATGCCCATCCTAGAATGTGAGCGAATGATTGGCCACATGACCAAATGACTAAATGAAAAATCAAGGGATGTTTGATTCCAAATCTCAATGTGATGGGATTCTGTAAGGAATCTCTCTACCACCACAAACACCGAAAGAAATACTCTGGAGCTGTGGTGAGGGTCATCAGAGGGTAAGATGGCGCAGCTCTGGTGGGAGTGAGGGGAGCCAGTTTCGTGGGGCTCCTGGATGGAGGGGGCTCAGCTAAGAGAATATTCCCATTTATCTCAGGTCCTGAAACAGGAGGGAAAGGGGCAGGGCACAACTTTTAAAAGAATGACATAGCTATAGAACATGACAAAAACTAGTTAGAACCAACTATATCCAAGATGGTGGAAGAGTTGATTTCCAGTGGCCCTCGGGCATCATTATACGCTCATTGTAATACATCAGCATAAGCTAAGTAACTCACCCACCAGCGCCATGACAGTTCCGAGGCTGACCATAAAAGGCCGAAAAGTGGGCAGTGGCCCAATTCCTGGAAATCTCCACCCCCTTCCCCAAAATAATTGGAATAATCATTAGCCTGTGAAATTACCCAGCCCATAAAAACTAACCACCATATCAGGGCCTTTTGCCTTCTGAGATGGCCCACACTCTGTCTGTGGAGTGTGTCTTCTCTCTAAATAAATCCACTTCTTACCTATCACTTTTGTCTCTCACTGAATTCTTTCTGCAATGAAACATAAAGAACCTGAGCTTCATTAAGTCCTGAGACCAGGTGTGTGATCTCAATTAAAAGACCGTGGGTTCAAGTGCCAACCTGAGTTCTGGCTGAGTTCGAGTCCTGGCACGTGGGTTCAAGTCCCATCTGAGGTGCACAGTTTCAGTCCCGCTTCTCTGGACAGACTTCTGGGTGCAGGGAAGTCCTTGGGCTGATCCTATTCAAGTGTATTGTCAAGGGCGTTTTCTGGCCCTTGGCTGTGGGATTAGAGCTCTTTGAAAACCCTAGCTAGGAAAGTGGGGAAAAGTGAAGAAAGCAAGCTGAAATGTAATTTCCTCTTTAATACAGACTGTCATTTAATCTAATATCATAGAGAATGATTAGATCTTAAAAACCTATAAATTACATTTGACACCTCTCTGGTACGCCTCTGCTCTCCCTCTCGGCACTCATACACCACAACAGTGGGCTGTGGCTGAGAGGAGCTCTCTCCGTGTAGTTTGTTTATTGGCTCTTAATGAGAAGCGATTAATCTAAATCACCATAGGGGTGGATCCTTTGCGAGCTTTGGAATCGGAGATGACAGTGGACCTTTATGACAAATGCGCTGCTCCATCCTTACCAACAACACAAAGTTTGTGAGAGTGTGTGTGGTGCTTTTGGGGAGAGAAAACACACAGACACACACAAAAGATAAGACTGCAACCTTTGGGCACTTCCATCTCTCTCCCTTCCAGTCTTTCCTCTCCTGCCTCTTCCCACTCTCCCTGACTGCGGCAGCTGGGGCTCCTCATTACGTTGTTACCTGGAAGACCCTCTTCTCCGTTGATGACAGTTATTGTGGCTTTTTCTCCCCTGCCTGTCTGGGGACCGCCCGGTGCAGGATGATGGATCATTACAGAGAGTACCTCCCCGGCGAAGTTGCCACCTCTCTGTCCCCTCCCATCCTGCATCACGTTGGGAAAGAGAGGAAGCACCGCCAAACAAACCAACACCCTGAAAACCCAAAAGGAAAAAAAAAATACATTCTGCCAGGGGTTCTTTTGTTTGGGGAGAATGGGGTCAAATTTGCAGCTGAAGGGATGGAAACCAAAGGGGGAGAATGGTGGACAAAAGTCTCTCCTGCTCTGTTTGATTCTTTTCTGCTCCTGTGTTTGCACTGACTCTGTTGTTCCCTTGCTATGTCCTCTCACTGTCCTTCACCGTGTCACCAATACAGAGCACAGCAAGGACAGGGCACTCAACTTGGAAGGTCAAGTTCTGAGTTTGAGCCCCAGTTTTCATCCTTGGTGACCAGCTGTGACCTCGGCAAGTCACCGGGTGCAGGCTTGGTATTTCCTTGCCTCTGGAATGAGGTGTGGTAGGCAGATCTATGGCCTCCTGGAAACATCTGAATCCCTGGAATCTGTGAAGGGGGAATTCAGGTTCTAGATGGAATTAAGGCTGTTCATCCTCTGACCTTAAAATATTTGACTCTTATTGTGGCTTTCTCTCCCCTGCCTGTCTGGAAACTGCCTGGCACAGGATGGCGATCATTACAGAGAGCACCTGCCTAGCACAATTGCCAGGGGAGCCCTCTGGATTCTCCAGGTGGGCCATTGTATTCACAAGCATCCTTAAAAGTGCTGTGGACGAAGACTGTTGCCTGCTGCATCAGTAAACAAAAGGTGTGTGGTCATCGAGCCACTGCAGCCAATCCCAACTGTGTGCCCTGAGGTGATTCAGGCTGGGGAAAAACAGGATACTGGCCCTAGGTAGTTCAGGTGCATATCAAGTGAATGATTTTAATGAACCCAGACTCTTGTATCTTCCCATATATAGAAAAGTGCTAAATTCACTTACTTGAGATGTTTGTTTTTTCTTTTTTAAATATCTTTATTAGAGTATAATTGCTCTACAATGGTGTGTTAGTTTCTGCTCTACAACAAAGTGAACCAGCTATACATACAAATGTATCCCCATATCTCCTCCCTCTTGCGTCTCCCTCCCACCCTCCCTATCCCACCCCTCTAGGTGGTCACAAAGCACCCGGCTGATCTCCCTGTGCTATGCGGCTGCTTCCCACTAGCTATCTATTTTACATTTGGTAGTGTATATAAGTTCATAACGCTCTCACTTCATCCCAGCTTGCGCTTCCCCCTCCCCGTGTCCTCAAGTTCATTCTGTACGTCTGTGTCTTTATTCCTGTCCCGCCCCTAGGTTCTTCAGAAACATTTTTTTTATTTTTTAGATTCCATATATATGTGTTAGCATACGGTATTTATTTTTCTCTTTCTGGCTTACTTCACTCTGTATGACAGTCTCTAGGTCTATCCACATCTCTACAAATGACCCAGTTTTGTTCCTTTTTACGGCTGAGTAATATTCCATTGTATATATGTGCCACATCTTCTTTATCCATTCATCTGTCAATGGACACTTAGGTTGCTTCCGTGTCCTGGCTGTTGTAAGTAGAGCTGCAGTGAACATTGTGGTACATGACTCTTTTTGAATTATGGTTTTCTCAGGGTGTATGCCCAGTAGTGGGATTGCTGGGTCATATGATAGTTGTATTTGTAGTTTTTAAGGAACCTCCATACTGTTCTCCAGAGTGGCTGTATCAATTCACATTCCCACCAACAGTGCAAGAGGGCTCCCTTTTCTCCACACCCTCTCCAGCGTTTATTGTTTGTAGATTTTTTGATGATGGCCATTCTGACTGGTGTGAGGTGATACCTCACTGTAGTTTTGACTTGCATTTCTCTAATGATTAGTGATGTTGAGCATCCTTTCATGTTGCTTTTTCTTTAACTAACAGTAATCTCTTAATGTTTGGACTGCCTGGTTTTTGTTGCATAAACTCCTATACATCCTGGCTCCTCCCTGACCTTTTCACAGCTGTCCCTCTGAACTGAGAGGCTGCCTCCCAGGCTTAAGTCCTCAGCAAGTCTGTCAAATAAACATAATTCTCAACTTTTAGGTTGTGCTTTTTTTTTAGTCAACAGTTCGTAAGAGGGAAGAAGGGTCAGAGTGATGTGATATGAGAAAGACTAGACTGGCCATGGCTGGCTTTGAAGATGGAAGGGGGCTTGGAGCCAAGGAGCTGGGGGTAGCCTCTAGAAGCTGGCAAAGGCAAGGATTCTCACCTAGAGCCTCCAGAAAAGAATGCCACCCTGCTGACACCTTGACTTCAGCCCAGTGAGACCCATTTGGGCCTCTGAGATCCCAAACTGTAAAATAATAAAATCACGTTATTTTAAGCCATTAAGCTTGTGCTAATTTGTTTCCAGCCACAGGGAACTAATACAGTGGGTAATAATGCCAGCTCTGCCTTCCTCAGGGAGCAGAGTGAGGATGGAGGAGAAAATAGCTGAGGAAGGACTTGGCCAAATATAAAATGCAATGCCACGCGAAGGCCTCAATATTAACTTCAGCTGAGGGTGAAGGGATGCACAGCAGGTGTCTTGAGCTGGGGGTGGAAAGCACAGATCAAGGGTCTGCCCAGCTCCTTGCAGGGTCTGGTTCCTTTTCATTTTCACTCTTTCTGGGAGCTAAATGTCTCTGGTCTGGCCGAATGGGCTCAGTGCCACCATTTCCTTTCCTTAGGACGGTTCCCGCACTGCAGTCCCGCAGTGCGGGACTGTGAGGTACCACTGGTTAGGACAGCCTGGCTTTTAGGGGGTCCGTTGGCCCCAGGGGCTGCTGCCTCAGAAAGTTGCCTGACTCCCTGTTGATCACATCCAGCATTTAGCCGTATGTGAGCCCATCCCTGCCCCTCGGAAGTGTGGGCGGTGATGGGGAGTGAGGAGTTGAGCTCTAACTCCAGCTCCTGTTCACATGCTCAGCATTCTTACTGAGCCAGGAGATGTTCCCGGAACGGAACGTAGGGACCTTGTTCCCTATGCTAATGAAGCTCTCCACTGCATGGTCTCTTCCAACTAGGCCGGGACACAGGACACTTCCAAGCATATCTACTCCCCTGATTGTTTTCCTTGGGATAACCTATTGCTTGTCTTGCCTCTCCTGACTAGAATAGTTGTTCCCAAATTGCTAATCCCAGTAGGGTCAAGTCCTTGAAAATTGCCTAGCTTGAAGGCTTCTCATATGAAGAATTTAAGATCCAATGGGAAAAATAGGATTAGCAGGTGAACTTATAAAAGTCCTTGTCTCTTTTTTATAATGTTCACTGAATGAAATACTAAAGCTAGCACACTAAATAAATACTGTATCACTGACAATCTGCGATTCTTAAATTAGTCATAATGGGTACAGTGCAGTTAATTTCCGTTTACCATCCCTTGTGCGCTAGAATCTTTTCAGGATCTTCCTCCCCCACAGCTTCAACAAGATGCTTATAAATTAAGTTTCTTTTGTGGTAGGTAATATGCATGCTGTGAGCATTTTTTCTTTCTCTCTTCATATAGTCATTGCCTTTCTGATTTTAGGATTCTGAGCAGCGATTCTTAACTCTGGGCTTCCACTGCGGTCCCACATGTGCACAGTAGGAAGTTGGGTGCTTGAAACAGCAAATAATGTAGATGATCTCGATTCAGCTAGTTTGATATTTCTCACAACCTTTCCCAGTACACCTGGTTACCAAATCCTACGCCTTCGTCCCATCTAACCTATGTCTCAGCACCCTCCATCCGCTCTCAGGAGTACATGCATCTTTCTTTAGTGCTCCTAAGATGGACAGAGACCAAACAAATAAACCAAAGACCCTCAAGTCAGACCATAACAAAACAGTACGAATAATTCAACAAAAGTAATGAAAATGACTTCCAACCCAATCCTATAGATTTCAGGTTTTTTTAAAAAAATTATGAGACTTCTTTTTCCTTCTCTCCCAGGGTTAGACTTGCTTTCTTAAAAAATATTGGAGTTGAACGTCTTGCAGAAAAATAACATGGCCATCAGTTTATTAACTTATCTGTATTAGACTTCGACAAAGAGGAACTAGATTGACAGAGAGACTGCCCTAAGTGATAATTACCACAGGTAGGGCTGGTGATACCTGGACCGCCAGTGGCCAGTGCTTGCTCCACATAAAGGTTTGCTGACTGCTCTTACTGAGATGGAGCCGGCTTCTCTGGACAGGGCCCTGGTAAGCCACAGATCCAATACAGTGAACATTTGGTCAAGCAAACTTTGAAACCCTTGAGCGACTTTCACTCAGCCACACATCAGATATTGATTGAGCATGCTTCACTGAGCACAGCAAAGACCAGGGGATGTGGTATCAGTGACACTCTCTGTCTTTAAGACACTTAACATCTAGGTGGCAAAGTGAGATGAATGCAAGTGAAACAAAGTTTAACTAATATGTTAAAATATATAAAGTGTTTATAACTTTTCACATATTTTAAACATGAAGCCATAGTTCAGTGTGATCACGAATTTGCCAATGGAGTTCATGGAAGGTAGAGATCGTTCCCCTGGAGCAGTTGAGAGGCTTCATGGAAGGGAGGGAATTAAAAAGGGCCTGGAAGGAAGGCATGGACCAGGGAAAACGCTAGGCTTTCTAGGCAAGGAGGAACACTAGCAAAGATAGGAATGTTAGAGGAGTGCTTGGCTAGGGTATATGGTTGGGTTGTAGAGATCAAGCCTGAGCACAGTGTGGGGCACACTTACGGAGTGTCTGAGGTGCCAGACTTGGTTTTCATGACCTGCTGAGGGTACTGGAGTTTCTTACGGAGAGGAAATGCCATGATCGTGATCAGAGCTGGGCCAGGGGAGAGCCATCGTGCAGTGCAAGGCAGGCCCGATGGTTTACAGCATGGGTGGGGCGGGCAACCAGGATTCCTGCTAGAGAGGAGGTCAAGACTAGTGCTCCCTGGCCTGGGAGGTGCTCTCGTTGCTTTCTCAGTGAGGTACCCTCGGTAGCTACCCCGCCTTCACCCATGCCTGTCCTGCACTCAGAGCAGTGCATGCAGTGTGGACAGATACTTGTCCAGCTTCTCAGCTTTTCCACCGGCAGGCAACGGGCAGCATGATCCTGTTGGGATTCTCGAAAGGGCTAATGGGAAAGTGTGTGTAGGTGTGGTGAGAGAGAGAGAAACATTTCATTTTTATGAGCAGGTAATATCTGCTCATTGCAGAATAGCAGAATAATAGGGAAAAAATAGAAAAGTGTAAGAAAAAAAAATGAAAATGACTCATGATCTTGCTGCACAGGAATGCCTACGGTTAACATGGAGTGAATTTTTCCTTCCAGTTGTTCATTTGTGCATAAATGTGGGCATGAGATAGAAACAATTTTTAACAAATTTGAAATTATGCCTCATGTGTTTTCAGCCTGCTTTTCATGCACGGCTTCCACATACGATTATTTTTCACGTGTCATAAAACTATTTGAATTCATACTTAATAGCTGCATAATATTCCATTGAATGGATTTAGCCTACTTTATTTAATTATTCTATCAGCTATTTGGTTTGTTTCCAATGTTTTGGTGTTATAAATAACGCTGAGATGAACACACAGGTGCATAAGTCTTTTATTGGGTCCCTGATGGTTTCCTTGGACAGATTCCTAGAAGAGAAGTTACAGGGTCAAAGGTATGAATATTTATGAATCTTGTTCCATCTTGCTGCATTGCTTTCAGAACAGTCATGCCAAGGTATACTTGCATCAACACTGACTGTCTGCATGTTTCACTCCACTGTCTTGGCCATGGTCACCAATATCCTCCACATTGCTAGATTCAGTGGTCGGTTCTCCAGAACTCATCTTACTGCACTGTCAGCTGCATTTGACACAGTTGGACACTCTCTTTCCTGATACACTTTCTTTTCTTGGTTTCAAATTTTGAGGACGTCACACTCTCTGGGTCTTCCTTCTCCTTCTCACACTTCATTTCTGGTTCTTCCTTATGTCTTTGACCCTTAAACAGTGTGCTAGAGCCCAGTTCTCAGACTCCTTTCTATCTATATTTGCTGTCTCTGTGATCTCCAGATTCATGTCTAAATGCTGTTCAAACACTGAAGTCTCCTAACTTCTTATCTGCAGGCCAGCCCACTCTATCCGCTGTCTACTCATCAGCCCCTCTGGATGTCTATTAGGCACCTGAAACCTGGCCTTTTCAAAATCATATTCCTCATTTCCAAAGCCCCCAATCTGCTCCTCCCATAAGCTTTCCTGTCTCATAAACAAGCAATTCTGTTTTCCCACTTGTTCAGGCCAAAAACCTACCTGACCATTTGAGTTATTTCCAAGTTTTGATCATGATAAACAACACTGAAAGGAACATACAGGTATAAACCTTTTTATTTTCTAATGTGACCCCTCTCTTTCTCTTACTCCCTACAGCGCATCTGTAAGCAGACCTTTTTGACTTTTCCTTTATCCCCACAGATGGACCACATCTCAGTAACTGAGACGGCACTCCATCATCAGCCTCTCCCACCTGGATCATTTCAGTGGCCTCTTACTGGTCTCTCTGATTCTTTACCTGCTATCCCCCACTTCCCACAATGCTCTATTCAGCTGGAGTTAAAGGATCAAAATACAAGCCACAGCATACATCACCTTGCTCGAAGCCTGCCAATGCCCGCCAATGCTTTCCACATCCCTTGGGATAAAGCCAGGGTGCTCATATCACCTACTGCCCCCATGCTCAACCCTCTACTTCCGTCGCTCTGTCCTAGCTCAGTGGACTCCTACATCCTTTCTGAAATGTCCCCTTCTCAGTGAGGCCTTTCCTGACCCTGCTACTCAAATTTCAGACCCTCCCCTTCAGTACTTCCTTCCTCCTTTCCTGATTTATTTTAATCTAAAGGACTCGTCATCATCTGATAAGCTACACACTTTACCTCTTTGTTTGTGTGTTGTCTGTTCTCCCCTCACTAGGATGCAAGTTCTCTGAGGGCAGGGTTTTTCATTTGGTTTGCTTATTGCTCTTATCTTAGTCTTTATAGTACAGCCTGGCATAAAGTAAGGACTCTGTAAATAATGGTTGAATAAATAGTGTTTATACGTCTGATTAGTTTTCACATTTTCTTAGCAAGTTGTTTTATCTCATCTCATATCTAATTTTTTTTTTCCCCTGGTACGAGGGCCTCTCACTGTTGTGGCCTCTCCCGTTGCGGAGCAACAGGCTCCGGACGCGCAGGCTCAGCGGCCATGGCTCACGGGCCCAGCTGCTCCGCGGCATGTGGGATCCTCCCAGACCGGGGCACGAACCCACGTCCCCTGCATCGGCAGGCGGACTCTCAACCACTGGGCCACCAGGGAAGCCCTCATATCTAATTTTATATTTTTCTTTCTGCGTTTTTTTTAAAATTGTGGTAAAATACACATAACTATAGTTTACCACCTTAACCATTTTTAGATGTACATTTCAGTAGTGTTAAGTACATTCACATTGTTGTGCAGCCAGACTCCAGAGCTCTTTCCATCTGGTGAAACTATGCTCGTTAAACAGCAACTCCTCATTCTCCATTTTCCCCCAGCTTCTGGCAGCCATTTTTCTACTTTCTGTCTTTATGAATTTGACTAGTCTAGGTACTCTAATAGAAATCATACAGTGTTTGTCTTTTGGCTTATTTCACTTAACATAATGTCTTTACGTTTAATCCACGTTGTAGCATGTGTCAGAATTCCTTTCCTTTTTAAGACTGAATAATATTCCATTATACGTATATACCACATTTTGTTTATTCCTCCATCAGTGGACACTTGGGTTGCTTCCACATTTGGGCTATTGTTAATAATGGTGTTTTGAACATGGATGTACAAATATCTCTTTGAGATCCTGCTTTCAATTCTTTACGGCATATATCCAGAAGTGAAAAGGCTTGATCATATGTAATTCCATTTTTTTTGAGGAACTACTATACTGTTTTCCATAGCAGCTGCACCATTTAGAATTCACATCAACAATGCACAAGGGTTCCAATTTCCCTAAATCCTCACCAGATATATATTATATATGTATATTTTTGAAAAATGTCTATTCAAGTCCTTTGATCATTTTTTAATTGAGTTGTTTTTTGCTGTTGTTGATTTGGGATTTTTATATATATTTTTTGCTGATTGGCCTCAATGATTGTTGCTTTACTGGTGATGCTTGAGTTAAGTTCTGAAGGACAAGTAGAAATATGCTTAATAAAATGGGTTGGAGTGGAAAGGTGAGGAGTCTAATCTTGGTAAAGAGAATGGCATGTATAAATACTAATGGGTGAAAGGGACTTGCATATAAACATAAATATGAATTGATGTTCTACCTGAAAAATGTATATGTAGTTTACAAATTTTTCCCAAAATAAGATATATGTGTGTGTATACATATATGTGTGTGTGTATACATATATGTGTATATATATATATATATATATATATACTTATAAACGCACAAATATTGTAACAAGTTTTCTCAGTAGCAGCACTTTCGACATTTTGGGCTAGATAATTATTTGTTGTCCAGTGTTGTCCTGTGCATTGTAATTATTTAATAGTATCACTGGCCTCTACCCAGTAGATGCCAGTTACTCTCTTTCCTGACCTTAGTTGTGACAATTAAAATGTCTCCGGGGAGGGGGAATAGGTGAAATAGGTGAAGGGGATCAGAGGTACAAAGTTCCAGCTATAAAATAAATGTCATGGGGGATGTAATGTACACATAGAGAATGTAGTCAATAATATTGTAACAACTTTGTTTGGTAACAGGATGGTATCTGGTCTTATTACAGTGATCATGTCAAAATGTATAAAAATACAAATCACCATGTTGTACACCTGAAAGTAATCTAATATTGTATGTTAATTATAACTCAATAGAAAACTATGTTTCCATACATTGCTAAATGTCCCCTGAGGGCAACCCCCTTTCTTGCCAGCTATAACTTCTGATATAAGAGGAGATGTTAGGTAGAGAGATAAATAGATAGATGGGCGGTGGGGAGCGAATACTGGTATATTGTTATATTGTGATTAAGACCCTTATCTGTAACAGGCTTTACTTGTGTGTAAGTCAATATTCAACAACATATTGATTATGTCAGTAGGTTTAGGGGTCAGCCTAAAGAATATCTCTTATATTCTGTGTGAGCTTGTATTGATATTATTGTTATTTCTTACTGAGCACTAGCTGTGCTAAGAGTCTCCCATTAGGACTCAATTATACAGTAAATTATAGCATTTCTGCTTTTCTATTCAGAGGAAATCTACTTATTCCTATTCAAAGACTGTTTTCAAAGCATTGAACTACAATTTGTTTCCTTTGCATTTCTGGGATTCTGGCAGAGTAAGAGACTGGGAAACCTATAGCTTTCACCCCATTTTATAGATTGCACACAGGAGAAACAGAGCATGGCAACTGAATAAAGTAACATATTCATTAATTTTACAATTTGGGTATTATAAGACTCACCCAGCAGCAGGAAGGTGGGCATTCTGGAAATATTTCTCGGGAGGATTTTGACATCTTCAATACTAAGTTTGACTGGTTTAGACACAAATAAGCTTATAGGCTTTTGAAAATCTAAGTTGCTGAAGCAAAGCCTTGCCTGATTCCTGACTTACATCTGTGTCTTTTGTAATTTGCAACCCGCCATTAAAATTAGGGCCACCATTATTCAAGTTTCCCAGGAATTTCCTACAAAAAGAATTACTGGTCCAAAAAAAGAAAGAAAAAAAAAAGATATTGTACCATCTGTATGTTGATAAACTCTAAAACTTGTCCATCTCTAATCTGAGATACAGACAATTCATGTACCATAAATGCCCAAATCCATAGAGACAGGTTGTATGAGGTTCTTACCCCTAAGGCAGTGGTGTGTTTAATTCCTTCATGGGCCAGAGCCTCCCATTGAAGAGATGAGAGTGGTCATTCAAAGCGCAATGGTACTTAGTGAATTGACGATTACCTACTGATCGGTGTTCATTTTGGCGGTGTTGCTATTTGCTAATAGAGTGTGTTTTTCTTAAAATGTTACTAGGAATGTAAAATAAGTGTAAATTGTAGTTTTGTTCTCCCTCATCCTTTCACATTTTTTAAAAATTGTGGCACTAAAATGTATAACGTGAGAGCTACCCTCTTACCAAACTCTTCCAATTGCGCAGTGCAGTATTGTTAACTGTAAGCACAGAGTTGTACAGCATATCTCTAGAACTTGATCGTCTTGCAGGCCTGAAGCTTTATACACATTGAACAGCATTCCCCCTTTACCTCCACCACCCATCCCTTTGGTTTTTACCTACAAAACTCAGGGAGCCAAGAGGGAGGCAAATAATCCCCAAATCTCCAACCTGCTTGGCATCACTTCTGACTTCAGTTGTGCTCTTATCCTGGGTGATTATAGATCCAGGTTCATGTTTATTTAGCCATTAAGGCCCTGTGCTAAGCTCTTTAATCATTAACTCATTTAATCCTCATCTCATTTAATCCTCTCAAGAGCATTGTGAGTTAGAGATAATTATTATCTGTTTTTTTCATAGGTGAGATAACTGATTGGAAAAACTGGGTAATATCCTCACGTTTACACATAGAGTAGCAGACTGAAGATTTAAACTCAAGACACCTTCCCCCAGAGCCTATGGCATTAATAACTCTGTTCAACCCGAAATGAAAGACCCCCTTCTCCTCTTCCAGCACGTGCATACACCCACTGCAGATCTTGTGTCAGGACAAGCTAGAAAAAGAATCAAAGCAAACTGAAGCAAAAGCAAAATAAAACAAAACAAAAAATCTCCAGTGGGAACCCTTCCCTGCTCATATTGGCAAAATCACATAAATGCAGAATTCACAGGTGTCTTAACAGGTATTGCCATAAATTTTATATGTATATCCCTGCAATTAAAGATTCAAAGGCAAGGGTGGTAATTTCTTTGGGTCTGTAGGATCAAACTGTCATAACTATGCCAAGAGTCACATTCCTATTTCATAAATTCAGTCCACAGACAGATTGAATGTGAGTAAAATTTTTTTTGTAACAATCTCATTTTAAACGTTTTAAGGAGAGGTGTATACTTTCCATGTCGGCATTGTTCTTTTTTTTTTTTTTTTTTTTTTTTGGCGGTACGCAGGCCTCTCACTGTTGTGGCCTCTCCCGTTGCGGAGCGCAGGCTCAGCAGCCATGGCTCACGGGCCCAGCTGCTCTGCGGCATGCGAGATCCTCTCGGATCAGGGCTCGAACCCATGTCCCCTGCATAGGCAGGCGGACTCTCAACCACTGTGCCACCAGGGAAGCCCCTCGGCATAGTTCTTACCACTCCTTGTTTTGCTTTATCTGCTTTGCTCACTTAGTTTACCTGCTTTGCCCTCTTAGGCATTTACCTTTGAAATCCCTTCTTCCCAGTAACAATCTTGGTGGACATGGGATGATTTTCTTTGTATATGTAGTTATAGAAGTAGTTACGTAGATTCATACACAATATACATATTTTACCCTGAGGCTTAACTTCTGCTGAGGCTTTGGTTTCTGATTCTATTTATGTTAATATCATGGTTCCCTCTTTTTCTTTTTTTTTCTTTTTTTTTTTTTTAGCGCTACCATTCTATTTCTCCTTTGGTTTCCTATTCATTAATTCTTCATGTCCTCTTGGCCAAAGGTGGATATGAGTTAGAGGAGGAAAGGGGCTTTCTTAAAACTGCTTTTGGTGTGTGGATTTCTTAGCGTTGCTTAAAAAAGAATAAAGAGCTGCTTCTCTGACATTCCCTTGTCCCTTGGTAAAGCACAAAGTGCTAAGATTTCAAGGTCCACAAAAGCATTAGTGTTAGTTTGTGTGTGGCAGGAGGTGGTGGCATTGGAGTCCATCAGAGGAGGTAATAGGCAAGTTGCTTTCCTCCTCTGAGCCTCAGTTTCTTTACCTGTAAAATGCAAGTAATGATATGTCACATAATTTGTTTCAGGTTTCGATAAAATACCCTGTTAAGTGCCCAGCACAGGTTAGGATCCAAAACATGTAGGTTTCTATGTCCCTCCTTCCATTCTTCTCAGACACTAGGATTGAATACAGACACTGCCAGTGATATCAAAGTATATAAAAGGATATTTTTTAACATCTTTATTGAGGTATAATTGCTTTACATTGTTGTGTTAGTTGCTGCTGTATAACAAAGTGAGTCAGCTATACATATACATATATCCCCCTATCCCCTCCCTCTTGCGTCTCCCTCCCACCCTCCCTATCCCACCCCTCTAGGTGGTCACAAAGCACCAAGCTGATCTCCCTGTGCTATGCGGCTGCTTCCCACTAGCTATCTACCTTACGTTTGGTAGTGTATATATGTCCATGCCACTCTCTCGCTTTGTCACAGCTTACCCTTCCCCCTTCCCATATCCTCAAGTCCATTCTGTAGTAGGTCTGTGTCTTTATTCCTGTCTTACCCCTAGGTTCCTCATGACATTTTTTTTTCTTAAATTCCATATACATGTGTTAGCATACGGTATTTGTCTTTTACATCTGCGTCTTTATTCCTGTCCTGCCCCTAGGTTCTTCAGAATCATTTTTTTTTTTTTAGATTCCATATATCTGTGTTAGCATATGGTATTTGTTTTTCTCTTTCTGACTTACTTCACTCTGTACGACAGACTCTAGGTCCATCCACCTCACTACAAATAACTCAATTTCGTTTCTTTTTATGGCTAATATTCCATTGTATATATGTGCCACATCTTTATCCATTCATCTGTGGATGGACACTCAGGTTGCTTCCACGTCCTGGCTATTGTAAATAGTGCTGCAGTGAACACTGTGGTACGTGACTCTTTTTGAATTATGGTTTTCTCAGGGTATATGCAAAAAAAAGGATTTCTGATGAGAATGTCAGAGAAAGGTTGCAATAAAAATGTCCTCTTGCCAACAAAAGCACCCTAAAACCAACACACAATCTCAATAGACCTTAAATATAAGTGTGTTTCTGTACGTGTGCATGTGTATATGTGCCACAGTGATATATGTGTAAGCGTACGTGTGCACACACATGTGCCTCATCTGTGTGCGGCTTAGTGTGTTTGTGTATGCAAGTGTGTAGCGTGTGTGCAGGAAGAAACAGGGCTGGACGAAGAGAGTACATTGCACTAGATATTTGATGGTAACCCTTATTCAGTATATTGTAACTCATGGTATATAAAATAAAAGTTCACTTATGATGTTGGTCTTACCTTCTAATTAAAATCATAGGCATGAAGCTTCTTTATACCTGCATAAAATAAGCAGTTTAATTTCTCTGCACCAGGGGAGAAATGATTTCATTGCCTGTTATGTAGCTCATCGGTACGTGCCAGGAAGCAAGAGAAGGTGGTTATGACAGCTTCATTCTTTCCCTGTATATTTGTCCTTGCAGACTCTGCGAGGAGCATGGGTGCATCCTCTTAGATGTTTTCAAGGGCAGCAGGGGTGCTTTTACCAGTAGTCCCTACCCTTCGCAGTGCCAAGGGAGGAGAAAGTTATTGTCTATGAATAACCCATCTAAGAGCTTTTCCCCTAGGTTATTCACACATGAATGGAAAAAAAGAAAAAAACTATACTGCACCCATTTCTCAGAAATTTGCCGATAACTAGTAATAACTTATTTCAATGAAGCCAAAGCAAGTATTTGAGAAAAAGAAAGTAGACTTGTCTTGGAAGCTATAAAGGAATAAAAGAGGAAAATCACTATGAATCCTAGCAGTTAAAGGCATTGAATTTGTTTAAAGCTTACCTCATAATACTAATATATACTATGGGTAAATTTTTAAAATCCTAATATTCAATAGTTTTATAAGGTGTGGAAATTTTTTTTTACTTTACTCGGTACTTTGGACCCCATGGTGCAGACTGTGTGTAGCAGTAGCCCTAATAACTGGTGGCGGTACAGCCCAAGACAGGACAAATTATAAGAGGAAATAAACTCATTCAGTCACTGGGCAAAGATTGGAAATTCAAAGAAGTTGGGTGGAGCTGGGTGATAAAGGTCAAAAGGGCTTTGTTGCTGATGGAACCAAACACATACACAAGGGGCAGATCATACCAGGCTATTTTAGGAATTTTAGAATATAGGAAGATCAGAGATAAGCCACTGAATGGTTTTAGATTATTCTGGCCACAGTGTGCAAAGTGAATTGAGGGGGATACTGGTTGAAGCTGTGAGAATGACTAGGGGTGTCTTACAGGAATCCAATACAGAGATGGTCACATTTTGGACTAAGGCAATCATGATGGGCAGGGAGAGAACGGATCTGATTTTAGAGTTGTGAGTAGGTAGAACACGCAGAGCTTAGAGACTAATTAATTATAGGAGGTGAATAGAGAAACAGAGTTAGCGATGGTGTTGCGCTTGGCTTCTCATGGGATGGGCGGTTGGTGGAAACACTCACTGAACCAGGAAGCCCTGGGGGGGAAGAGGGCTTGGCTGAGGTACAGCCTGGGGCATGCTGAGTGTGAGGTGTTGTGAGACATCCAAATAGAAGAAGGCACCAGGCAGCTGAGTTTTCAAGTCTGAAACTCAGAGGAGACCTCAGATTGACATTTAATTTACGAGTTGTCTCCAGAAAGGTGGTAACGAAAAAAATAAATAAAAGTGAGGGTGGAAGTAGTCACCGAGGAACAGTGTGTCGACTGAAAAGAGAAGAAAGTCAAAACTGAGGGTTGAGGAATAGCCATATTATAAGGGTAATCAGGGAAAGTTGAGTATTCAAAAGAGGTAGAAAGGAGAACCAGAGAAGTGTGGTGTTACAGAAGCCCCTGGAAGAAAATGCTTCCAGAAGGATGGAATTGTCAGTGGTAACAAAGACTGCTAAGTGTTTAACTAAGGGACAGCTAGGTCTGAGTATCTCAGTGTTTATTGGATTTAAATACTAGAAAATCACTCACACCTTTAGTGAGACCAATGCCACTGAGGTCCTGTGAGTAGAAGTCAAATTGCACTGACTGGAGGGGCTTTTAAATAGTAACCATAGCTATCACTTGTCAAAAATATACACTATGCCAAGCATTGAAAGCCAGTTCTTGTATTGTCAGACCCAGTTCTTGTTGAGGAAACCAAGGCCTCCAGAGGTGAAGTAGCTTTTCAAGGTGACAGTATGACACAGAAGTGTTGATACTTGAATGTGCTCTTTCAGGTGCCAAAGCCTTTTCACTACACCACTCTGTCCATTTGGCTTGGGGAGGACAAACTTTCCTGAGCATCAATATTTGTCCCAAAGGCCTTTGGGGATATGTGCTTTGGAAAACATCTAGAGCAAAAGGGTCATGAAACCACTTAAATCAATTACATCGCTAAAACAGTTTAGAAAGAACGAAACAGTGGGATCTCTTTCATGACTAAAGAGTAGTAAGAGCAGTAGCGTGATGAAGAGTGACATGGAGAATTGACTGAGGGGAGATGAGGAAGCAGAGGTGTGATGCTCCTAAGGTCAGGGGACAGAGGACCACGGGAATAAACTTCCAGTACTTAAAAGTACAAGTACAAACATCAAAAATGAAGGTATTTAAAAGAAGGACCTCGGGCTTCCCTGGTGGCGCAGTGGTTGAGAGTCCGCCTGCCGATGCAGGGGACACAGGTTCCTGCCCCGGCCCGGGAAGATCCCACATGCCGCGGAGTGGCTGGGCCCGTGAGCCATGGCCGCTGAGCCTGCGCGTCCGGAGCCTGTGCTCCGCAACGGGAGAGGCCACAACAGTGAGAGGCCCGCGTACCGCAAAAAACATAAATAAATAAAAATAAAAATAAAATAAAAGAAGGACCTCAAAAAAATGAATCCTCATTTGTATGCAGACCTAACCTTGAACAGTATTTTAGCTCAATTCGGCAATGAGGGACTAAATTGGGTTAGAAAAATATCAATATTTCATCTAGAGGCCCAGATGCCCCTTTCTGTGCTGTGCTGTACAAATACAGATGACTTTATATTTATGCCTTAATTTCTTGTATTTATTCTCTCCTGCTAACTCTGTCTATATTTTCTCCTCTCCCCTCTCTTTAGATCATGCTTCTTAGTGATCCTGAGATGGAGAGCAGCCTACTGATCAGCTCAGATGAAGGGGCCACCTATCAGAAATACCGGCTCACCTTCTATATCCAGAGTCTGCTCTTTCACCCCAAGCAAGAGGACTGGGTGCTGGCCTACAGTCTGGATCAAAAGGTGAACAAATACCGGTTTCATTCATGTCCTGTCACTCAGGTGCCACCCGGTGAAAAGCACTTGCTTAGTCAATCCAGATGTTGGAGGGGATTCAGTGATATTGTATCCTTCCAACCACGTTGATTGTGTCTGCAGCTGATAAACTTTCCTTTCTAGTCTTTCATATCAAAATATGCAGGCAGATATATTTCATTTATTGACAATGTTATTTGTCATTTCACAGGCTTGAGATAGTTTCCTCTATGATTTTACTCATTTGACCTTTAAAACAACCTTGTGCTGTAAGTAGGAAATGTATATCCATAATAATTTTATGGAACTATAGTAAACAAAGGTGCGGAAAAGCTAAGGTGCTTGTTCAAACACAGCTACTAGCTGGAGGAGCCAGGGCTTGGATGCTGTTGTCAGACTCCAAGTCTAGGAATATCCCATCACACCTGCTGCTTTGAATTGGAATATAACCATTGTTCGCAGTTTAGCAGAGGGAGGGAAGCCTCAAACATGTCCATTTCATTATTTTTTTAATTTTTTTTTTTTGCGGTACGCGGGCCTCTCACTGTTGTGGCCTCTCCCATTGTGGAGCACAGGCTCCGGACGCGCAGGCCCAGAGGCCATGGCTCACGGGCCCAGCCGCTCCGCGGCATGTGGGATCTTCCCGGACTGGGGCACGAACCCGTGTCCCCTGCATTGGCAGGCGGACTCTCAACCACTGCGCCACCAGGGAAGACCCATTTCATTATTTTCTAAAAGTACATCCAAGATAGAGTAGCCCAATGAGTCCTTCCCTTTGAGTTTCAGATCCATACATCCAGCTGTGTACTTGACCTTGTCTCCTGTATATCTCAAAAGCTTCTCGATTCAACATATTCCAAAGATGAACTCTTGACCTTCCCCCAGCATAGTTGGTTCTCTTCCAGTATTCCCTAATTGTACTCATTTAGTTGCAAACCTAGGAGGTATCCTTAATATTTCCTGTAGTATGTGTTCATACTATCACCTGAACAATATATTTCCCAAATGTAGATCTTTTCATGCCTTTGCTTAAACTCCTTCAGCATTTTCTCATTACTCGCAGAAAAAGAGACCAAAGTCCTCCGTAGTAGGCTCTATTAGCACCTACTTGGTCTGGTTCCTCCTTCTCTCTCCTGACTCACTGTTAGCACTTCCCTTTCAATGGCCATCTTTCAGTCCCCTCCCCGCCCCAGCTGTCCCCCTTGCTCCCTTTCCTGGGCCTGGGATCTTCTTCCCTAAAGTACACCTCCTCACTGTCAGATCTCAGATGTAGCATCACTTCTGCAGGACGTCTTCCCTAAACTCCCTGATAAAGTTAAATCCCCCTTGGTGTTCTTTCTCGTAAGGCTATGCACCCTTCCCTTCAAGGGTACCTGTCACGGTTGAGATTTTCCATTGACTGATATGAATTTGGCATCATCTGTATTTCTCACTAGATTGCAAGCTCTAGGAAGGCAGGACGGTGTCTGGTTTCACTCACAGTTGTAGCACCAGACCCTAGGACAGTGCCTGCTACTTACTGATCATCAGTATTTGTTAGGCAAATGAATTAGTGGATGAATGCATTGGTGCTATGGTAATGAGCCCTTTATAGCTGATCAACTTATACCTAAGAGACTTAATTCTTCTTTGTATTTCCTGCTTTCTCCAGAACCTTAGTACAGTGTTTGATGCCAAACTATTGTGTAACAATGTTTCAATCAGTGAAAGGAAATGGATAATTATGAACACTATATTGCATAGAGATATCTACAGAATAACCTTGGTTGAAATAGCTTCTTCTCTCTGTTCTCCCTTAAGTCCTGAAACGGTTGCTCTTCAGTATATATTTGAATATATAATTTGTAAATGAGTGTGTGTGCATGTGCGTGTGTGTGTGTGTGTGTGTGTGTGTGTGTGTGTGTGTGAGAGATGTCAGCACCTTTAAACAATAATTTCAACATAACCTTTATATCTCTCATTAATAGAGCCTCATGGTAGGCGCCAGGTGCTAAATGCAATTCCCTAAGGACACCCACATGACATTTGCAGAGCAAAAGCCATTGCAAATAAATTTCTTTCATGACATCAGGTGGATATTGTATGAAAGACTTAGCCAAATGTCAGATAGTCTGTGAGTTTAGATGCTTAGTATAGCTAGGAATTTTGAAGATGCATTGAAAAAAAAATCATTTGGATGTTAAATGGTATGGTAATTTATTTAGATGAAACTCAGAACCCTTAACCCATGTGTTTACTTATGCAAAGACAATCTAGGTTAGAGGCAACCGACGTCTCATGCCAAGAGGTTAATAAACCAAATGCAATATGCCTTGTGTCTATAGAAGAACTCTTCTTTTTCTCCAACTCCACAGCACTGAGAACATCTACGGCATTGCTTGTGAAGTACCCTTGTGGATATAATGCATTCAAGATACTTTCCGACTCGGTGGTTCCTTTTTCACTTGGTAAAGATATTTGGAAATGTGGCAGTGGGAGCTGCTGGATTTTTCTAATCACACTGCACATTTCCGGATGTATTCTTCCTTAAGTTCTCTTTCTTGTCGGCATCTTTTGTGTGAAGTGGCTGAGTGTTCTTCAGGTCCGTAAAGTCTCTAACCAGCGCCCAGCCACTCTTAAATAAATGGTGTGAGGAGGCCGATGATCCCCTGGCAACGTTTGTAGAGATGCCATAAAACATCATCCAGGCATCCAGGTTACGGCAGAGTTTTTCTTTATTTCAGGGTAATTTACTGGTTTAGGGTCAAGGAGAGGGATGCCATGGAGCAGCAGATGAAGATGCAAGGGTGGTTGAGATTGATATACCAATGTCTTACTTCAGACTGCTGCCTTCTCTGATGTGCATGTATTGAGGCGCTGGTTTCTTCTAGAGAAAATGAAAAGTGCTAGTAGTAAGGTAACTGCAGCATCAAAGGAAGATGTTTGTGGCGAGGAGTGAATCAATGTTTCCATTATTGTGCCTTTGATGAAATGCACTAGCCATTTCTTTAGAATTGGTAAGGCTATCTCTTTAGTTGTATGTATTACAAAAGACCTAATTGAATGATATTTTAAAAGGACAATATCCAGTTGCTCTACTTTCCAAATTGCTACCCCAAAGCTGCAGGAGACTTGCTAGGAGTTCTTACTCAGTAAGGGCACTGCTGGAGAATTAAGGAAATACCTTCTGGATAGAACAAAATTGTGTCTAGAAGTTGAGAGCTGCACATGACGTTGTGTTCCTTGAGATGCTGTATGGCAGGTTGTGAATCACCTGGGAAACAGGGCTCGCTTGTACTGGTCAGGGCCTGGTGGGGGGTGAAAGTGATCCAAGCCTTCCAACTTCCAAAGCTATGAAGGGGTATGGAGGTGGGGGCAAATGCACCTTGCACTTGACCCTCTTGAAGGATCATGCCTCTCCAATTCTGCTGTGTCTCGATCTAGCCAAGTCCTTTCTGTGTCCTGCTCAGTGTGACTTGGGCCTTTGACCAAGTCCTTCTATTCTGGCCATCCTGTGAGTCCTGCCACAGGACTATGGCAGCTCCCCTCTGCCTTACAGATTCTCCTGCCATCTTGCATTTTAATATTCACTGACTCAGTTCTTAGTAAAAACAAGAGATTCTTTCTTGGGTACAAGAAGCTTGGAGATGTTTTATAAAAAATCTTTGAGATTAAAAAAAATAGCAGAAATAATAGGTTATGGTTGACCAGTTGGACATAATAAAAGTTACTCCTCTCCTCTCCTCTCTGAACCAAAGCTCTAGAACATTTTGGGAGAGCTGTATATTTACCCATTATTTAAGAAGCAGGCTTCTCTTTTGCTCCCATCAGGCTACTTCCTTGCTGGTGACCGAAACAGCTCACATTGTGACGTTCTGGATTAGCTGGATGGTTCAGTAATCTTACTGAAACTGAGAACTTTTGAAAGATTTTGAGATAGGTTTTGAGGACATTGCAGTCCTCTTAAGAGATAGGTGCTGTTCTCCTAGCTATAGAAAGCTGGGTGTTTAAACATCCCTCATTTTGACAAAAGACTCAGTATAGTTTTTTTTTTAAAAAAATGGGCACATGCTCATGTATTTACAGATGCATACATCCTGGACAGGGGGACTTCCACGGAGATGGAGAGTTGAAAATAGCTGTTTCTCTGCCTGAGAGGTGGGATCGCAGAGCTCTCTATTATCATGTATCTTCTTGACAGAATGAAACTAACAAATCTAGCTGCTTTAGTCATCAGAGGTGAGGATCTCAATGGGATTTCAGACTTACTATTTTTCATATGCTTCTGGGCTAGACTGGTCTAGAATTGCCCATAATTTCAATGTAAAAACCACTTTCTGAAACACTAGCACACATAATGAAGGGGTGCTGTTATGGTAGTTGGGAGGGAGGTGGGTATGCAACTAGGGGTTTTTTGGTTGTTGTTTTTGTTTTTGTTTTATGTCTGGCTACCCGCCAAGTTCAATAGTAGCTAACAGAGTGACAAGCTGGTTAGGAAGCTGATGCAATTTTAGTCAGGTCACTGGCAAAATAGGGTCTGCAGCAGAGGAGATGGCAGGGGTTCCAGGTAGGTTTTCCTGATTGGACCCTACCTGGTGCTGCCACACACGAGCAGGACACTGGTGAATTAGGGTGTATCTGGTGTGTGGAGGGCCTGAAAATTCAAAGGGAAGTTTAACCTTGTACTTCTAGAATGCTGGATACAAATGAAGCTGTTCCTTTCATTTATATTCTCATGTAAACCCTCAGATTAGAAATGTAATTGCACCAGAGCCTCCAGGATTAGCAGGTGATGGTAGCATTCCTTAGCAGCCATTGACAGGAGCAGGTTTCGTGGCTCCCCACCTGGTGGGGACAAAGCTGATGGGGATTAACTAGGGATGCTCGTGGTTTTGAAGCTTATTTTCCATGGAATAAGACTAGAACTGAAGGGTGCCTTTTTTTTTTTTTTTTAAAGAAAAACATTGCATTTTCATTAGGTCCTCTTCTGTGCCTGTAAAATCATATGTGCATAATTTAAGAGAAAGAAAAATCCATAGGCCTACTCACCTAGGGGGAGCCCACGCTGATCTTACAGATGTCTCATCAATACAATAGAAATGTGTTATCTCCATCACCATAGAAACACCAGTTTCCATGAGGCCACTTTCCTGAAGGTGAAAACAAAAACAGTGGGCCAAGCAAGAATGGCCCTATGTTGTATCAAAAAGGTGGCACAGCCACTGTGTTATTCAGATGTTAGAATTAACCTATTTGAGCTGAGTTCTGAATGACCAAACTGGTTTAATGTACAACACTAACTCGCAGTCAGTGATGGTGGTGCAGTAAGAATCTCTAGGCTTTGCAACATTGCTTGCGAGAAAGCTAGCTCAAAGCAACAGCCTTCAGCAAAATATGGATCTGGTGGCCTTTGTCCTCCTAAGCCTGCTTTTTCTATATCGTGTCCCAGACTTCAGTTCTCTGCCGCTACCTCCTTTGTGTTCCCTTTTGGTAACCTGCCACAGTTCTGTCAGGGAAAAGAACATTTGCTAAAATAATTAATGGAAGATGCAGCATATATATGTATTAAGAAGGGTACGCAGGTACCTCTTCCCAACAACACTTTTCCCAAAGCAGTTATGCTCTCAGGGTAGAAATTCAGGCGTGGCAATACTTTGGTGAAAGAGGTGACTACAGCTACAGGTGGGCAAAGGGTCACGCAATGCAGCCTCCTCTGGTTGAACGCAACCATTTTCTCTGTGTTCCTCCACCCCTTCCTGTATGGAGTGACCTTGTCTTAACACATGCACTGGTCGTTGGTGCTCACACTGCTGCCCAGGGTCGCTAACTCTGATCCCTTTGCCTACTTCTGACCCTAGGTTTCCAGTTTTCCAGTTGGAACTGGGAGTTCTCCTGCTTATTGCTTCCTTTGCAAGCCTCTCTGGACTTAACGACCCAGTCGACCTGACCTCGCCACACCTGCTATCCTCCCTCCATTCTTTGCCTCCACCTTGACCACTCCCCCTGGTGTGATAGCACCTGGCCTTTTAAAGTCAGGTCAGTCTTTAAACATTTTAAGTCAAAGTGTGCTATACATACAGAAGAGTGCACATATCATGAGCTCAGTGAATTTTCATAAACTGAATACACCTATGGAACCAGCACCCCGATCAAGATACACAGCATGACCCGAATCCCAGAATCCCCCTTGTGCACTTTTTCAGTCATGACCTTCCACCCGCAGTGGGACTGCTATCAGTTGGGTCATTTTTAATTTCATGCAGATGATTTATGGCTGGCTAAACTGGTGAAGAAATAAGGCACAAGGTGAATTCTTTGGAAGAAAGGTTGGAAGATATCAAGTGAGGTAAATGACAGAGAAGGAGACTTCTAAAAATATTAACATTAGAGAATTAGTCTAAGCCAAAGGCAAGAATTCATTAATGTTCAGTAAGTCTAACTAATCCAGAGAATTCATAAGGAAGCTTTCAAAAGATGCTCATTTAAAATTAATTTAATAGGTTGTATTTTTAAATATGTGTTCCTTTCTGTGCCATAAGAAAAATACCCAGTGTTGGCAGAGTTATGGTGAAACTCATTATTACGAAGCTGTATTGATGGTCGTGCAAATGGCTTTTCCTTCCTGGTGAACCTCTTGGCCACGTGTATCAGAAGACATACACATATTCATAAAATTTGATCCAATGATGCAGTTACTTCACTTCTGAGACTGCACCAACAGCATAATACCAAAAAGATTTAAGCATAATAATGTTTATCAAAGTCACTCATAATGGGAAAATCTGGACAGAAATTTACTAAATGCCCAATATTAAGGGACTTTACTTACTTATTTATTTTTTGCGGTACGTGAGCCTCTCACTGTTGTGGCCTCTTCCTGTTGCAGAGCACAGGCTCCGGACGCGCAGGCCCAGCGGCCATGGCTCACGGGCCCAGCCGCTCTGCGGCATGTGGGATCTTCCCGGACCGGGGCACGAACCCGTGTCCCCCACATCGTCAGGCGGACTCTCAACCACTGCGCCACCAGGGGAGCCCCAAGGGACTTTAAATCAGGATATATACATTGGCCAGAATATTTTTCAGCCATTAAAATGGTGGTCATGATGACCATGTAGCAACACGGATACATATTAATATCTATTTAATACATGTGTAAGGTCGGATCTTAACAAACGGCACTGCGAAGCAGAGGAGAGCTTCCAGTGAGCTTTATTAGGGAGCGCTCCCGGGCGAGGTTCACTGGTCCGACAGAAAGGGGCCAGAGAAGTCGCGCCCGGGGGCAGATTTTATAGGGGAAGAAGGGAAAGGGGTGTGGTGAATCTGGGAGGGTGCAGGGTATTCCTTATTTGGTGGTCTTTTCGGGTATCCTGGGGAACCGTTAGTCCCGCCCCTCGAAAGGCGGGAAGGCTGGGCTGGGTTCAAAGTCCCCAGGTCAGTTCCTGGAACTGGGTGGTCCGGAGAAGTTCGGTCTGATGCAACCTGTGAATCTGATTGTGTTCCCCTGCCTCGGGCCAGTTGGCCTTACAACATGTATATCTCATATTGCATACATTATATGTATATATAAATTCATACATGATTCATATTAAATAAGCAAGTGCTCTTTGAATACAAGTATGTAACAAATAAAATAAGATGAAGGGAGGAGGGAAGCAAAGAGGGAAGGGAGGAGAAAAAGTTTTAGATGGTAGGAAATATTCCCAAACATTACCTGAGTTATCTTAAGATGATGGAATTATGTTTGTTTTTTAATAACATTTGTTTTTTAAATTTTGTATTATTTCATTATAGATTAATTTTATGATGAAAGAATTCTGAGAAGTAATCTACCTTGAACAGCTTATTGAACATAGCTTATGTTCAATTGTAAGGCAGTGATCTTAAAAAAGGTTTTAGGTGTGAATAAGGCCAATTTAGGTAAAATCATTTCAAGTCACTATTAAACTACATTTTCAAGAGGCAATGTGGTGTAGAGGAAAATTTCCCTAACTAGGAATATAACAAGTCTGACGTTTCTCTTTTCTTTAGCTTTGCTTTTCACTGTGGTCCCTTGTGAACTGTGAAACTCTAGGAACTATTTTTTTCTCCTAACAGGAAGTATTCTTGTTGGATATAACCTCAATCGTTACTATTTACAACTCAGTGATAGATAGAGGTTTTATTATTTAGAAGAACCCACTAGAGATGGATGTTAAGGAAGCGCTTTATTCTGGTGATTTTTCAGATGAAATTTGTGGCTATATCCTAAAATTGAATTAGCATTTGGTTATGTGATTTGACAGCTGTAATGGAAACAAATACTCTGGAGCCAAGAGGTGCAGACATACACAATGAATTGGAGTTTGCGCCTAGTGACTCTTACACTCCCCATGTTTCGTTACTCGGTGTTGAACATATAGGCGCTTCTCAGAAATGGAGATACATGTCATTAAGTATCTCCTGTCTATGGGCACTGATGGGTGCTTTCATATACATGGTTACATTGAATCTGCATCGGAGTCTGCAAAGTGGGTGTTATAATTTCCGAGTTACAGGTGAGCATATGATTCTTGAAGGCAATATCCACCTGGTCAAGGTCACCCAGAAAGTGAGGGGCCTGGCCTGCTCCTCTAAGCCTGGCTGAGACCCCCCCACTATGACCACCACACCTCGCTCTGGCTAGTAGATGGACAGACTTTCCACCGCCTCAGGGCAGAATTCCATAGAGGTCACTTTACATTGAACCTTAACCCCAGAGAACACGGTACTCCTGAGACGACAAAATCAGCTGGACAGAGGCCAGACCTTCAGATGAATCTAGTTTCTTCTAGCGCGTCCCTCAGGTCCCTCAGCCAATGGCACTCGCCGAGTTGGAACCTTGAGTAGGAAAGCCATCACGTTGTTTCCTGATGATAGGTCATAGGACTAGGTAATTCTGCCTATGGAAGAAAATAAACAACAAAGCAGTTGTTTTTTTTGGGTTTCATCCAGTTTTGCACACTTTTCCCATCCATTTGTTCCAGTGTTTGGGTTAACATGTAGATTAAACAAGTCTTTGCCATTCAAATAGGTAATACTATAATCTGGGTTTTTTAAGGAAGTTTATGGAGACATCTTTAACATGGTAATGAAGATAGAAGTTGAAATCATTTAACTTCATTTACAAACCATGAATATGTATTATGCTTTAAATGAAAAGAAGGGCTAAAACAGATATAGTGTTTGTTCAATTTGCTAAAGAGAAGACAATTTGTCAAGATTTTTTTCCCCCCAAACTCAAGCAGTGTGCAAATGCAGGAGAATCAGACCCCCATGTTAATTCCGTGGCACGATGAGTATTTTTATAATCCTAATTAGTACCAGCCATTTAGTCTGGCAATTTCCCCCAATCTAGCCAATTTGAAATTAAAATAGATGCCTTGATTACAAAACTCATTAGCAAAGAAGCACCCTTCTCACTAACCAGTTCATTTAAAATGCACAAACTGAATGAAGTGTGGAACACTTGTGTTGTCAATTGGCATAAGTGAAGTGAGTCTTAATTGGAAGCATTGTGAAGTATTTGTATCGCTGCATGTTTCACTGCAGTGTAATATATCATTCATTAAATGTAACAAAAGCAACTTTTAAATGGTTTAATTAAGCGAAGTTGGTGTGCTTGGTAATTTTTATAAAGTCGAATGTCACAATTGTTTGCATCTGGAGTACCGATAGGTATGAAAGTCAGGAAGATGAAGTCTGACTCTGCATTTATCACTCCAATTATGTGGAGAATGGCAGGTTTAATGTGAGAGGAGAAAATTAAATTAGAGAGCATTGATTTCTTACTTAAAAGTACCCACATGCGTATTGTCCTTGTGCATTTGGACATGGAAACTCCAGAAATGCCCGATTTATGGCTGAGAATGAAGGGGAAGGCCTGAGGACTTGGAGTGAAATGAAAGGAGAAAATAACAGTTGGGGATTTTATTTTTGTAATTTCTTTTTTAATTTTCTTTTTTTAATCAAGGGAGGAAGTAGTAGGTGGAGGGAAACTCTATCCAATATTATTTTTGTCTACTCAAAAGAGCAATAGAGATGTGCAGCACTGTAGATTGCTGTTCTGTCTAAGCCGAATGTGGTGGGAGCGGGAGAGAAGGGGGAAACTAACTTTGGACCAGGGAAATACTGGAAACGGGGTGCTACGGAAGTCCTGAACGGGGGCCGGAAAACAGGGAGTTCGGGGCTGGTTTTTCAGTGGAAGAGACTGTAGAATGGGTTGCAGTAGTGACCGGTTTATAGGCATAAAGTGTAAGACAAGCGCAGAAGTTGCTTTCTGTTGGTGCTTATTCTCTGTGCAGTCTAGATGTCAGCTGTTACCTCATATTTATGGACTGTTTCAGCCCCACATCAATGAGGATGCAAAACTCAGCCATGTCACTGATTTCCATGAGAAATCTAATTTTAGCAGACACCGGAGGATGTCCTGCCCATATCCATTTGGCATTCCCATTGTAATAGAAATGCTCCCACTGACATCTGATTGCAAGATTCGCATTTCTTTGCTGGCGGGCTTTCTCCAAAGCTTCTAGGGCAGGGGGTCCCCAACCTTTTTGGAACCAGGGACAGGTTTCATGGAAGACAGTTTTTCCACGGGGGGTGGCGTGGGATGGGGGGGATGGTTCAGGCCATAATGTGAGCGACGGGGAGCAATGGGGAGCAGCCCATGAAGCTTCACTCGCTCGATCGCCTGCCGCTCACCACGTGCCGTGCGACCCAGGGTGGGGGGGTCGGGGGCCGTTTGGGACCCCTGCTCTAGAGGCTACTTTACCCATTTCTATAGAAGTACCAGGGAATTAACATGTGGGAGCAGCCCTCAGCCAATGACCAACAAAATCTGGTGTAGCGACACCATGGTTTCCTCACTTCTCATGTAGAACAACTCCCAAGAGTTTTACACTTTTTTCCAGAATTTCCCAATGGGATTAAACTCTAGTTGCCCAGAGAGTTAGCTGGCTTTATAACATACTGTATATTAACTGCCCTCCATTGGCTGTAATTTCTCTACCGCTATACTATCTCCCAAATAAACTACTTAGCTCTTGTCTCAGTGTCTGCTCCTGGGGGAACTTAACCAACTATGCAAGCATTTTGTGACTGGTGGTGGTAGCAGAAGATTTCTGAGGTCAAGGACAGGGGCCACAGCATATAAATTTTCACCTCCTTTGACATTTCTGTGTTTCTAAGTTCCTCCTGGGCTGTGCCACCCTCTAGTTTTCCTGACTGTTATAATCTGAATAAATGCTCCCTCCCCCAAAGACGTCCACCTCTGAATCCTCAGACCTGTGAATACATTTCCCTAAAGGGCAAGAGGGGCTTGGCAGATGTGCTGAAGGTAAGGGCTTTGAGATGCGAAGGGTGTCCTGCATTACCAGGTGTGCCCAGTGTACTCACAAGGGCTCTTATAAGAGGGAGGCAGAAGAGTTTAAAAAGGAGATGTGACAATAGAAGCAGAGGTTGGCAAGATGTTCTTTGCAGATGGGGCCGCGGGGCAAGGAATGCAGGAAGCCTCTAGAAGCTGGAAAAGGCAAGGAAATGGGTTCTCCTCCAAAGCCTCCAGAAGAAAGAAAGCCCTGTCGTTACCCAGTCCAAGCTCGCTCTGCTCGCCGCAGGACAGGCCAATAAATCGGAGATGAGGTGTTGAGGCAAGGAAGACGACTTTATTCGGAAAGCTGGCAGGCCGAGAAGATGGGAGACTAATGTCTCTAAATAACCATCTTATCAGGGTTTGGAGGCCAGTTTTCTTTTATAGCACAGAGTCGGGGAGGAGATAAGGAAGTAAAGTAAAAAGGCCATAAGTTTTGCAAATACCCCCTGGAATGGCCAGCCTCAGGAAGATGATGTGTTAATTTCTTCTTTCTTGCAGCCATCCACTGGTGGACAGGGTCCGGATGTTTCCCTGAACAAAGGCACTTTGGTTTAACATTCAGGCAGAGAGGCAGAGTTCCCCAAGGCAGGCCATTATGTATAGACAATATCCTTTTAGTGAACAAAAGCAACGGGAAGCAAAGATTAAAGTAAAAGAAACAGATCCAACATGTAGTCAGATTTGGCTTTTCCCCGTTCCACTGTTGACACCTTGATTTTAACCCCAGGAGACTCATTTGAACTTCTGACTTCCAAAACTATAAAATAATAAACTCCTGTTGCCTTAAGCCACTAAGTTTGTGGTAATTTGTTACAGCAGCGAGAGGAAACTAACACGCTCACTGACCTTCCCTTGGCTTCAGTGGGTCTTCTGTCCCACAGCAGAGAAAATTCTCTACTTATCTGCACCTACTTCTTGGAAGCCCAGGCATCCACAGATCCAAATACAGGCCATCTAGGTCATAGTTATGACCCCTCTTTACATTGATACGTCAGTCGTGAAATAAGAAGAGTTCCCCCAAAGAGGAATTATGGTGAAAAGAAACACAAACCTGTTCCCCGTCTTGTCACATATTGTATTAATTTGCTAGGTCTGCTGTAAGACTGGGTGGCTTAAACAGCAGAAATGTAAGATCTCACAGTTTTGGAAGCTTGAAGTCTGAGATCAAGGTGTCAGCAGGGTTGGTCTCTTCTGAGGCTTCTCTCCTTGGCTTCTAGATGGCTGTTCTCTTTGTACTTCACAGAGTCTTCCCTCTGTGTGTTTCTGTGTCCTAATTTCCTCTCCTTATATGTAACATATTGCTTTAGGGCCCACCCTAATAACCTCATTTTAACTTAACTCTTTAAAACCTCATCTCCATAAATAGTCACATTCTGAAGCACTGGGGATTAGCATTCCACATATGGATTTGGAGGGGATACAGTTTAGCCGATAACATAAATGGGTGTCCAGGTTGCTAAGTGATGAAAGTCTTACTGCCCTTTGGGTCTGTAATGCCCTGTGTAAGGAGAGGGTAAGAGTCTCCTCTGTGTAGCATGACTGCTTCTGAGGCAAGTGGAATGGAACCAGCCTCCAGGAAGGATGTGCTATGAAGTTGGGTGGGGGGGTTAAGGAAGTGAGGGTGAGGCTTATCCCTGGGATGGAAACCTCATGAGAGTCCCTGAGACTGGTCAGGAAGATCTCAAGGGCTTTGACCCTGGGTTAAGTTAGGGAATCATGGAGGGCACAAGAGAAAAGATGGAGAACACTGGGGGAACAGTTTGAAAGAAATCTCTGCTATAAACTTATTTTTGAGAATCATGGCTGTTTGCTTGTGTAAGCTAGATTTGGTGTGTTTGATTTTGTTTCTGATGCTTGATTTTTGTTCTCTCTTTGCATTTGAAAATGTCAGTAGATCTCACAGAAAGAGGTTTGAATGACCTGAAGGTGTTATACATCTTCTTACAGTTCGTCATTGGCTTCCCCACAGCTTGGAAGATAAAGTCAGCTCAGCACACAGACCATGGTAGTTTGGATGCTGTCTTACTTTCTAGCCCTTTTCCCAAGCCCTTTGTTCACTCATGCAACAGGGAAATGTATCCTCTTGGTTCAGCCCAGAATACCTTGACATAGACACTTCCCTCCGGGAGTCCTTTTCTCCTTCTTTATCTAGTTATCTCTTTATCTTTTACAACTCAGTGCAAATCTGACTTTCTAGAGAAAGCTTTCTCGACTTTTAAGAAAAATCTAGAAAAAAGCTATTTTCACATCAGCGTACTGGAAAACTTTTTATTTTATGGTTTTATATTTTTTAAGTACATGAGGGGTAGAGAGACCAAAATGTATCTCAGTGTTTAGGACATCCAAAGATCGTAAATTGTCCCTGGGCAAGAGATAAGGAAGACCTAAATTAAGATAATAATTTTGGAGTTGAAAAGAAAGGGGAAAAAATTATAGAGGGATTTGAAAATAGAAGCAGACTTGGTGACTGCATAGAAGTCACAGGAAGAAGGGGAGCCTGATAATCCCGATGTGGCAAAGGACACCATTGATCCGATGGTCTGATTTTCTGCAAAAATATCTAAGGCCGTGAGCTGTGCCCACGGCACCTTTCTTTCCTGACACAGGAGGTGTTTGTTTCTCAAGCACACTGAACGGGAGAGGGGAGGCCCTAGTAGGCATTGCCACCAGGGTGTAACATGGAGGGGACGACGACCTCCTTTTGTGGTTGTTTTTCCCTTCGGCTGCTTTTCTGACATTTTGCCCCATGCCTCCCTTGGCTGCTCTTGAGTGCCAGAGGCAGCAGCCAGCAGTGTCTGTCTGAGAAAGCTCTTGAAACAGGCTTTTTAAAACAGAGACTTCTTGGGCTTCCCTGGTGGCGCAGTGGTTGAGAGTCCGCCTGCCAATGCAGGGGACACGGGTTCGTGCCCCGGTCTGGGGAGATCCCACATGCCGTGGAGCGGCTGGGCCCGTGAACCATGGCCGCTGAGGCTGTGCTCTGCAATGGGAGAGGCCACAACAGTGAGAGGCCCGCGTACCGCAAAAAAAAAAAGAATTAGCTTTAAAACGGAGACTTTTTAACTTGAAGCGCTTGGTAGAGATACCAGGGATTGTAGTCCAGAAGCTTTATGATAGGTAGCTGGGGAATGAGTGAGGAAGAAAAGATAGATTAACTTTTCTCTATTCAAATATTATTTTACTAATATTGGACTTAATGTTTCATAATTAAGATTCTGAAAGGTGGCTGAGGAATCTACTCTGTCCTGTGTTTATCTGAGGCATGGATGGTCTCTGGAACCTTCTAGCCCAGAGGCTCCAGCCCCGGAAGGGAGCTTTCAGGTCTGACTAGCAGATCGTTATGCTTGATAGAGTCTGTCTACCCTTAGGTTTATACAGTCTCTTTCCCTTTTTGATGCTGAAAAATGCCACTTTACTACTCAGGTAAAAAGCTGATATTATTCATTTAATCACCATTACAGGTATCACAACTTAATCATTAAAAATAACTGAAAAGTATTCTGTGACGTTTGTCTTTTTTCTCCCAAGTAACTTACTAACAGATACGAGACAAATTCTAACAACAGAGATTCATGTTTTAGAATCTTGAAAAAAATTTTCCTAAAATGAATATTGACAAAATAAATGGGAAAACGAAGAAAAGCTTAAAGAGCAGAAGCCATCTCTTACTTTTTAGTGTATTTACTTTCAAGGATCAACAACCTGCTCTTTATCACCCAGACACCAGGTCAAAATACTATATCCAACAAGTACTTATTGAGCACTTACTGTGTACCAGGACCTAGAGAAGCGGGAATGAAGGATACTGATACTATCTCTGCTGTCATAGAAAGTGAAGCATTGATCAAATGAGTAATTGATGGCAATGGTGATAAGTCTGCAAAGGGTTCTAGGTATTGAATCTTTGCCACAGCAGTTTCATTGCAAGCAGTTTCACTGCATAACTAACTGGCCAGAGGAAAATTTTGCTGTGAAAGATAAAATAATGAAAATAAAAGAGGGGCATTAAAAAGGACACCATGAGACATGAAAAGTAATAACATTTAAAAAAAGATTTCATTGTGAAAAATGAAAATACAAAAAAAAATTGAATACATTTTAAATGTGTGTAGATCGATAGTTATCGTCATATTCGGGTATATCTTAGAGAAACCTGTGATAATTTGTTTCTCAAAGTCGATCATTAAGGATTCAGGATCTAATGTTGGACATAGATTCTTCACGATATAGAAAAATCTGCTGTAAATCTCTTCAGATTTCCCTGGAAGGAAAACAGAGGAAGGACGCTATTTCTTATAGGTAATGTATATAACTGGTAGAACATATCTGGACTTCATTTAAATGTTCCATCACATGCCCAATTCTTACATTACACCAAATCATCAGAGCCAGGTTCGTGCCAACTACCAAAATTCTATCTACATCATGTTCTATACTATCCAATAGCAAAAAGTTTTTACCATTTTCAAGAAACTTAAACTTATCAGGAATCATGTAATCATTTCTTTTTGGGGGCGTAGGAGGAGCTTGACTCTTCTTCTTTTGCCTCCAGCTTATGTTGTGTGATAAATTTGGTAAAGATGGCATGAGCGCACGAGCTGTTGTATCTAAATCAGACAAAGACTGGATAATTAAAGCTCCCAGAGCCTGGTGTGAGGTACAAGCCGCCTCTTTTATATTTGCCATAGCTTGGTAAACTTTTGGTTTTGACGGGTGGGAGGGTGACTGGGCTTACTGAAAGATTTGCAAACTGCTTTGTTATCATCTTCTAGCATAGTGTGCAGTCTGGCGTTGCACTCTCTCGTCTCATACTTCCAGTAAGTTTTCTTATCACCCTATTTTCGAATAGAGTTGTTATCATCCACTATTTTCAGACCACCATGTCTGCTCATCACGGTATAGACCATTATGAGACCTAAGATTTAAACAATATAAAAATGGGAGTAGTGTGTCGATGATGAAATGAAGCCAAATTGTCAACCAGTTATTTTATCTTTTATGGCAAAATTGCATTATGGCTAATTAGTTGTACTGTGAAATTGCTTGACCCAAAGGTGTTTATGGTGAAAATGCCAGACCTGACAAAATAAGACTGTAGATTGTTATGAGAGCATATTTTAGGGAGAAGGTCTGACCTAGCTTCAAAAATGTTTTCTGTAGCACTTGAAGAGTTATATCTTGAAGATATATGTATAGATGAGTTAGGGTATTCTCTTGGCATTAAGTGCTCATAAACATTGTTTAAAATAAAACTAAGGTCACTCTGTGAGTTGCCTGCAGATGTTTATAAACAACTTTATTGAGGTATAGTTGATATTCAATAACTGCACACATTAAAGTGTACTAATTTGATAAGTTTTGATGCTAATGCGCCCATGCATTCATAACTAGGGTCAAGAAAGTCAGTGTATCCATCACCCCCTTGTTCTCCTTTGTAATTCCTTCCTCATCCCCTCACAGCATTCACAGTTGGGCATTTGTTCACAGTAACTATAGATTAGTTTACATTCTCTAGAATGTTATATAAAAGGAACTAAACATTACGTACTCTGTTTTTACACAGCTTTTTTCTCTTATCATAATATTTTGAGATCCATCCATGTTGTTGCGTGTATCAATAGTTTATGATTTTTTTCCTGGGGAGTAGTCCATTGTATGGATATACCAAAATTGATTTATCCGTTGACCTATTAATGGGTTAATCTAGGTTTTGGCTGTTACACATAAAGCTGCTATGACCATTCCTGCACAAGTTTTTGTATAGACATATGCTTTTATGTCTCTTGGACAGATACTTAATAGTGCAATGATTGGATCGTTCGGTGGATGTAGCTTCAGATTTTTGAGAACATGCCAAACCGTCTTCCAGGGTGGTTGTGCCATTTTACATTTCCAGCAGCAGCAGCACATGAGAGTTATAGTTGTTCCCCTCCTCATCCACACTTGTCATAATTGGTTTTTAATTAATTAATTAAACTGAAATATAGTTGACATACAATATTCTGTTAGTTTCAGGTATACTACATAATGATTTAATGAGTTGAGGTTTGCATATGTTATGACACGATCACTGTGATAAGTTTAGAAACCACCTGTTGCCATGCAGAGTTATTATATTATTATTGACCATATTCCTTATGCTGTATATTACATCCCTGTGACTTATTTATTATATAACCGGAGGTTTGTACCTCTTAATCCCCTTCAATTATTTTGCCCACCTCCAACCCCCTCACCCCCTCCCTTTGGCAACTAATTCATTTGTTGTCTGTATCTATGAGTCTGTTTTCATTTTGTTTGTTTCTTTGTTTTGTTTTTTAGATTTTACATATAAGTGGAGAACGTGCAGTGTTTGTCTTTCTCTGACTTATTTCACTTAGCATAATACCTTCTAGATCCATCCATGTTGTTGCAAGTGGCAATATTTCATTTTTTAATGGCTGAGAAATATTCTATTGTATATATGTATGTATGTGTATCACATCTTCATTATCCATTCGTCTGTCAGTGGACACTTAGGTTGCTTACATAGCTTGGCTATTGTACATAATACTGTAATGGACATCACAGTGCATATATCTTTTAAATTGGTGGTTTTGTTTCTTTGGGTAAATACTCAGAAGTGGAATAGCTAGATCATATGGCAGTTCTATTTTTAATATTTTAAGAAACCTCCATACTGTTTTCCATAGTGGCTGCATGAATTTACAGTCCCACCAACAGTGTGTGAGGGTTTCCTTTTCTCCACATCCTTGCCAACACGTTTTGTTTGTTGTCTTTTTGATAATAGGCATTCTGACAAGTGAGGTGGCATCTTGTGATTTTGATTTGCACTCCCCTAATGTTTAGTGATGTTGAACATCTTTTCATGTGTCTGTTGGCCATTTGTATGTCTTCTTTGGGGCAGTGCATAGTCAGGTCCTCTGCCCACTTTTAAATCAGGTTGTTTGTTTTGTTTGTTTGTTTGTTTTTATTATTTTTTTTTGCAGTACGCAGGCCTCTCACTGTTGCGGCCTCTCCCGCTGCGGAGCACGGGCTCCGGACGCACAGGCTCGGCGGCCATGGCTCATGGGCCCAGCCGCTCCGGGGCATGTGGGATCCTCCCGGATCAGGGCATGAACCCGTGTCCCCTGCATCGGCAGATGGACTCTCAACCACTGCGCCACCAGGGAAGCCCTGTTTGTTTTTTTGATGTTGAGTTGTACGAGTTCTTTGTATATTGTGGATATTAACCCCTCATCAGATATATCATTTGCAAATATCTTCTCCCATTCAGTAGGCTACCTTTTCATTTTGTTGACAGTTTCTTTGCTTTCCAAAAACTTTTTAGTTTGACGTACTCCCATCTGTTATAGTTATTTTTTAAAATGTTAACCCGTCTAATAGGTGTATAGTGATATTTCATTGTGATTTTAATTTTCATTCTCTTAGTGACTAAGGATGTTTTGAGCATCTTTTCATATGCTTATTTGCTATCTAGATTATTTATTTGTTGATGTCTCTGAGGAAATATTTTGCCTACTTAAAAATTGGGTTGTTTTTGTCCTATTATTGAGGGTTAAGAGTCCTTCTATACTCTGGATAAAAGTCCTTTATCAGATATATGTTTCGCAGATATTTTTCTCCCATACCATAGCTTGTCTTCTAATCCTCCTTACAGTGTCTTTCAATGAAGAGACTCTTGTAATTTTGATGAAGGGTAGTTTTTCAGTTATTTATTTTTGGATCATGCTTTTGGTGTCATGCCTAGGAAATCTTTGCCTGTCAAGTTTATAAAGATTTTCTCCTCTGCTCTTTTCTAGATGCTTTATCATTTTAAGTTTTATATTTAGGCCTGAGGATCTATTCTGAGTTAATTTGCATATGGTGTGAGGTATGAGTCAAAGTTTATTATTATCGCATGTGGATGCCAAATTAGTCCAATGCCACTTATTGAAAAGACCGTTATTTCTCCATTGAACTGCCTTTGCACTTTTGTCAAGAATCAATTGTCCATATATATACAGGTATATTTCTGGACTCTATTCCATTTCAACCATTTATTTGTCTGTCTTGACACCAGTGCCACATTATCTTGATTATTGTAGCTTTATAATGTCTTGGGAGTAGGTCTCTTGAAGTTGTTCTTACTTATCAAAGTTGTCTTGGTCATTCTAGGTACTTTGCATTTCCATAAAATTTGAAAGTCAACTTGTCAATTTCTACCCTCCAAAAAAGGGTTCTGGAATTTTTATTAAGATTACATAAAGTCTATAGATCAATTTGAGGAGAATTGGCATTTTACAAATATTGAGTCTTCTGATTCATGAACCCATTATTTCTATTTATTTGGATTTTCTTTAACTCAGCAATGTTTTATATAAATATTTTATAGATCTCGAACCTCTTTTGCGAGATTTATCCCTAAGCATTTCATAAATATGATTTTTAAATGGTATTTATAAAATTCAATTTTTGATTCTTTGTTGGTAGTTTATAGTACAGGTAGAAAGAAAAATCAGTAAGGATGTAGAATTGAACAACACAGTCAACTAACTTGATCTAACTGATATTGGTAGAACGCTTCACCCAACGAACCAGAATACACATTCTTCTCAAATGCATATAGACGGCTTACCAGGATTGACCATGCTCTGCTCCTTTGTGACTGAGTACACTTATTGTAACTCTTCACCTGTAAAATGGAACTATTTTAACTAGTTTCAGAAGAGTATGAAAATTACCTAGTGTAAGAGAAGATGTTTTGAAGCCATTAGAGGGACTTTGAGAGACAAGAATTAATAATAGAAAAAAATCCTTACTACTAAAATGTCGCTTTAAAATGTCAAGTAAGTACAAACTTCTGCCCTCACATCCCACTAGAGAGGTAAAAGTACTTCAGGATTTTAGTGAAGGAAGAACCAGCCAGGGTGTGTGGAAGATGAAAAACATGGCTTTTTTGGGTGGATGGTTCCTGGAAAAAAATGTCAGATTAGCACACAGAGAAGATACTATAGGCAATGCAAAAAGCCTAAGTGAACTTGTGAAGGTGGAGAAAGGGGAGGTATAGTTAAGTTTAGCAAGTGGTTTAGTTTGGCTGGAGCACAGGGTGCATGATGGAAGGTAGCAAAGAAGTTAGCCTGAGGTCAGCCAATGGGGGACCTTTGGGAGTTAGTCTACATAATTTGTGCTTTTTTATGCAAAGATTGGAAATTATTTCTTTTCTTGTTAGCATAGTTCATCTGGAGGTTGGGAACTGTCTGTGTTAAAATAACAAAGGCTATTTGAGTAAGTTATTTCTTTACCATAAACTATTCAAAACCTAAAGATGATCTTTAGCTTTGCCTTTCATCAACTTCCCAATTTGTTTCAGAATTTAGGATGTGAACTTTTCTCTCCAATTCTGTTTCTCTTGGTCTGAGACTTGGGCTTTCCATCGATAATCTTATCCCAATTAAGAAATCCAGTCTTGATCAGGCAGTGACCTGTCTTTATAGTCATAGGGAACAGCCCTTTGTGGATGCTTCCAATCTCTGGGAGAAGGAGAAAGCACATTGGGGATTGAGGATAGGAGAGATGTGTATGTATGCTTTTTGTTTTCTGGGGAGTGTCCCTTAGGGACTGTCTCTACAGTAATTAACGTCTGCGACACACAGTGCAGCATGTGATAATCTTTTCTTCAGTATCTGTTTCACGTGTATGCCTTGGCTCTGTAGCAAGACCCCAGTTTCCTCATGCCGGAGCTTACTTTTCCGTTCTGTACACCTTTACTGAGGACTTGAAAGGTTTAAATAACTGTATACAGTGCTTGTGTGGATATAGTGATGAATCAGACTCAGACCTTCCCTGAGGTAGCTCAGTCTGATGAGAGAGAAAAAGTAATGAACTCTTGTTAATCACATATGTGGACATTGGAACCTTAGAAACTAATGACTTTCTGAGACCACCAGTGAGGAAAGGTCTTTGGAGACTACAGAATTTGGGGGAGGGAGTTAGCTGGACTTTGAAGGATGAGGAAGGTTCGACCAAGAAAAGAAACCCACTGGGGTACTTTTTAGGTGCTTGTTACATACTTGGTGACAGTGGGTTATGGAGAAAGGCTCAGTTAAGGAAACACTTTAGAGCAGGAGTCCCCAGCCCCCACCACAGAACAGTACTCGTCCATGGCATGTTAGAAACCAGGCCACACAGCAGGAGGTGAGCAGCAGGCGAGTGAGCGAAGCTTCATCTGCTGCTCCCCATTGCTCACATTACCACCTGAACCATCATATAACCACCAACCCCCACCCCCGTCCATGGAAAAATTGTCTTCCATGAAACCAGTCCCTGGTGCCAAAAAGGTTGGGGACTGCTGCTTTAGAGGACAATTCATAGTTAATTAATATGCAGCAGAAAGTTGACCCTCTTGAGGGACATAGCATTAGGCTCTGGAGAGAATTGGACTTGGACTCAAAAGGCCTGGATTTATAATTCCATGCTTCCCTTTTTCCCAGATGTGTGACCTGGAGTGGATGGCTTAACATCTCTGAACTTGCTTCATTTTAGGTAGAGTGAGAATCGTGACGGAAAGCTCATTGGCGTGTTGTAAGAATTCTGTGGGTGAAGCATTCTTAGCTGTGCTAAGTCCCTTTTCAGTGTGAGCTCTCTGCTTGGCATAAAGCAGCTTTACCCCGTCAGGCCTCACAGCTGAGCAGATGACACTGATCTTCATATTATTTGGCCTCTGATTGGATGAGCTAACTCAGATTTCCTTCTCCTTCTTGGCAGGTTTTTTTTTTCTGTTTTCTTTTTTTGTGTGTTTTTAAAAATTTCTTCTTTTGCTACCATGAATTTTAACTTTTCTAGGACTTCAGGGGATATTTTCTCTTGGGTGAAGTTACCTCCCAAGATTCTTTGAGCCTTCAGTCTCCTTAATGTCTACTTGTCCAAACTCAAAATTAGAAAGGCCAGAGGTCTTAGGCCAACTGGGTAATAGTTGGCTAATAAGACCATATATCAGTGAGGACAGTTTCTCAGCAGAAAATCATCAGCCCTTGATTAACATGGAGTAAGGACAGCTGTGACTGGGCTCTCTTTCCTCATTAAGTCACAAGCAGGGATTCTCACTCCATTTGCAATGCATCAGGGCCCATGTTCCGCAAACACAGAGTTGAAGACAGCAGTGCTTAGATGATCCAGCTCTTTCTCATGGAAATACACACAGAAGAGAAAAGTGATGACAATGTGGGAACTATGACATTTTTAGCGTTTCAATTGTGCCAGTGTCACTTGGTGGTGTTCCTTTGGATTGCTTATGTGTGTGAGTACTCACCCTCTGTTATGAAAATGGAAAAAGGGGAAGAGGAAAAAATACTTATTATCATTTATTTAATTAAATTCTTTTTGTTTTTATTAGTACTTCCAGGTATGGAGTTCATTTTATATATTCTCATTGGTAAATATTTTTGTAGTGTGTTTGCTGCTGCCTTTTTTTATATAACATCTTTATTGGAATATAATTGCTTTACAATGGTGTGTTAGTTTCTGCTGTGTAACAAAGTGAATCAGCTATATGTATACATATATCCCCATATACCCTCCCTCTTGCATCTCCCTCCCACCCTCCCTAGCCCACCCTTCTAGGTGGTCACAAAGCACCGAGCTGATCTTCCTGTGCTATGTGACTGCTTCCCACTAGCTAGCTATTTTACATTTCGTAGTGTATATATGTCCATGCCACTCTCTCACTTTGTCCCAGCTTACCCTTCCCACTCCTCATGTCCTCAAGTCCATTCTCTATGTCTGCGTCTTTAACCTTATCTCTTTACGTTTTATCTTCTTAGGCTATTCTTACAGAATCCGTGTGCTGGAAGGGTCTTTAGTCCAACTCCCAAATCCTTTGTATATTAGCTCTGACAGCAACCACACAGTTTCTGTCTATATACTTCCAGTTTCAGGGAGCTCTTTTCCTCAAGCAGTCAATTCTGGTTTTGGAGAATTCTAATTACTAGCTAAGGCCATATCACAGTAAAATGAAATCTACCCTCTTTAGTCTTCTATCTATTGGAAGTAGTTTCTCTTTTGGCACCACCTCATTCAGACATTCTTTTCTGAAGCCTACAAGTCCTCTCTCTCTCCGTATGAAAACCCTTCAAATAGGTGGCATAGCTTTAGTAGCTTTGGTACGCTTGTGCCCTCCAGGGTGAACATCTATTGCTCCAGGAGATAACTTCTGAAAACCCTGAACTACAGCCCTGTTATATATAGGGGAGGCAGGAGGGCTCATGCTCCAGTGGTCCAACTCTTGGCCTTTAAAGCACACACACAAAGTTTAGAAGGATGCTTTATACTCCTAAGCTTTGGGTTCAAGTCATGGACGCAGCCCATTAGAGTCCACACGTGGAGCTGGAGATTCCTCAGTGGCTCCCTTCTCTATACTGCTAGCTCCTTCTCTCATACTTTTTAAAAATTTTTAACCACATGGGTACTCTGTTGTGGTAGGCAGATAGATCGCCTTTCCCTTGAACTGCCTGCCTCTAGCTTGGCCCTTGGTTCTCCATTATTGCCTTGGATTCTTTTATTCCTTTTTTTGCAATGGTGTATGAATCAATATGGTGGTAGCACAAAGGACTGTCTTCCTAAAGCTCAGTACTGGTCATGGGCTCCTCTGCTAAATGAATGAATGAATAAAATATAAGAAAACCAAAAATCAATGTCCCACACAGAGACAAGGGCAGAATTTTGGAACCATTATTTAAGGTATAGAAGAAAAGAGAGTGGGAAATAGGAACTGTTGAATAACCAATATATACTAAGCCTTATGCTGTTTTACTTATGCTAATTTTAATATTCTAGGTTCTTTCTGACTCAGTTATCAATTTCATTTGTTTCAGATATCATAGTGGTGTGTGTATGTGTTGGGGGGGGTTATATATGTGTTTTAAGTATTAGCTCATCTTCACATGGAGTTCTGTGTTCTGCATTCTTATAGGGTTCCCTGTATTGTAAAATGTCCCCTGTAGGTAGTTTTGCATTTGCTTCTGTTTGAGCCCTAGGAGTATCAGTGGATGTGCCATACACACACACGCACGCACGCACGCACGCACGCGCGCACGCGCGTCATGCAGGTCATGTGAATTCAAACTCCAGATCCATAGCAGTAGCTAGCCTGGGATTTTGTTTTCTTTTGGTGGCTATTCCCACAGCACCCTAATCCAAGACTCTGATCAGAAGGCAATTTGTTGTTGCTTGTGCAGACACCGGCTAACATATTTCAAGGCTCTGTGTCATGTCTGAGAGCACTGCAAATTTTCTGTATGGGCTCTTTCCAGCTATTTACCTTGTAGGGCATAAAAACTTCTCTTTTCCTTGGATAGATCTTAGAATCCACCCTTCAGTTCCCAGAGCCTATATTTAGTTCACAAAACACCGTGGATCATGATTGAGTCAGCCCCTGATTACCACTTTGGTATTGAGTTTTCAGTTTGATTTTGACATGCTGGAATTTCCTTCCAAGGTGGGAAACTATTTAAGATTCTGAGTTTTATTTTATTTAGCATGTCAAAACATTTGTCAGGAGATGGAGTACCATCTAGTTGCAGCCTATTTCTCCTATATAATCTTCAAACTAACCTTATGAAGTAGGTATCATTACCTTGATCTTATGAATAACGATATCAAGGTTCAGGATGGTTAGGTAAGTTTTCAGAGGTTGCACAGACAGTAAGTGGAAGAAGAGAGATAAACAGCCACCAGCCAAGGAGACAAAGGAAGAATGTTCCCGAAACAGGAAGAAGACCATAAATGAGCAACACCATAGGAAGAAGAGAGGTTCAAGGTTTCACTGAGAATCAAATGCTGTTAGAGAGGTAAGGGCTGAGAAAACCATTAGGTTTGGCAATTTTCTGAAAAGAACAGATTGTGTCTACGTGATTCTTTGAAATGTGCCTGGAGGGCAGGACTGTGTAGTCTTGTCCTCTTCCTTCAGCACCACTTGTGAAGAGGCACTTAAGTGCCTTTTTATGGTGATGGTGATTATCCAAAAACTTCCTTGAAATTGCACTTCCCATTTGAAAAGTTTATGCAAAAATATGGGATCAGGTCCAGCTTTATGCTCACCCTTTGAATACACTTTTTCTTTGAAAAGTTGCCTGTAGAAACGCCCTCAGGGGAAAAACATTGAAAAGAAGGATGGGTTAGTGACAGGTCAATTAGAGGAGGCAGTTGCGGTAACTCCAGCCGTGCAGGGAGAAGCAGAACATTGTTTCCTGAACAAGTACAACACATTGGGCATTGCACTAAGCTCTTCATACTCAGCGTCTCTTTCAACCCTTTGGGGAAGGGCCCTGTTGTTCCCATTTTAAAGATCAGGCAACTAAAGTTTTAGAGTATTGATGTGGCCCAACGTACTGGAGCTAGAAATGACAGAACTGGGATTCAAACAGAGGCTGGTCAGACTCCATACCGAGGCATCTTAATTTTTCAGGTCCCAGAGTGGGATGTGTTTTAAGTGGTTTTGGAAACTTCCCTGGGCACGTGGGGGGATGTGTCCGCCAGAATCAAAATGAGAGATCAGTGCATTCCAAATTCTCCTCCAGACACTCAGCTGTATGCCCAGGTGGGAACCAGTTGACAGGATTTAGGATCTTTACGGCCTCTGAGTTTGGCCCACTTGTCTTTCCTTAAGAGCAGACAAGAGCTGAAAGTCTGCAGGCTGAGGAAGGGGTGTCTGCATTATGACAGAGGAGGGGAGACCAGGAGACCAGCCCTGCTTCACATGGAGCTGTTTTCTACCTAGACGAGGTGGCAGTTCATTTATTTATTCATCCATTTTACAGACATTATGAGTTCATCTTAGCTGTATAACCCTAGTTAGAGGACAGGCTTGTGAAGACACTAGTGTCAGAAAGATGGGAATAAGGGTTTGTATCCTAGAGAGTGACTGGAGTGCCTACCATACTTAGGTCAGGTACTGAGCTAGGGTATAAAGACTCCAAAATGAATAAGGGAGTGAAGAGGTGAGCTGTCCGATACAGTAGCCACTAGTCACGTGGGGCTATAAATTAAATTAATTACAAATAAATAAGATAAAACCCCCATTCCGCAGCTGCCCTAGCCACATTTCACATGCTCAGTAGCTACATGCAGCTGCTATCGTCGCATTGGTTACTATGCCTGTAGCCCACTTCCACCATCATGGAACGTTCTACTGGACAGCATCAGTGAAAGGGTATGTTGGCGCTGGAATCAGAAAGCCTGGGCTGGAACCTGGCTCTCTCCTTTAGCAGCTGTGAGTCTGTGTGTGCTCTTGAGCACGTTTAAAAAATATCTCTCTGCCTTTCTTCCTTTATCTACAAAATATGGAATATAATGAACAAGAAAATAGGGAACACCTTACAGGGTGCTCACTATGTTTTAGGCACCATGGTAACTGCTTTATTTGATTATGACTTAATCTTACAATCACCCTAGGAGATAAATGCTATTATCATCCCCATTTCATAGATGTAGAAGCAGGGACAGAAAAGTCCTGCAGCCCTTTCATGGAGCTGGATGTGAACCCAGGATCGGGAATCTTGCTCACAGTCTTTATTATAATTCCTAACAAGGGCATCAATCTCATAGTGGTGTTGGGGGATTTAGTCATTTACTCCACGAAGATCTTAGCATCTGCCTGGCATAGAGTGAAAACTGACAAAATGTTAGTTATTATTCTGGCCTTCAAGGAAGTTAGAAAAAGTCGAATTTTTATTCTCTTTAAGAATCTGGGAGAGGTGGGTACCTTGTTTCCCTTGTGAGTGGAAAATAGCAAAATATAGCAGGAAAAGGACTTAGTGGAGAAAGGAGCTCTTACCCCTTGCTTTTCCCCACCGTGGCCACATCACTCCCCTTCTCTGCTTTAGTTTCCTCACCTACAACCTGTGGAGGTTGGACGAGAATGTCCTTGGACTGTTTCCTTCTCCAAATTCTCTGATTCTGTGATAAATGGGGCCTAATTTGCATTGCACGAGTGCAAGTCGTGTATAAATATTAGCTTATGCAACTGGTTAATCACTTAATGTCAGATAAATGTGCAGAGCGAGGTGTTAATATGTTTACAGAAACTGTACAAACCACTTGTCATTAATTTTGCTTACCTGGCATCCTAGCACCAGTGTGTGGCGACAGGAGCGCAGGGTGGGCGCCAGTCCCCCCGCACTGATTCTTCTGACCAGGCTTTGATTGATGCTGTGGGCTCCCTCCCGAGCACTTGGGAGCTGGGGTTTGGAAAACGTTTCTGCAAACAGTGCAGCCCTCAGAACAGGGGGCGCACTAGGTGTTATCTCTGTCTTCAGACAGCCTGAGCTCCTCCTGGACACTTCATTTCTCATCCAGTCACAGAAAAGACAGGAATTACCACTTGTTTACGCCTGGATGTCAAACCCTCTTCTTTCTTTCTTTCTTTTTTTTTTCCATCTCTTTAAGTTTTACCACAGGAAATCCAGGGCAATTTCAGGGCAGTTATGGGAAATTTCTCAGGTGTGATAAAGATTCTCTGGGTTTTTGTTCCATTGATTTTTATGAGACTGTGGATGGCTGTAAAATCGTAGCGGGCACCGTGCAGCGGGCTGCCTGACAGCCTGGGCTGTGCAGGAAGATGGGAGGGGCTGGCGCCAGAGCAGGATGGTGTCGAGAGGGGATGCAATTTGACCTTGTACCGGGCAGCATCCAGGCCCGGAGGAGAGGGTTGGTCTTAGCTAGAATTCCATGTGAACTGAGTGAAGGGACTCTTTTCAGAGGGGTGTGCAGGGTTGAGGGGAGCAGCACAGCATGACAGGGCCCTGAGACCCAGCAGTATTAGGAAGCTGCAGTCGGAAGATGTTAAGCCCCTGAGCCTGAAGGAGCAAGCACACCATGAATTCCCGGAGTAAAGCTGAAGTGGTCCAGGGGCAGCGTCCCACAGCTGAAGTCGCAGGAGAGGGAGCCGCTGCTGCACATGTGGAGCCAGGCAGGCAGGAAGGGAGTTGGAAAGACAAATCCTGACCTCTCCATTTTCTCCCCTGCTTTTTAACCAGTTGGTTAATTAATATTTATTAGGAATTACTTTCTATACAGGCCTGTGTTGGGTATTATGAGAGATACAAAGAAATATGTGATATAATTTCTGTTCTCCAGAGTCTTGCTCATCTATCGGAGGTGAAACACACACACACACACACACACACCAGTAATTAACAGTACTAGGCGATGCCAGTAGTATTAATAGTTGTGTTCCAGACACTGTATCAAAATTTTACATTGGGAATTTCATTTAATTTTTATAACACTGTTAGAAAAGTACCATTGTTATACCTACCCCTTACACCCCTCTGAAGAAAGAAAGAAACAGATATGAGACAATGGAGGCCTAGAGAGTATCAGTAACTTTTCCGAGGTGAGCGTCTGAATGGGAGTTTGTGAGGATGGGGGCAGTGAGTGAAGTAGCAGAAGCTGGATTCGAAACCACCTGCCCGACTCTCAGTGTCATAATTGCAGACCATGTTTGCTGAGCCCCCAGAATCAGGGCATAAGATCTGTTCATGACATGAACAATTGTCAGGATGATTGTTCATTGCTTGTCTATTTATAGAAGGGCTTACTAGGTACCAGGCAGGGTTTTTAGTGCTGGATATAAAATGCTGAGCTACCCCAGGCACAGGCCTTGCACTCAAAGAGCTCAGGAGGTAGAAGGACATAAATTTGAAATCAAGTTAGCAGGTGAAGATCCGGGCAAATGGAGATCTTCCAGGGAAGAAATCTCTTTGGGCTGGGATGATTGGCTATGTCACTGAGAAGAAGAAACTTAAGGTTGGCCTAAAAGATGGGAAAAAGAAGAGGTGTTGCTGGAGAGGAATGGGGAAGAAAGAACAGAAAAATCGCTGGCGAAGAATGATTCTGGTTACGCGGTTTGGTTTCTGTTTGGCAAATTCTCACTCAGCTCAGGTACCTCTGACAAGCCTTTTTCATCTCTCCTAGGCAGTCTCAGGTTCCTTCCTGTTTTTGCACAGACACATCTTCATCTTAGCATCTACCACTTTGTATTATAACCACCCTTTTTTTGTACAGATTGTGAGTAAAGTGGAGAAGACAACTTGTCTTTTCTTTTGTGAATCCCTAGTGCCCAGCACATACTAAATACCGAATAGTCAGTTCTTGAACAAAGGTCTGCATTTCCCTGATGTCTAGTAGAAATTCCCCATGAAGGGATATTTTTTTCCCATCATCAGTCCTGTTCAAGGAAATATATTCTAACCTGACTAAACTTGAAGGCTGTAATATCATTATGGGTGCATCTATCCCTCTGATGTGGCTTTGAACTGTCCTTCGGTATCTGAATTATGGTCTTTGTTGCATTTGAGTCATCAGAAGAGGCTGGTGGTGAGCACTTCATAGCCAGCGTGTCTTTAGAGGATGCTGTCCATCTTATTGAAAGTTACTGACAGAGCAATGGTGAGTAGTCTTGAGAAGGTAGGATTGAGTCAAGTTTGGCTGCATAGTTTTTTCTTCTTCTTTTTTTCCCTTGAACTCTAAGGGGAAGTATGAACATAGACACATGCTGTTTTATATTCTCATGTCTAACACATATTTATTGAGCCCCTGCTGTATACCACATATTGTGCTAAGTGCTTCAGTGTGCTTTTTGTTGCACAATTTTCTGGTGAGTTGGTAATTATTATTATTTTTTTAATTTGGAAATTGAAGAATTAAAAACAGGTCATACAGAAGTATGTGATTTGCCTCTATACTGAGAACTAGTGAAGACCAGAGCCAAAATGAGAAATTGATTTTATTAAGAGAATCTGGAAAAGAAAGCAGAGCTTTAATTGTGGAAGGACAAATTCAAGAAGCAGAGGAACATAAATATAAATGTCTGTTAAGGCTTTTAATGCTACTAGCAGTAAACAATAAATGCCGAGGCACGTCCAAAGATGTGTTATTTAGGGTCTCTGCCCTCAAGAAGCTCACAATAAAGGTGGAGAGAAAAAGTATTCTGGAGGTACAGTATTTGCTCAGAAGAAGAACAGAAAGATAGACTTTCTTCCTTGTGAAAATGGAAGTGGGATGATATATCAGCATGGAAATGTATAGATGTATGTTGAAAAAGACCTGGCAGAGATCATGAGGAAATGAAAACAGTTGATCTGTTGGGGTTATTAACTAATAATTGATTTTTAACAATCTGATATGTTAGGATGACATTTTTTTCTCAGTATGTTTGAGAAAAAAACGAGTGATACCGAAGGAAACGCTAACTTTTTTTCATGGTGTTACAGGGCCCTCGCTAGGAAGAAAACGAACCATCCTCCCCAGTGATCATGAAATAAAACCCCTACTTCTCTGGTTTCCCATTTCTCAGCTTATGAAAGCATATTTAAGAGACTATTGGAATTTAAGAATTAAAGGGATGTTGAAATATCCCCTCTGTTGACAGATGAAGAGACTAAAACCCAGAGAGGTTCCAGGATTTGTTCTAACGTCGGTCATAACTCATGGCAGAATCAGAGCAGAGACCTTATTGCCAGCTCTGTGGTGGTGGAAAGAGCCCTGGCCTTGGAGTCAGAGGTATGGGTCTGGCACATCTCTGCTGTTTTCTGTGCAACTTGGGTACCTCATTTGTCCTTTACCTTTGTAGTTCCTAAGTCAGTATGGGAAGTGATAACACTGCACAAGCCACTTAGGAGGAGTTCTCTGTAAACCATAAAGTAACATGAAATGGCAGAGAGTGTTAATAATTCTACTTCCCTATACTATCTTCTGAAGATGGTGGAAAGTTTCTAGCATCTGCCCTTTCTTTGCCTGGTTCTGTGTTTCTTCTAGAGGTGAAAGATGCAATCTGGGTGAGACAGCAAGACAAGCCCAACAAGGTTTTTGGAAAAAAAACATTGTTTTTTCATATGAGACCTCTGTAAATTTGTTGAGGGCATCTCATCACACTGGGCCGCTAACACTGAAGATTATCTGCCTCTTAGAAGCTCAAAAGATCAGGGAACTATAGCTTTAAGCTGTACTCTAGCTAATGTGTGAGTTTCCACTGCATTGCCCCAGCTACTCTTGCATTCAATAAGCATGAGGAACTGCACTGTAATACCAACCGATGCACCCAGACACACACTTTAATTAAAGGGATACATCACACAATAAAGTGCATTTAAATGAAAAACCTTTCTATTGGAAGTACACTTTCAATTTTTTTCTTTCTGTGGTACTTTTCTGATGTTTAAACACTTCTAAGAGAACAAGGGGAGGCTAGGGTCAGGGTGAGTCTCCAGGGAGATGCTGGGGGTTATGGCTGCCTTGGCCTAGACAGAGTGTTGGCTAAAGCTTTTGTGGTGACAAGTGGCACAAAAAACATCTCGGGTGGCCACACAGGTACGGAGATAGATGAGCAGAACTGGTACATGCATGAGATGCTGTTAGAGGATTTCTTCATTTCAGGAGGAGGAGTGGTAGCTGGAAAAAGGGGGAAGGGCAAGTGAGAGAAAATAAACCTACTTTAAAGTTGACACTGTACATTTTGGACATCTGGCCTGATGACTCTACCACAGTCTGATTGCTGTTGTTCTTTGGATCCCTCCGTTCCAGTTTCCTTTCATCTTTCCATCAATATTCATGGCACACTGACTATGTCCCAGGCAGTGCTCTAGGCACCTGGGTCCATTAAGGAATAAGCAGACAAACAAAAACCAGGCAAAAATTTCTCCCATCATGAAACTTGCCATGTGTGTCAAATTAAAAATAAAGCGTTATGGGGCTTCCCTGGTGGCGTGGTGGTTGAGAGTCCGCCTGCCAATGCAAGGGACGCAGGTTCATGCCCCAGTCCGGGAAGATCCCACATGCTGCGGAGCGGCTGGGCCCGTGAGCCACGGCCGCTGGGCCTGTGCGTCCGGAGCCTGTGCTCCGCAACGGGGGAGGCCACGGCAGTGAGAGGCCCGCATATCACACAAAATATATATATATATAAGATTAAAAAAAAATGTTATGACATTTATTATTGTAGTTGGTTTATTTAGTTGGTTAACTCTATATACAGTTGACCCTTGAACAACGTGGGGGTTAATCCATCTATAGTTTATAGTCAGCCCTCTGTATCCTTGGTTCCTCTGTCTCCATGGATTCAACCAACCACTGACCATGGAGCCCTGTAGTATTTACTATTGAAAAATACCTGCGTGTAAGTGGATCTGGGCATCTCAAACCTGTATTGTTCAAGGGCCAATTGTAGTTGGCTAACTACTGTCAGAGTTGGTCTAATAATAACATGTGTTGTTAATTATTGTCATAAGTCCTATAAGGAAAATAACACAAGAAAGGATAGGGAGATCCAGGATGGGAGAGTTACAACTTAGAGATGTCAGGAGAGGTCTCATCAAGACAGTGATATTTGAGAGAGGCAAGGTTCCAGAGCAGAGGCTCCGGCCAGTACTGTGGGTCTCCAGCATACCATTAATATCTAGAATGTGATCTCTTGAATGTGGGCAGGATTTTAACAGCACAGAAGGGGTGGAGCCACATTACACCCATTCTTGAGTTTCCCAAAACTTTTGCCTCCCCAGGCCTAGGTTCTCCCCTGTTCATTTAAGTTCTCTGTGATGTTTGGTTCTAGTGACTGAATTTAGAAAAGGATGTGGAGAAACTGGAGTAGGTTGAGAAAAACATCTGTGTTCAAAGTGAAGGAAAACCATGCTTAAGGGGAAGTCTGAATGAACTTTTGGACATTGGATGGTCTGGTGAGAGCTTGCCAATTTTTTCCCAGTGACTATCTTTTCAGTCTAAAGTTAAATATTGAATGGTTGACAATGTTAAAGTTCTGATGAGAAAGTGTGAAATATGTGGAAGTGGACTTAGGTAAATAGATTTGATAGATTCATAAATCTAGATGGAAAGGAGGTGAGGAGGTCCCTCCCCTCCCATTAAGATGGTAACCTGATAAACTTCAAGTCACTCCCTCTAATAGACCTAAGAGACATTTTAGTCTGCGCTTACACTCTTTCCCTCTGGTCTTGGAGCGTGTCAGTGCCAGCAGTTCAGTCATCCTTTCCTCCCTTTATCCTCACACATCTAAAAGGTTGACTTTCAAGGTCTACCAGTCAAGTTTAATTAAATGAGCCTGTTGGATCTTACTGTCTCTAGAGCAAAAAACTAGACTAGTGGACACTATACAAATGTATGTCGAGGCACTCTCATGAGTTTTTGACTTCAAAGCATCCAGAGAGCTATGGCAGATGGTTAAAATCTTGGAGTTTGGGGTCAGACAGGCCTGAGGTCAAGTTCTACCTTTACCCTTGGTCACATCACTACTAAATGACACTCTGTAAGGAGATTGTAAAGCACCTGCTTCATAATGTGAAGATTCAATGAGATAAACTGAATCCAGCAGTGTATGCAAAAGGGAATATGTTATGATAAAGTTTCATTTATTTCTAGGATGCAAGGTCATTAAATGTTAAAAAAATGTAAAAACGAAATTCACTATGTTAAAGGTTTAAGGAGAAAAACGACATTAACATCTCAATTGATTCATGAAAATTCTTGAATAGAATTCAACACCTGTTCGTGATTTACAAAGCAAAAACAAGAAACAAAATGAACAAATAAACAAAACTCCTTAGCAAATGAGTGGAAGATGAGTGCTTCCTCAACATGATAAGGATTATCAATGAGCAATACAATGGATATTATTTTAAATTGTTAAATGTTAAAAACATTTCTTTCAAAATCAAGAGTAAGACAAAGATACCTACTACTATAGCTTTGAGTCAGTGTTGCACTGGGAATCTTAACCATCATAATAAGATAAGAAAAAGAAAAAAAGAGTTATCCTCTGTTGATATGATTCTCTACATGTAAGACTCAAAAGAAACTACAGACAATTTATTAAACTTAATAAAGCTTAGCAATATCAAATGAATTTTTATTCCTCAGCAATAATCAGTTCAGAAACATAATTAAAAACATAATTTACATTGTGTAATGTGTTTTACTTTCCAACAGGAATAAAGTTGTGCAAGACCTTTATGGAGAAAACTTCAAAACTTTCTTTAAAAAATTTTTTTAATTTAATTTTATTCTTTTTTTTATATAGCAGGTCCTTATTAGTTATCAATTTTATACACATCAGTGTATACATGTCAATCCCAATCATCCAATTCATCACCCCCCCACGCCCACCCCCCCGAAACTTCAAAACTTTAAAAAAATACATTAAAGGAAACGAAACTAAATGGAAAAATACACCATGCATACTTACTAGAAGCCTCAGTAGAGTAAAAATGTCAATTCTCTGCAGTTGCTTTGTTTTAATACAATTTGATCAAAATAACAACAGATGCTTGTAGGAACTTATCAAGTTGATTTTCTAATACGTGAAAGACAGGAAAGGCCCAAGAATAAGCCAGATTCACCTGAAGGGGAATAAAGTGTGTGTTGTTGAGCTGGAGGGGAGCAGATATCGAAAATTATAGTTTTATTCTGTACCCCTGTTCAGTTTGTACACACACACACACACACACACGTACATACATACACAAACATGGGCACATTGACAAGTTGGTAGAGAATAGAGAGCTCAGAAAAGAGTCATACAAAACATATGGCAAATTAATAATACCAGAGTTGGTGTAACAGAGCAGTGGGCATAGACTATTCTGGGATAATTGCCTATGCAGAGGAAAGAAATATATTTGGGTCTGAACTTCTTAACATACACAAAAATAAAATGCCAGATGAATTTAAGAATTAAATGTGAAAGAAAATATTAACCTTTAAGAAGAACATTCTAGAAGCTATATTTTACACCTTATGATAAGAAAGGGTTTCTTAATTAAGACCCCAAAAATGCTAACCATAAAATGAATATATTCAACTTATATTAATTAAAGTTCATAATAATGAGGAATAGTTTTTCATTAAAGATACCAAAAATGTAAAAATATAAGCCACAAACTTGGAGAAGATATTGACAATACAAGGATAAGGATCTATTTTACATAAACAAATATTACAAATTTGTAAGTGAACCAGAGGCAAATTAACAAAATACTTGCCAGAATACATGACAAGGCATAACATTGAAGGGGACACACTAGTGGGAAATAAGCATGAAAAGAATGTGCGGCCTCATTAGTAATTGGTGCAATGCTAATTAGTATGACAATCAGATACCATTTAATACCCACAAGACTGGCAATATTAAGGTGCCTAGTCATTTCAAGTATGAGGATGGTTGAGGTTCAGTGGGAATCCTAGTACATCCCCATAGCAGTTTACCTTTGAACAACCACTTCGGAAAACAGGCTGGCAGTACCTTTGACACCGACTAAATGCAAATCCTGCAATTGAACAATCAACTCCTGGTGTAAACCCTGGGGAAGTGCTTGCCAGGAGACACATGCATGAATATATGAACATAATTTCCTGTTATAGGATAAAAGCTGGAAGTAACTCAAGTATCCATTGGTAGGCAAATGGACAACTAAACTGTGTTATACTGACACAATGGAATATTATTCAGCCATGAAAATTAACAAACTAAAACTGCATTGAACAACATGCATGGGTGGATCTTGGAAAAATATCCTGGCGGGAAAAAAAAGCCCATCAAAATAGGCTTCCTACAGTATGACTCCATTTTTAAATTTCAGAAAGAAATACTGCCTAACAATATTGTGTTTAGAGTTACATACTTATGGGATAGAATTATTTTGAAAATCAAGGGGACAATAAAACTCCAGTTCTGGTGAGTGTTACCTTTGGGGTTCGGGGGGGGCACACAGATAGTTCAATGCAATAGATGAGGTCTACTTTTAAAATTTTGGTGGTAGGATCACAGGTATTTGTGTTGTTGTGCTTCATAACTTACATTTATTTTGTATGTTACATATTATAAATATTACATATTTTATAAGAAGAAAATATTACAGGATTTTTTAAAAACTAAAACATAGCACTGAAGAAACTGTAAAGCTAAATCAGCTTAGCACCATGTCTGTAGTCTAATTGCTGAAAAACAAAAAATAGCTGTATTATTTTAACTATTTTTGCAAATAGTCATACTTTTTTTGTGCTCCCTCATATATATTATTATCATAAAAGATGGAAGCTGCTGAGGGCTCTATCATGTTGTCTGGAAGGTAGACCACGACCGCAGGCAGTGGTGTTCCTGTCTGCCACTCCAATTTCATGCTGTCCCTGGCAAAAGTTGCTTTTCCTCTCCCCTCAGTGTGTCTGTGGGGAATGGATAGATGGCCTGCTCAAAGCTCACAAAATAAATGTTATTTTGAGTTGCAGGGGGAAAAAACATTTCCCAAAACAACACATACACTATTAATAATCTTGAAAACTGTCTCGGGGAGAGACGTGTTTGAACTGATTTGACTCTTGGAATCAGGAGAGTGGTGTTCTCATTTGGAGGACAATATTTTTAACAATGACTTTGATGCCGTGCTAGAAACTCCGTTACATCTCATTTAAAGATGAAGTCTTGCTTCTCTTGTGCGAGTGATATTTTTTCTGCCACTTCTGGGTAATTATCAAGGTTATTTGTTGTCATGAAGGGAATTTTTTGGAGAGAGCTATCTGCTCTTCTGCTAGTCTCTGCATGAAATGGTTGTACCTTTGGGGTGTGGGTAGCTAGAGGCAGGGTGCAGGGGGGCGCCTCAAAGGCAGTCATGGTGGCAGGGGCAGAAAGGCCCTCCCTTGGGTGAGCATAGTAAGAAGGTAGTTTCCTGCTTCTGACTGGTAGCAGGCAAATAAAGAGTCTTTGCAGATTCAGGGGTGGGAAAGAGAATAAATTAACCAGAAAGGCTGGTGGATCGAGCAGGCGAGAGGTTCCTAGTAGTGCAGTTTACTGGTTAAAGCATCAACTTTCACATGGCACAGTCCAGTCTGAGAAAACTGGAGGAAGCAGTCATGGGCTTTACGGCTTTTATTGTTATTATTACTGTTGCTCTTGAGAACAGAACTACAGAGATAGTAAATGTGAGACGTTCTAGCACATAGAATGTTGCTCAGTAAATGCTCCATTTGAAAAAACCCACAGTCCTTAATTTCGCTTGTCTCACAAGGATGGCTCCTTCTCTGTTAGGCTCCGCTCTTCATCTCCTTAAACTTTGTTCACTCTTCTGTTGAGTTTGGCATGCAGCTGTTTCCTACACGAAATCATGAGGTCCCTGATTAGCAGGTGCTGCGCTGAGATCACTTTTTATACTCCCTGCAGTGCCCTACAAAATGCCATTAGCCAAAGCACGGTAAACCAGCCTCCAAGAAGTATTCCCTGGCTAACATAGCCTACGGAACACAAGCCTGCCTCTGGACTTTGTTTCTGTATGATTCGGTGTTACCCATGGTTATATGTTGTGTATAGTAAGGGATGTTTTGGTTGGAGGTTAGGAAAATCCCTTCTCAAACTGGTGTAAGCAAAAGGGAATTGTAGGCCCTTAGGTGTGACATTCAAGAGACCACCTGACTTCAAGCGTGATCGAGTCTAAGAGCTCACAACATGCTGGCAGTGCTCTCTTTTCCTACGTCTTTCAGCTCTTCTTTTTTTCTCTGACTTACCTTTGTTCTCGAGAAGGAAACTTTCCCCTCAGCGTGGCAAGATGGCTGCTAGCAACTGCACGCCCCTGTCCTAATCTCTCATGACCCTGGTGGAAAGAGGGCTCCTTTAACAGAAAGTCTTTGGGTGGGCTCCAATGGCTTCTGACTGTGCTACACGCCCACCCCCTAAACTAATCACCAAGGCCACTGCAATTGGCTTAGGTCTAGATCACATGCTGACCCTGATGTCAAGGTAAGAGTGGGGAATAGTCGCACCAAATCTCATGAACTAGTTGGAGGATGAGTGGTCGCAGGGAATTTCAGGGTTACTGAAAAACGTGCAAATAAGCAAAGAGAAGGAAAGCAACAGACACATGTTTTATGTTGACTTATGTAGAACACAGATTTGGCAGTTTTCTCAACTACATTTTAAGATTATTACATGTGAGGCTGTATTTTCCTCTTATCTGTTCTAATTTTAAAGTAGAATATACAGTTATTATCTTTTTTTTTTAAGAAGATGTTGGGGGTAGGAGTTTATTAATTAATTAATTTATTTTTGCTGTGTTGGGTCTTCGTTTCTGTGCGAGGGCTTTCTCTAGTTGTGGCAAGCGGGGGCCGCTCTTCATCGCGGTGCGCGGGCCTCTCACTATCGCAGCCTCTCTTGTTGCGGAGCGCAGGCTCAGTAGTTGTGGCTCATGGGCTAGTTGCTCTGCGGCATGTGGGATTCTCCCAGACCAGGGCTCGAACCCGTGTCCCCTGCATTAGCAGGCAGATTCTCAACCACTGTGCCACCAGGGAAGCCCCTACAGTTATTATCTAATACAGACTCAACACAGTGGAGTTGAATTGCTTCCCCTGGTAGAGTGTAGAAGAAGCCATAGCTCTTCATACAAATTCTCCCTTGACTAATTGTAGTTCCATACTCTAAACTCAGTTTCTCTCTATCTTAAACTTATGTTCATGAGGGCACTGAGGAACTATTAAAATCTTCCACCCCATCTGCTAAACACCAACCTAATTTTTTCTTGTCTTTGCTAGTTCTACCAATGACCCATCCATTCTTCTTGTCACTTAAGCTTGGGACTTCCCCACTCCCCTGTCACCCTTCCTGAAATCATTGTATCTTGCTGTTCTGTCATTGTCTTCCCTTCCTTCCCAGTTCCACTGTTACCATCTCAGTTTTTGTCTTTATTTTACAACACCTGTAGTGGCTTCCTAATTCTTCAGATGTCCCTCTGTGTCTCTGCCTTCTAAGCTTCCTGTGCACTGACACCAAGTTAAAATTCCTACAGAATGACATATTTGATCATTCTTTAGAAATCATCTCTACCCATTTTACAGATAATAAAACTGAAGAGAGATTAAGATAACTGTTGAGTGTCATGAAGTCAGTGTGTGATATTCTACAGGAAGTGGTATGTCATTCCCACATGAAAGAATAATCAGTTGTTCTCCATTGCTCATACTTCTAGTTAGTATTTGTGTCTTCCGTTCTAGACTGTACCTGCCATTTCTACTTCTCCTCTTCATATCCTTCATGTTCTAGACACATGTGGGTTGTGTTCATCTCTGTAAACATTTGTTGTTCTGCCACTTTCCCCGCCTTCTCTTACCTCTTCAGCCCACATGCTAATGTACTTCCGTGATCAGATGCCACTTTTCCAAGTGCTTCCTTTAGTCATCTAACAAAAAGTGGCCACACTCCTTCTGAAGCTTGACATTCCTTCTTCCTTTCATCTAATACTAAGGGTAGCTATTTATCAGGTGTGTACTTTGTGCCATATCCTGTGTCAAGCACTTATTCTACCTTGCTCAACGATGCCCAGTCCTGTATCGTATATAATAACCATGCTGGAATTAATCTGTCTTATCAACTTTGTTACTTTTGCATCACCCAGAACAATATCCAGCATGTAGAAGACCATCAATAGGCATTGTTGAATGGGTGAAAGAGCAAATAAATGAAGGAATGCAATTATTTCTAAATTAAAGATCAACTTGATGCAGGAGCCCATTATCCCTGACGAAAGTGACAGATGATCTTTCTGTTCTATATCAGAAGGGGACTGGTTACCATAGAAATGCATTTCTTTCTCTTTCTTTCTCTTCCCTGAAATTTGCAGAAGCACCAGCAACTTATATTTGAATGTCAAGGCCTAAGAGCTCTAATACTTTATGACTTTACTTAACTCAAGTGACCTAACCAGAGCCCAAACCTGCTCCCTTGGAAAATCCAGTGTTTTGTTTCAAACACCTTGTATCCATGGTCTTGCTGCTACATCAGGAAGCTTCTTGGATCTGCTATTGTCATCCATGGGGTTGCCCATACTTACCTGTCATTGGATGTCTGGGATGTGGGATTTACTCTTTATGGAATGAGAATCTTTTAAGTCAAGGGCCTCATAAATATTGACCATATTAGACAGTGTCTTCCAAATGAAGTTGCCCAAACTTTATGGCTCTCCCTTGCTGTCAGGGGGAAGTTCAAGTTTTTAAACACAGAATTCAACCTTTACACAGTTTGTATCATAGGCGTATCACCCTCTGAGTCTCTCTGCATACCCTATACCCCAGGTTTATCTCAGATGCACATTAAGTATGGGCAGACCATAAAAATAACTATAGTAAATTGGTGTGGACATGCCCTGCCTAAAGCTATTCAAACTCATTAAAAAGCTATTTTAACAAAAAATAAATAAATAAAGCAGAGTAACTCCCCCTTTCCCCCCCCAAACCCCACACACAAAGTAACAAAAGCTGGACTTGGATTACAAGGTTGAGGCTCCTGTACCAAGAAAGGGGAGGCACCTGATTGTCACTGTTGCCCTCTTCCTCCTTACGCTGTCCTGTTCCTGCACTCTTGCTTACGTATGACTTTCTGCCCTTCCTGAAGAGCTACCAGCTCACATATCAGCCACTCAGAAAAGCACCTCCCTTGTCTGAGCTCCTATGACACTCATCCTCTGTACCTCCATTGCCCCAGCATATAATGTCTAACATTGGAGTTAATTATTGCAAGCAACGCACTCCCCCAGGAGATCATATGCGACTAGTGTGCAGGGCATGTGTCCAGGACATTGACATGTCCAAAGTGCGTTGCACAAAGCCTTGTCGTTGCTACATTCTCAGATAACACCCATTGGCTGGTGCTTGATCCATTAACATGTGTGTACACTAAAATAGAATTAACCAACCAATTGAATGAATATCTGTCTGTGCTGTGTCACAGAGCTCAAGCACTCTTTTATTTTTCCACCTGAACTCTGACACATTCTCATTTTAATAATGAATAACTGTAATAATATTCCCTGAGATGGGATCATTTCAGTTGACTCACTTGACGTATCTATAAACACGCACTGGATAATATAAAATACGTCTTTGTGGGGCTCCCCTGGTGGCGCAGTGGTTGAGAGTCTGCCTGCCGATGCAGGGGACGTGGGTTCATGCCCCGGTCCGGGAAGATCCCACATGCCACGAAGCGGCTGGGCCCGTGAGACATGGCCGCTGAGCCTGCACGTCCGGAGCCTGTGCTCTGCAACGAGAGAGGCCACAACAGTGAGAGGCCCGCGTACCGCAAAAAAAAAAAAAAAAAAAAAGTCTTTGTGGATTTGCCCTTAACAATATTAGAAAGCACCAGACTTTTGTTTGATTAGTTTTTCATGGTGTCCCTGATCTGCTTTAAAGCTTACAGTTAAGAGAAGAGAAAGTTGGGAGCCATTTTAACATTTCCAAGCTACTAGTCCCAGCTCTGTGTTTACAGGCTGCTAGTTCCAACAAACAAACAAACAAACAGACAGACAAATGAAAAACAATTCCTCCACGAAAAGACCTGGACGAAGCTTATGCTAAGTGAAAGAAGACAATTTGTGTAAGTTATGTCATGTGTGATTCCAACTATATGAAATTCTGGAAAAGGCAAAACTATGGAGACAGTAAAAAGGTCAGTGGTTTCCAGGGACTAGTGAGAAAGGAACGATGGATATAGGTGGAGCACAAAGGATTTCTAAGGGCAGTGAAACTGTTGTGTGTCGATGGTGGGTACGTATCCTTCCTTCTACATTTGTCAAAACTCACAGAATGTGCACAAAGAGTAAAAACAGTGGCCTTTAGCTGATAATAATGTACCAATATAAGCTTATGGAGTCTAGCAAATGTACCAGCTACCGCAAAATGTTAATAATAGTGGGGAAGAGAGAGGCTATCTGGGAATTCTGTACCTGTACTTTCCACCCATTTTTCTGTAACCTAAAACTGCTCCAAAAAATAAAGTCTATTAATTATAAAACTCTTAATTTAAATAATTAAGACACTAAAACATATTCCAGTTGTCAAGAGATGACCTCTTAGATATTTTACGCAGAATACCATTTTGGACATCCTGGGAGGTTGGAGAAAGGCCATTGCAAGGATGACTGTGGTGAAGTGGATATCAAGTACAATGGACAAGCCAAAATGACAGTTAATTCCCTTGAGAACTTTCTCTAAACATAGAGCTTTTAAAACAATTTCTAAGATGCCATGAAGATCATTAAGTCTGTAGTAAAAAGACTTTAGAAGAGACAGGATTTAAAAAAAAAAAAAAGATTAGAGCGTCTGTGGGAAGGTAGACCAAGAGTGACCTTGTATTTAATATGCTCGTTGTTTTACCAACCAGTGACACTTATCAAAGTCCTCTCCCCCCCGCCCCCATCCCAGGCTCACTCCTGGTAAGAAAAGCACTGGGATAAGCTGTTTCCACAAACTCTCCTGTTGGGCGAAACACTGTTTTGGAGTTCTCACCAATTTCAAATCGACAGAATAAAAGTGAAACCAAAGCCAGCAGATAAATGGGTCTAGTTGTTTTTATTTCAGTTACTGGTTTAATTTTTTTTATTATTATTACTGTGAGTAAACAAGGGCTAGAAATAGAAGCACATATGCAGATTTATTATTTTAATCTCCTGATTCCTGTCTGCTGGCTGCTACTCCTGAAATTGCTTGGCCCCTATCAGTGGCTGCCTCTAAGCTCGCAGCCAGAAGAAAGAGCAGAGAGTTCCCAGTGTTGGTTGGAGAGAGGAGATTGGCGGTGGGGCCACTTTTCTGACTGAGGAAAACAGCCCCCGGTCTTCCCGTCATTGGCACTGATGGATTGAGGCTTTGTTTTTGGTGCTGCAGCCTTTTGTGTGTGTGTGCGCTTGGGGCTGTCGGCAGAAAGCTGTTTGAGTTGGAGGCTCTGTACCGTGCCATCTTGGCAATTCTGTATTTTCAGCACTTCATCAATGCGGAGAGTAAGGGAAATCATAATTGAGGCTGCCTTTCTATAAATCATGCCACAGAGAGTGAGCACATCCAAAGGATGGGTCCAAGAGGAACTTTTGGCCCTTGCCTGGGGACAGTGGCGGTAGGGGTGTTGGAAAATCAGTCTGAAGCATCTCTGTAGCTGCTGGGCAAAGCAGTGAGGAGGAAATCAAAAATAAATTCTAAGTTTCCTGGCCAAATTATGAATGCTGGACAGGGATAGGACTGGGAGGGTTGGGGACAAATAGCAAGAAATGAGCAAACCATAAAATCTAGTTGGAAATGGGGGGAGGAGCTCACAGGCAGAGTGATTTCCATGCACTTGCCTGGGCAGACAAGGAGCTGGGAAGTCTCCACTTCAAGGAGAAGCCAGCCTCCCTTTCCCCTAATTATTTTTGCTTGTGTAGTTTGACTTTGTCATGGGGACATTGCTGGAATTTAGTGTTCTTGGTGCAATAATGTTAAATCAAAAAGAAAACAAAATGGCAGAAGGGGGCATCCGTATGTATAGGTGATTCACACTCCTTATGTGATAGGCAGTAGCCCAGAACTGACCTCTGGTCAGTGTGACTTTGTGGGTGGTCTTCCTGATTTTCCTCAAGGGATTACGCACACTTTCTCATTCTCGTATCTACTGATGTAGCTGAGAATGCATTTGACTGTTGGTTGTCGTTCACTGTTCTCTGAGTACGAAATGCCACCATTGGAGGGTTGAGGGGCCACTTTCCTGTCAGACAAAGATGTAATAAGCCCATCTCATGGTTACTGGCTTCAAAGGGGATGCCAGCATTGATCCCTTGGGACCGTGCCAGCCCTGAAATGCAACGTTTCCATGAAATAGGTTGGAATAAGGGCAGGGGAAATGGAGAAGAGGGGCATCAGGTCTTTACCCAACCCGTGTCTTGGCTGTTATATGCTGGAAGGAATCTGAGTTTTGCCTTGTTCGCCCAGGGGAGCATCAAAAGTCCTGATATCTATACATTCTCCCCCAGACTAGAGTAGAAACTCCAGGCATATATCTAGAAAAGAGGCGGCCAAGGAGTGTGTATGAATGTGTGTGTGTATGAGCTGCCTGCTTCAGCATTAAGCAGAGCCTTCTTCTGAACGCAGAACTTTCCGACAGAATGTGTAACAGACGGCCTGTGTGCCTGGTAATAATCTATCGTGAGGTCAGGAAGCTCTGCTGTGTGAGTGCAACAGTTTCATAGTTTTATATTTTCTTTGTTTACTTCCCTCTTGGATTTCTACAGTAAGTTCTTTTTGAAAATGCTGGTCTCTACCAGCTATACTGTGGAGTCTAAGGGAAAGGATTGTGTCTTATTTTTCAGTTTGGTCTCTGTCAATGCTGGGACCAGAGAGAAAGGTAGAAACACACTCAGAGGGAAAAGTATCTTGCCTTCAGCAGGGCTTTTCCTCAAGAGAGGTATTTTGTCCTTGCTCAAACCTTGGAGGAAGTTGTGTTTCATTTGTCTGCGGAGGTTTTTCCCTTGCTTGAGGACTTTGAGTTTTGTGTCTCTCTCCCCCCGGGTTGCTCTTGGTTACACGTTCAAAGCAGCAAGCACACCTACGGACAAGTTCAGCGGGTGGATGAATGAACATGGGGATGCCGGTCCTGGGAGCTGAGGGCTACCCTTTGAGCGAGGAGACATTTGTGTGCCACTTGATGTCATGGAGGCTGTTGGCCTGCCCAGCCTTCTCCGAAGCCTTTTCCCAAGGAGAACCTAGTAGTGATTTATTCAACAGCTGTGCTGAAAACTCCTGACTGTATTTATGAGACCAGCAAAATCATTCTTTCTCAGGTCTTTCTTTGGAGAAATTGGAGTTTCTGCAGATTAGGACGCTTGGATCTCACTCCAGTGTTCTTTCTGTGTTGCACTGGGCATTGCCTGACATTCTCTGGCTTCAGAACCTGTACTGAAAAAAATAAAATAATCACCTGCTTACTTGTCTGTTTCCGCCATTCGATTTCAGGCTCCTCCATGGCGGCTGTGTTTTGTTTCTGCCTATCCCTAGTACTTAGCAGAGCATACACGATAGGTAATTTATACACATTTGATGAGTACCTATTACTTAATTATAATTTTCTCTTTTCTCTTTCTCTCTCTCTCTCTCTCTTTCTCTCTCTCACTCACACACACACAGACACACACATAAAAATCCAAAGAGGAATAAATTAATGCATGTACCTCTTGATACCCTCACACACTCTTGATTTTCCCAGATTTGAATTATAGTAAATGACACCCCTTTCTAAAGGCTCAACATCTTGGAATTGTCTCCTTCCCTCAAACTCGACTCGAGTACAGCAGCAAATCTTGTCATGTCTACCTGCAAAACATATCCTGAATATGATCATTTCTCTCATCTTCCTCCACTACGCAGTTGGTAGAGTCCAAAATCTTTGAGTTGTCTGTGATGCCTCTTTTACTCTCAGATCTCACAGCCCTTCCATCACCAAATCTTATTGGCATTACCTCCAGAACATCTTGCCAATCCCTCCACCTTCCCAACTCCACCATTCATAGGCTAGTGCAGGCCACCACCCCTTTTCCCTGGACCACCCCAATCATCCCTTCTCTGTGGATCCCCTACTTTCTGCAAGTGATCTTAAAAACTTAAATTAGATTGTGGCAGACTTATCTTCAGATGCCTCCATACACTTCCATCATGCATAGAAGACCCCAGATCCTATCAAGGATAGATATGCCTTGTACATGAAGTCCTCCCTGATTTCTCTCTAACTTCATCTCCCAAAGCTTCTCTCGCTGTGCACTGCTCCAGCTACACTGGCCTGTAGTGTTCCTCCAAGATGCCACTACACTCCCACTTCGGGGTCCTTGCCCTTGCTCTTCCTCCCTCCTAGATCACTTTTCAGATGTTCACATCACCTGCTCTTTCATTTCATTCAGGTTTCTGCTCACATGTTAGCTATTCAAAGAGGTCTTCACTGACCGCCTTCACAAAAATAGTACCCCTTTCTTGCTTTATCCCCTTATCCTGCTTTGATCTTCTTAGTAGTTATCTTTGCATGACATTATACAGTTGATCCTCATTATTTGCGGATTCCGTATTTGCGAATTTACCTACTCGCTAAAGTTCACTTATAACCCCCAAATCAGTACTCAGAAAGTTTTTGTGGACATTTGAAAACATGTGCTGAGTGGCAAGAAATTTGAGTCACCTGACGTGCATGTTCCCAGCAGAGATTGAACAAGGCGATGCTCTGCCTTCTTGTTTGAGTTCTCAGGGTACAAAGAACTGTCTTTTTCATGGTCTGCTTTGTGCTATGTTTTTTTGTATTTTTGTGCTTTTCTTTGGTGGTTTCACTATTTACAGTGGCCCCCCAAGCATTGTGCTGAGATCTGTCTACTGTTCCCAAGCACAAAAGGCTGCTGACCCCTCAGTTCATGGAGTGTACATGGTAGTGGGAGAAATGGGCAGTAAGTGAATGAAATATATTTTAAAATATATATACATATTTTTTTTGACAACTGTGTTTTCTAGCACCTTGTTCTTTGCTGTATCCTTAGAATATAGAACCATGCCTGGTTCAGGTAAGGTGTTCACTAAATTACTGAGTGATTAAATGGATGAAAATAATTAGTGAAATATTGTCAAGAATGTCTTCAGAAGAAAAATCTGACAAAAAAAATAGTTTGTCTGCCAGACAGTTTCATTTTAGTAGGCATCGTGCTACCCCTAATCTTACCACAGCTCTGTGTGGTAGGTATTCTTAGAACTCCCCTCCCCCTGCCCCTGGAAGCAGCCTGCCCAGGCTCCCATTGCTGTCTGGCTCAGAAGCTCCACGTTTCCATGTTGTGAATCTCGGCTTGTGTGGTTATTGAGCACATAGGCCATGGAATCAGACAGCCTGATTTAAATCTGATCTCTGCACTTACTCTGTGTTTTCAGACAAGTAACTCAGTCCTCTCCAAAGCTCAGTTTTCCATTCTGTAAGATGACGGTAACCAGATTTCCTCTCAGGGTGGTTGTAGGATTTAAAGGCGAAGATGCAAACCACTTAATCTAGTACCTGACGTATGATAAGTACTCGTTAGACATTAGTTATTATTATTATCATGTACTTGCGGGCTCCTGGTGTTGGAGAAATAGGTTAAAAGGGTGTGTAACCAAGCTAGGAGGCATTCAGGATAAAATTCCTCTGTTGGGACCTCTTAACCGAGTCTAAAGACCAGTACCTAAGGGCAGCGGTCGGCAAACTTTCTGGAAAGAACTGAATAGTATTGTAGGCTTTGCTAGCCATATGATCTCTGTTGCAACACTCAACTCTAAACGAATGAGTATGGCTAGGTTCCAGTCAAACTTTCTTTATGAGAAGAGGTGGATCATAGTCTGCCAACCTCTGTTTTAGACCAGTAGTATTCAACCCTGTCTGCACATTAGAGTTACCTGGAGACCTTTAAAAATACCTATGCCCAAGAAGTCTATTCCTAAAGATTCTGATTTAAGTTTTCTAAGATGGGGCCCAGGTATCACTATTGTTTAAAACTTTTAGGTAACTGTGATGCAGAGTTGAGAACCACTGACTTGGGTCACTAAAGCCAAGAACAGAAGAACATCAGAGAATTTGCTGTCTTCCTGGCTTCACCCCAGCTCCCTCCTCACCCCATTTTAGAACCCAGGGATCAGCATTTTCTGTGCGCTTTGGGCAAGGGTTGGCTAGGCTGTGGTAAGTCCCCTTTGCTTAATGCACAGACCATATGACTTTTGGATCTAGAGGGAAGTCTAATTATCTGTGTAATAAATGCATTGTACTTTCAGGGAACACAGTCCAGCTGTTACTCTGCGTTTTAGCTGAGGCTATGCTGTTTGCTATGTAATCGTGTTCCAGCATTGGCAGTTGGACAGAATCTTTTTGAGTGGAAGCAGTCTGCCTATCTTCTTTTCCCAGGTTCTGGTTTCTGGGATGGAGCTAGGAGCGGGTTTCCCAGGAGCGAAAAGCTGTCTGACTTAAGGGCAAGTCACTCTTCTCTACTGGGCCTTAGAGTGTCTGTGACACCCCCATCTCTAAGGAGCTCCAAATGTTCAGCTGGGCGTCCTCTACCTGTGATGAAGGTAGAGATTGACTGAAGACAGGATGATGAGCTTAGTTATAAATGTCCAAGCTTCCATAAGAATGATCTAGAACAGAGTTTCTCCATGTGTGGTTCCTCTGCATTTACATTAGAATCATCTGATATCTTGTCAAAATGCATATTTCTGGGCTCCACTCTTGACCCTCCAAATCAGAATTTCTAGAGGAGGGCCTGAAATATACATTTTTAACAAGACATCTGAATAACTTTGATGTTTGAGATCCACTATTGTGGAGAAAGCCCTTCATCATACTTAGATAAGAAGACTGAGATTGAAGAACTTAAAGTCTTCCTCAAAACAGCTCAGCTAGGCCAGTGGTAGAGCCAATACTTGTATCTAAGGTCTGTGTAGCAGCTAGCTAATGCTGTGTAACCAACTCTCCCTAAACTTAGAAGCTTACAACAATAAACCTGAATTATTGCTCACAACTCTGTGGATTAGTTGGGTGATTTTTCTGGTCTCGGCTAGATTCATTCACGTGTCTGTGGTCAGCTGTGGCTGGGTTGGCAACTGTGTTGATTTTGTCTGGGCTCGCTTTTCTAGTTAGAGCTCAGCTGGCTGTATGCTGGGTTCTCTTCCATGTGGTCTTTCATCCTCCAGCAGGCTAGCCAAGGTTTGTTCACCCTGGGTGACAGCATTCTGAAAGATTGGAAGTGTCCAAGGCTTTTGAGGGACTACACTCAGAACTGGGATTCTTCTACTGCATTCTGATGCCCAAACAAGGGGTGAAGAAATAAATTCTAGCTCTTGAAGGGAGGAGCTGAAAATCCTTTTGCAAAGGTCTTAGATACAGGGAGGCTGAATGAATCCATCAAAGCTGCCACACAGAGTCCTGGCCTTTCCAACAACATTTGAGTGCCTTTGAAAAAAATTCCTCTGCCAGCTTTTACGAATATTTAGGGGGCATGATTAGTGAATATGCTCTTGGGTTCTCTTCCTAGGATTATTGCTCTTGGATTAAGAATCAAAGATCATGTATCTAAAGGTACCTAAGAACTCATTGGCTTAAACCCTATCTGATGCTTTAATTTCCTGATGGTATCACCTTAATCAAAGTGCTCATCCGTTTTCTACTTAAGCACATCCAGTAACTCCCTGGAGAACTTGTTGCCATGCAAGGAAGCTTCTTCCAGCCTTGGGGAGTTCTTTCCATTAGAATATTATTTCTTATGTCAAGACAACATTTACTTCTGTCTAGATCACCTTTCGGTACTGCTCTGCCCTTTGATGCAGCAGGAGAAAGTCTCATTGTCCTTCCACAGAACAACTTTTTCCCATGTTTGAAAACAGTTATAAACCTCTTTGCTCCTTGGTCAGTTTTCTGTGCCACAGCCTCAAGTTTTGACAACCTTTCTGGGATATTATAGTTTGAGCTCCCTTACAGTTCAGGTTGTTTCCTTGATAGCACTCATTTTTCAATGGCAGCAGGTATTTTGGAATGAACACTGGTTTGGGAATCAGATGTCTTGGAGTTTGCTTTGGGATCTAGAGCAAGTCCTCAGTGTTCTTCTCCAAGAAGTGTGGACAGAAATAACCATCAAAAAGTGTTTATTTTGAGTCAGTTAAACCATATACAGAAATACCTGTCAGGGGCAGATCCTCCATAAATGTAAGTTTCTTTTTGTCTTTATTTTTATTTTTCTGAAAGAATAGACTTTGAAATATACACTGTTTTTTCCCCTTTAATGTCTTGAGTTTGAATGAATTTTTAGAGTTTCTGGTCACGTATTAATGCTAAAATCATGAGCATGTTTAAATAGTCCACCTGGAGATATATTTCAAATGGTGTTTCATACGGTAGGTCTAGTAAAGTCTTCATTTCTTCCAAATTAAAGGCAGGTATTATTGTTTTGATACTTAAAGATAGTAATTTACATTAAATAAATGACCTAAAACTAAAAAAAAATTAAGTTCTTTCCATCTCTTTTAGATTCATGTTTTGGGGGAAAGAAAAACAAATTTAACTTGGAAAAGAGTTAAAGACAAATTGAATGCAGTGAAAAGCCAGTAAAGTAGGTGATAAAGTGGATATTAATAGTAGGAGGTGATGTGAAACCAAAACCATGAAGGAGAGAGAACACAGGTATAGGGGGAGAGGTGTGGGTCAGAACAAAGTCAGCTTGTGGAGGAATACCAACATCTGTGTTCAAAGGGTACTGCTTAAAATGAGATGCTTCTGAATCATAATGAATAAAAATGAATAGAATCTGATTGCAAAGGAAAATGGCCAAGACAATAGGACTGTGGAGACAAAACAATGGATTTTGGTAAATACTATGTGAATTGTTTGTAAGATTGTCTCATGTGTCTGTTAGCTCAGAAAATACTCTTCAGCGTGAAAGAGGATAAAATGAATTGTGAAAATGATTTGTAAATAAAAGTGCTGAAGAGATTCAAGGCACGGTGTTATTCATGTATGGTATACCCAAATGAGCCATTATTCCTGTGAGGTTTTATTAACTTGTTTTTCTTTTAGGATCAAGCAATTAACAAAAAACGACAATACAGCACAATTACAAGAGCATTGAGGTGGGAATCAAGACGCTGGGTTTGAATTCTAGCTCCACAATTAACTAGCTGTGTGATACTAGGCAAGTCACTTAGGTTCTCTGAGCCTTAGATTCCCCATGTGTAAAAAGAATTTTCCAGATTACCTCTAAGGACACTCTTAGCTATAAAAGTTTATGATTCTCTGATTCTGTGTTGTCGAGCAGCTCAGTGGAAATTTCTTTGAAGGGGTCAAGATTTCCAAATGGGATTCTCTCACCCAGGGGCCCCTAATCTATCTGAAGAGATTACCTGAAGTTTTGATGCATAAGTGAATTAAGTGACCAGATTAATGGTTGGATGAATTAAATAAAAGCAATTTGAGAGCTTATAAGAGAAACCTGTTACTGGAGTCTGGTTGGACACTTGGTGTTAATTACGAGAAAAGAGATACTATTCATAGGATACTCTTCCTTTCTCTCCAGCTTCTTTTATGAATTTGCTTTTAAAAGTAGTCCTTTAGTTTTCCTTTTATAATCTTGTCTCTTTTGACCAAGTGTGGTTTCATGGACAGGAGACAATTTGAACTAATATTGAAAGAAGGGTAGAATTTAGACAAGTTTGGGAAGGGAAGGGAGGCCTTTCAGGTGGAAGGAATAGAACTTTGAAAGGCTTGAAATGGAATAATCATGTATTCATTCAGGACATATTTATTGAGCATCTATTCTTCCAGACCTGGCACTGTGTTAAACACCTGGGACTATTAAAGTGGCAATTCCTACTATCTAGAAAGGAGGACAGACGTCAGTCATATAATTACACAAATATATAATTTCATATTTTGGTGAATATTATGAAATAAGAGGATAGAGAGCCATGAGAGCAGATGGCAGGTGGACCTCGTGCTGTCTGGGGCAGGAGGTGACCAAAGAGCTTCCCTTCGGAAGGGCTATTTCTGTTGAGACCTGACGCAGGAGCAGCAGTTGGGTACATGCATGGAAAGAGGGAGAAGGTGCAGAGTGGAGGAAGGGCATTTTAGGCAGATGGGACAGCATGTGCAAAAGCCCTTGGACTTGAGAGTCCATGGCATGTTTGAGAAGCTAAAGAAGGCTAGTGTGGCTGCAACTTGGAAAATAAGGCGGATGGAGAGAATCCTGGAGGAAAAGGCAGGTGGGGAATGAGCACGGTGTCCCCCCTTTGACAGAGTGTAGACACTAACATCCTTATGAGCCAGTTTCTGTGTGCCCGATTGGAAGAAAGCATCTTTACTGTGGGGTGGGCACTGGGGCATCTGGGCGCAAGCATCGTCTATGCTTTGTGTGCTCAGATGGGCCTTTAGAGTCACCAGCACCTCTAGCAAGGAGTAGAACACTGACTTGGGAAACAAAAGGTTTTGCTTATTCAGATGTACATATGACCTCTGAATTGGAGGTCCAGTCGGGTGGATAAGCCTGAGGAGTCCTACAAAAGCCATGACAAAAATAAGGCTTGCTATGTTAGCAAACAGGGTCTAATGGAATTGCTTTCTGGCAAGTATGGTATCACCAGAACTACATGTTTTCCTCTCCCTTGGTCATAAAATTAAATGAAAACCCTGCCCAAGGGTGTCTCCTCATATCAAGTCCAGGATTCCAGTTGTCGTAGGCACCAAGAAATGATCACAAACCCCGCTTGTAGTCACCCTACACAGTTGAGACAGTGAAATGAGTTACCCCATCAGTAGCATCTGGTCCCTAACTATGCATCAGCCATTTTTGGTGTCAATCCCCCCTCTTCAAATTGGGACTAAAAATGCACCTCTCGGGGACAGTGGTGTAAAGAGAGTGTGATAGATATAGAGTGTCTTTCTGGAGGGTCCATTTCACTTGAAGATTTGTGAAGAAATTTATTTTTTTATTCTAAGCACAGATATAGAGTAGACTATAAAACATCCATGGAATTTTCTGGTGAAAATTAGAGACTTGAAAATGTTTGCCCTTATGTCAGACTGCTTAAGGTCAAACCTCCAGATTCCTGGTGGGATGCTTTATTCCCTTTGGCTGTTAGAGATGTTTTGATGAAAAACTTCGAGAAGCATTGAGTCTTAAACTGTTATAGGATATCCTGTGCTTTTCTCACCGACTTCTTAGAGTAATGAATTTTATGAACTTGCTTTTAAAAGTAGTCATTCATTTTTGCTGTTGTAATCTTGCCTCTTTTAGGTTTCAAGGGAGGATGTTTTGAAACTTGATAAACAAGTGTGTATCTGCTTACCCCTCTCTACTTTCATAGCCTTCACTCTCTCGGCGCATCTTTTTTTTTTTTTTTGCGGTACGCGGGCCTCTCACTGTTGTGGCCTCTCCCGTTGCGGAGCACAGGCTCTGGATGCACAGGCTCAGCAGCCATGGCTCACGGGCATGTGGGATCTTCCCGGACCGGAGCACGAACCCGTGTCCCCTGCATCGGCAGGCGGACCCTCAACCACTGCGCCACCAGGGAAGCACATCACGGTGCATCTTTAAGTCTTCATTTTATCCTCACACCTAGGCTCTTGCAGAGCTGTTTTCCCCTGTTCCTCTTGAATCCTTTACATGCCCTTATTCAGACCCCTTTCCATCTCTGCTCTTTCTCCTTTGAGATGTTAGACCAGTGTACACTGATCCATGGCCAGATGAGTTGTACTTTTGTAGGAGGACGAGATAATGTTTGTTTCTCCAACATCTTTTCTAATGTCTAGAAATCTTTGCCTTTGTTAGCTGCAGTGTTTTGGGGGGAACTTACCCTTCAGGCCAGCTCCTCTTCATCCGTTCTGACTCAGTCCCTGGCCTAGTGCCAAGCCCAGCAGACCTGACCACTCCTTCCTTTGAATCCTCCTAGCCCTCCTCTGCCTCTGTTGACAGGGGCTTCCTTGTGTCATGTTGCACTTACCTGTTGACACATCCATCTTCTCATCTAGAGATGAGGGAACCTTGTGTTCTTCACCTTTGTATCATCATACCTGGTAGTAAGCTTAGCACAGGCTAGTGCTCAATTGACATTAAATAGATTGAGTGAAATGGTTTGACTGAATTGATTACAGGAAGTATTTACAGTAATTTGGAGATTCTTTTATTCACTTGGTGGCATCCAATGTCAAAGAGTCAAGAAGCCCAATATAAGGGGCTGCATCTTATAATTCAGACTTTTAGAGATGGAATGGGAGGGACTTCAAGGTAAGGCTGCCAGACAAAATATAGGGCATGTAATTAAATCTGAATTTCAGGTAAATAACAACGTTTTAAAAATATAGGCATATCGGGCTTCCCTGGTGGCGCGGTAGTTGGGAGTCCGCCTGCCGATGGAGGGGACACGGGTTCGTGCCCCGGTGTGGGAGGATCCCACATGCCGCGGAGCGGCTGGGCCCGTGAGCCATGGCCGCTGAGGCTGCGCATCCGGAGCCTGTGCTCCGCAATGGGAGAGGCCACAACAGCGAGAGGCCCGTGTACTGCAAAAAAAAAAAAAATATATATATATATATATATACGTATATATATATATACGTATATATATATATAGGCATATCCCTGCTGTTACACAGGATGCACTTACACAAAAAAAAATGGTTTATTTTTTATCTGAAAATACAAATTCCCGTTCTGTATTTTTATTTGCTAAATCTGGCAGTCTTACTTCAAGGTCAAATAGTCCCACTGTCTCCTGCAGGCAGTTGTAGGTGTATGCTAGGATTCAGATCGCCAATTGGTGGTCCTCAGGCAGCACTTGGCCATCTGGATTAAGACACATCTTATTTGCCCTGCAGTATGTTTTGAATTTTTCAAGTTTTGCCAAAATTGAAAAAGATGGAGATTTCCCATAAAAAATCCGAATTTTCAGGTTCTCTTCAGGGTTCTAAAGCCTGACCACACTGGCTCAGCACTCCTGTCCAGCTAGGGAACAGCTAAGCCCATTTTTTGATGGAGCGTGAGCTCTCTGGACTCCCTGCTTCTCCCCAGCATTGTGGGGAAATTTCATCTGCCAAACATTATCAGGCTTGTATGGTGTTTTTCTTAGAGTTAAGAGGAAAGTGAAACATTTTTTGAACTCAGGTCTCTATTAAAAGCAGGAAAATAAAAGGTAGCCTTTTATCAAGTGTTTCAAGAAAAATGGGAAAAATCCTCTTGGATAAGCAAAGAAATTTCCTTAGTGCATTACGTGCCAGCAAAATGAGCCTGTCTAAAGAATACAAGTAGTGGTACTGCTTTCCTTATCCCTCCCTCACTTATTCACACAGTGAACTTTAGGGCATTTGAGTTCTCGATCTCCGCTAGAACGTACAGTCCCTGACAGCAGAGACTTTTTGTCTTTTTGGTTTACTGATGTATCCTAAACCCACAGAACAGTGCTCGGTTCTTAATAGACATTTGATCAATATTTGTTAAATGAAGGAATGGATGATGTAAACCATCTGAGAGAGGGAAAATCTTCGTGGCTAGAAATCTTCAAGAAGGGAAGAAAAATGTTGCCATCTCCAATAGGATGGCGTAACTAGGTGACTGTCTATGTCTTTTTATAAATATCTTTATGGTATAGATGCCTTATAACTCCTAAGGGCAAAGGAAAATGGTTACTGAGGACAGAAGTTCTTGTCTACATCTCCAGAGCTTAGAGGGACCTTGGATGCAATTGTTTCCCCTCGTTATCAAGAAAGGAGTCCTTTGGAGAACATCTGAGGAAGCAACCAGAGGCACAGGTTAGAAAGGACTCTTTGTTGCCATGTGACCTGGTTTCTCTTCTGCCTACCACTAATATTGCCACAACACGGGGGATTCTTCCTGCAACATTGCAGAAGCCAGCCAAGCCCTCCCACTTGCTCTGTGGCTACCAAGGAAAAAGGTGCAGAGACCTTATTTTGAGCAGAAACCAGTCTCATTTTTTTTTGAAGACCAAGATCGTCATGGCCATAGTTCAGTGGAATGCTACCTAAACTCCATGGGTTTTGAGCAAAAAATCAGGACAGTTACACACTAAGTGTGAATCTGCCTACAGGGGAGAGCTTTTATATAAATGTATTCCAAACCGTCCTTCCCTCTACATGGGAGATCTGCTGGCTCTAGGGAATCTGGCTGGAATACCAAAAGCTCCTATAAAATGTACAGTTTGTTGCCCCTTCTGATTATGTCTGGTTACTGCCATATGGTCTTTATGAATTCACAGTTATTCTTAGAAAATATCCTTAGGGGTGTGGTAAAAGGGCACAGGACAGAGAAATATAGGCAAGTGAGAGTTTGGTTTTCAACCACAGATTCAACAGTCTGGCCCTAAATAATACTTCTGGCCTTACAACTAAATGCCTAGGAGTGGAGACAAGAAAACAACAGAAAAATGTAGCCAGATCTGTCACTATTACTCCTGGTAGCAAGAGTAAGATGCCTGTATTAGTTTCCTAGGGCTGCTATAACAAAGTGTCACAAACTGGATGACTTGGAACAAGAGAATTCCATTGTCCCGCCATTCTGGAGGCTAGAAGTCTATAATGAAGGTGTTAGCGGGACCATGCTCCCTCTAAAACCTATAGGGGCGGCTTCGATTCTTCTTAGCTTTTGGTGATTTGCCAGAAGTCTTTGGCATCCCTTGGCTTGTAGATACATCACTAAAATTCTTTGTCTTCACATGGCCTTCTCTCTGGGTGTCTTCTCATTGTCTCCCCTCTGTGTCTGTCTATGTGTCCAAATTTCTCCTTATGACAATATCAGTCATATTGGATTAAGGCCCATCCTGACCTTATTTTAACTTGATCATCTTCAAAGACCTTATTTCCAAATAAGGTCACATTCTGAGATACTGGGGGTTAGGACTTAGCCAGATCTTTTTTTGGGGGGTGGGGCATAATTCAACCCATAACCTCCTAATGCAGTCGTATTATTCTTTGAACTTAAGCTTTCCAGATACAACTTGTTGTTCTTCCTGTGGAATATTACATTGATTAAATTGCCTCTTTAGTTTTTCAGCTATCAGATGCTTTTCCCTGGCAGGCTGATATAATTAAGGAATGAATAACTGAATCAATAAGGAAAAGAACGTGCTCTTTCATATTTTCCAGCTGTTCCGATGATTCATTTAGGGCGCTGCGTGTGCATGTCACTGCTGAGTGCGTGCTTGTTAAGAGAGATGAGACCATGACATATAGTGGAAGAAGGGAGAGAAGGGGGTCTGGATTGTTCTTTGGTAAAAGTCCAAGAATGACATCCTTGAAGGGAGGGGACATCGTAAGGCAGTATATGGAGGAGAACACCGTCTCATGTGTGACTTTGTGTAAACAAGAAACGTTTTAAACATGTTTATTGTTTGGAAAATACATTTTATTTTAATGTTGCATGAAACACTTTGGGTTGAAGCCATGCAGGACTATATAAACACTGCGTGAGCTAATACATTTTCTGTCCAAGGAAGGATTCATTCACCGCTATCCATGATAATAACCTCTGTGAAATACCATTTTATGGAAAGTCCCATGTTGCTTTGTCTAATTCCAGTTCCCCGGTGGAAAAATTGCAAGTTTAATTCTTGGTCTTTTAAAGGATAGATAAATATAACATGTACATTATAAAAAGAAAATTATTGTTACATAAATTTAAATAGAATAAACCATAGGCTACTATTACTATTGAAGTATAATATATATCTATTGTAAAGAAATCTAAAAATAATGGGAAGCTTTAAAAAGTATATAAATTACCCATCATTCCACAATTCAGAGATAACCACTACTAATGTTTTGACATATTCTCTTCTAATATATTTCAAGTTATGCAATACTTTAAATAAAATTAGCATCGATATGTGCATGGTTTGTAACATATTTTTAAATAAATAATATATAATGAACATTTTCATACCATTAAACAATCTTCTAGCACTTTCTGTTGAGTGATTTCCTATGTGCTTTGTTTCTATTTCAGTGTCAGAGCTTTCATTTTTTAAATTACTAAAGTAATACATGTTCACAATAATTTTTTAAAAATCCCAAAAACTGAAAGAAGAAAATATCCATTGCCCACAATCTTACCATTGCAGAGATAAACAGTATTAATATTATGACATATAATGCATGGCAGTGTAATTGTCTGGATTTCTATCTTTTACTATCCACGGTATTTTTAACCTTTGTAATCCGGGCACTTAGTTCAGTGCTTAAAGCATAGTAGTTGTTTGATGTACTTTTAGAGAATGAATGAATGGATGGATGGATAGATGGAGAGGCTGCAAAGATTCAGCTTGTGGGAGAATACAATTCATTTCAGACTCAGCAACTTACTGTAGATTGAGAGACAAGATAGCTAACCCAAGGCCCTTAATGAATAGGAGCCTACTCTTTCTGTTCATCTGAACCAGCCTCCAGGCAGAGAATTCAATTTGATTTTTCTCTCATCAGTCAAACTGAAAAGCTGAAAAAGCAAAACCAGAGACAGGGAGGCAGGAAGTGGAACAGGCTTGGATGCATAGATCGGCACTGAGCTCTAGTTGTTTCTGTTGGGAAGAGCATGGGATGAGAGGAGCCGTGCTTCTCCCAGCAGTGCGCCCGAGCAGGAGCTGTGGTGGGTGGCGTTCTGCCACGACAAGCAGCCTCCATGATTGGAGGGTCTGATGATTTCCCTGGCGGATTCAGGGGTCGGTGTGACCCTCAAGGTTTTTGCCTGACCTGTTGCTAGAGTTTGCAGCAGAGGAAGACACAGTCTTCCTCTCCTGGTTTTATTTGAAGGAATTTGGGGTTCTGTTTGCTCAGATTGGAAGCAGGGCCGACAGAGAGTCTGATTGATATCTCTGGGTTATAGAAGGCACCAACCAAAGTCTCTCCTATATTTAATTGAGAAACATCTGTCTTAAGTCTCAGCATATGCCATGGGAAAGAAAGTGATCTATTTCTTAAAACCCTGCATGGAATACTCAGTTCTTGCAATAAATTATGTGGATAAATTCTTCCCATATGGGATGGTCTGGTCCTCACAAACCCTCTCCTTCCTCCCAAGCCCCTCTCCAATATAAATGTACATACAGAGAGATATAAAAACATCTGCAAATAGATAGGTGGATGGATGAATAGGGAGACAGACAGACAGACAGCCTCCAACTGCTTTTGGCCAGCAACTGTTATCACATCCCTCCTTTCTCTTAGAAGCGCCCCCAAAGCCAAGCTCAAGACCTTAGCCGTATTAACACCTTTCTCCACATTGTCTCTTCCACCCAGGAAGATCTCAATCCACCTTCTCTCTGGTCCACACCACCTATTTCCAAAGGCCTAGCTCAAAATATATTTCTTCAGGAAGCCTCATTGTTCCATTTTTACCCCAGTTTATCTTTCCCATCTCTCACCTCCTGGAGCCTTAGCCTTTGCCCCATTTTCCCGTTTGATGTGGTGGACCTGTATGTATATTTGAGGGTCAGAGTAGTTTTGCCTATTTTTCCCATGTGCAGAGTTGGACACACATAGTAGTTGGTACTTACTCATGGAGTAAGAGCCTGGTCTGAATAAATACTGTGAGAGTTGGTGGAGTTGATGTGTTGTAGTATAAACCTGGCATCTGCTAAATCAGCATAGACATCCTGGTTTTCCATACGGCTGCTATAGTCACTTTGTAGAACTGAGCATTGATGTCTTCATCTATAAAGTCGAAATGCTAATATATCTCTTTAACTACCTTTTAGATTATTTTGAGTTATATGTATGTGTGTGTGTGTGTGTGTGTGTGTGTATATGTGTATATATATATATATATATATATATATATATATATATATACGACCGCACACAAACATATCTGTTATTTACTGGACAAAAAAGAGACTTTAAAAAACGTAGTTCACTCATGGTGCCAATGTTCAGTAATATTTCCTGAATGAAACTGATGTATTGGATGTATATTGAATTAGAAGACCCCATGATAAGCATAGCACAGTCATATTCATGTATTTGGATAGAATGGATGCCTACTTGAGTGCATTAGGCGCTCTGATGGATTGGAATGTTCATCTCCAGAAGGGTGACACGTGTATTTCGGTTAAACAGTGTCCCTTGATACTTATGCTCTCCTCACTTCCTTGTTTTGCAGCTCTACAGCTCCATGGACTTCGGGAGACGGTGGCAACTCATGCATGAACGCATCACACCCAACAGGTTTTACTGGTAAGCCCCATCCTCGGTCTCACCACCCTCTTGGATAAGGAATTATCAGACAACATAGCACTCGGGACAATTCTGGACACCTTCAGCACTTGAGGTCATGTGTGTCCTAGCCCTTTGCTACTCAGAGTTTGGTTCACAGACCAGCAGCATCCGCATCACCTGGGAACTTGTTAGAAGCGCACAATCTCAGGCCCCACTAAGACTTCCTGAGAAAGACTCTGCTTGTAGCATAATCCCTGGTGATTTATGGGCTGGAGAGCTCCATGAGGAGGTCATGATGGGGTGCTCTTAGCTATGTACTAGTCTCCCTTCTTTTTGGAAAATAGTAGATATTTCATGAACCTATTCTAAAAGCAGTATTCCGAAAACATAGTCTGAAGAACATTAGTTCCACACAGTGGTTCTCCTTCCAAAGGCATTTCTGTGGTCACATAATTTTAGGTAACGGTTATCTAACTCTGCCCTCCTGGAGACTCAGGATTCACGTTAGGATATTGAAGACTCTGGAGAAGCCCAGAGGGAGGGAAGCTGCCAAACACAAAGTTACTGATTCCCAAACTCATTTCACTCCAGAATCCCTTTCTCACGTCACACCTGAATCCTTCAGAGCCACTTCTGTGGAGCACATTTTGAAAAACTTCTTTAAGAGTGAATATGTGTTTAAGATGAAGAATTAGCCCTTCCTCCAATCAGAAAATGTCATTCTTTTCTAATTGAAAAATACTTCATTAACTATATATTATGTTGTAAATTTTCGTTGGTATTATCAGGGAGAACAGATGTACTCTTGTACAAGGGGCAGGTGTTGTTATTAATTGGTATTTTTTAAATACATGCGTACTGTTGTTACCTCGGTTGTAGCAAAGTAAACTTGGTTTGATATAATTTTACGTTTTACTCTTCCTTGCTCCATGAAATGCTTCTTAGTTGTACCTCGCTTTCATTGCGGCAGAAGTGATGGCCAAATATATGTAGGGAGCATACACCAGAGTGTATAATATGCTTAAGTATGTGCTTAATTAAAAGCAGAAAAAAATTAACAGTATTTGAAAGTAGTACCTCTTCCATGTCTCATTTTAAATACCTTAGTCAGTCCCTTAAGAAGTCACAAGATGGCCATTTATGCCTTCCACAATGTGGGGGTGGTGTGTGGGTGGGTGGTGGTCATGTAGGTATATGTATCCCTGTATGTCTATACAACCATACCAACATCTTTGGAAGCAGCGTTTTCACCCAGTCCCCTCTGCACCTATAGAACTTTGTCCAGAATTAAAATGATGATTGCTGAAGCACACTGTGAAAATCAACCGTGTCGTATTATACACAAAGTACTGGGAGAACAAAGGGAATTGGGATCACTGCTTTTGACTCAATACCTTGGCTATGCCCAGTTATTTTTCCCTTTTCAGACCAACTATTATTTGGTCTGTAACTAGTATTACAATGATTATTTGGTCGTATTTAGAATTGTATTAAGATTTTTTTTCAATAGACTAAGGCGGAAAAAGGAAGTATTTGTTTTTCTGATGTTCTAGCTATATAACTACTGCCTGTTTGCTTTTTGCCAGTTTCTCAGTGCGCCAACACTCAGAAGTCCCTCAAAAAGAAAAAAGTAGCCCTCTGCTATTTCTGGAACAAACTCTTGAGATGGTAAGGCAGTTAGCCGACTAGGAAATCACGTTGACGGAGAAGGAAAGTACAGTAGACTGGATAAGACTTGTCATTGTTTCTGAAGGAAACTAAGTTAAGTGGATGAAGGGCAGCATTTTCCTTTGTTTTGCAAAGAGCAAGAAGAGAATGTTCCAGTTGCGGTCTGCCTTCCCCCTTCCTTTGTATAGCAGAAAGAATAAATCCCCAGGTCCTGGCAATTGCATTTCACCTCTTCTCCACTCTGTGCTTCTTTCGTATATGCCCCCATGGGGAAATATAAAAGTTAGTGCCTGTGCTGGCTAGCCAAGTGGTAGCTGAAAATTCCATTTTTGTGTTATCACTTCTCCGTTTCTGATGTATAATTGCTGTGATCATTCTTTTAGGTGCCGTAGGAGTTGCAGAGGAAGAGCTCCTTTTACACAGACCTTCTTTTAATTTTCCCCAATGACAGAATTCATGGCTGTTGAAAGCGCTTATGTTGGAGAGACATGGCTTGTATGGGTTAGGAGTGGAAATATCGACAGGGCACCTCCTTGAGGAAAGACAGAGTGTGCATTTCTCAGGGTGTAGGGCACAGCTTTGGTTGAGAGAGCGCCTCTCCAAGCTCTGGTTTCCGCATCTGTGCAATGGGAACAATATTCTTCTTGTCAGTTTCATGTGCTTCTTGAAAGGACCAGATATAATCCTTTCGGAACAGGACTCTTGGCAATTTCGTTTCACCATTTCAGATTTTTAATTTGTAAGTTATGTGTTAAATACTATGTTTACCAGTAGTTCTGAAGACTGTGACACATAAGTGATTTGTCATTTTTCTGGAATGCAAATTTGAATCCCATTCCCAGTGAGACTGTTTACCTGTGGACATCTGATAACAATCGAATGGGTCTAATTTACTGCCAAGAATCCACATCTCAACCTAACTTTATTGTCCTCACTCTTTCTGGAGTCATAATTCTTCTGACATGGTAAAAACAAAACAGATCAACAACCCAAAGCCCTACAGCTGCTTCTTTGGGAGGGTTGCTGCAGGGTGAAGTGGTATTCGGGACGGTGGGGACGCACTGGGGACAGGGCAGTCATGCCAAAAACAAGACATTGAAATAAAAGACTCTTATCTTGCGATATGTAGACAAATAGAGTGAACATGCTAACCAGACAAAATATTGTCCAAATATTGTTATCTATAATTTGGAGATTTTCAAATGTCTAGGGATAGAGCCTTCACGAATGCTAGGTTTCTTCTCCCCTGTCGCCCTCAGTTGACGGAAAGTAGCAACCTAGAAGGGACTTGGGGGGAAGAACACTGTGATTCAGAAAAGATTTCTGCCAAGTGTGCTGGAGAAGAATCGACCATCTCCAGTGATGATCAATGTGTAATGGCTGTGAAAATGCACAGCTATCATGATCCATTTCCTCCTTAGTGCCCCACAGTGCCTGTGGGTTAGACAGGGCATGGGGCATAATATTCATTAGCATCAATCTTGAAAGCTTCATCTAGAGATACAATTTTCTTTATGAATTCCAGATGTTCTAATGCCATCAAGAGAGGTCACCTAGGAATCTTACACCATGGAGTGACTGGGCCATCAAACTCATGCCCTGAGAATCAGACTGACGTGAACACTCGTTTATATGCAACCTTTTCACTCATTTGATACCTGGTTAACAGGCAGATTACGCTCGCATTCATCACCCCAACTGTTTTAGCAATTTTAGTTTGCACGGAGAGTACAGGAGTGGCTAAGTAGCCTAACGTAATCTTTCTCTAGTCTCTCCTTGGGCAGAGCTATTGTAGGGAAAAAGTGGGGATTTTTGTTTTTGGTTTTTGTTTTAATATCCTACTGAGCTACAAATGAATAGTATTTCCACCCTTCCATTGGAAGATACTTAACAGGCAGGCCCATTCTGCTGTGGGAAGATTGTTTCCGCTGCACATCCAATATGAACACTTGTGACGGTTCACAGCTTTGCCTCTGCAGCCCCTCACCCTCTGGAGGTGTTCACCCTCTTCTGGCCTCTTTTTCATTGAGGGAGCGGGCATCCTAGGCCTTGCTGAGTTCTCTGTGTAACTGGACTGGCCTCTAAGTGCCTCTGATCCCTGATCATTTGGTCGTACCTTATCTTGAAGGAGAGATAGAATGTGTCCTATGTCTCTTCCTTACTAACTTCCCCTTAATTGTTCTCTCTCCTGAAAGATCAGGGTCCATTTCTTCTTCCTTGCTGTCACTGCAGGAGAGTGTTCTGGTAAAGTAATACACACTAAGGTGCCAGGAACTTAAACTCTTACCTCTTTTCTGGAGTATTTGGGTTGCAAAATAGACTGGTTTTTAGATTTTAAAAACCTTATAGGAATCAACAGATGTAGAACAAGTTGTAGATTAGCCCACTTTAAGGGGCTCATGGAGAGAGTCCCTTGTGGACAGCTCTTCTGAGCTGTTGTGATGCCTGGTTGCAGGCTGGAGTGGCTGGTGTGTAGGGACAGTCGGGATGGGCTCTATTGTCCTTTGATTAAGGTCGGCTTACTCACTGTAGATTTCTAGCGATGGTTCTGCCAGCAGCTTCTTTTCTCTTCTTTTAGAAAGGTCATGAGGGAGGGTAGGGAGAATGGAAAAGCAAAACGTGTCCTCCCTGGTGTGTATAGATAGGAGATCCTAGGAAAATATCTTTTAAAGGAGAAAGGAAGGATATGGACTAAAAAACCCTTTCATTGCAATATTTCCTTTCCAATCTTCCATCGTTCTTGTTTTTCCCAGTCCCTTTCTGTGTGCCTGTGCTCTTTAATGTGTAGCCTAAACATATTGCCTGTGAATTTGTATAATCTCCCTTCTCCCCTCTTCATATGCGGTTGTAACAATTTTTATGTTATTATAAAATCTTTATAGCCATCATTTTAATTGTCTATGCAACTCTTCGTTATGTAAAGATACATACTGTATTACTCTATTTTTATTGGACATTGGAAATGTTCCTAGTTTTCACTATCATAAATAACAGTTTGGTTAATATTTTATGTATATTTCCTTAATATCTAGGATTGTTTTCTCGGACCAGTGTCCTGGGTAGCCCAAATAAAAATTTATGTTTTCCCCAGTCTCAACAGAGTGTCACGTTCAAGTGGTATGACCCAAATTCAACACTGAAAGCATTTTAGAGCAATGTAGGTTTTCACTAAACATTTTCTTGAAGAGGGTTGCAAAGAAGCATTATATCACACACCACACAGTGAGTCTTTCTAAAACTATCCTTTGCCCATATCTGTCTCTCCAAGATCTTGATCGTCATGGTAGTTACCTTGTCAACTTTTCCTTCTCTTTCCATGGGTTCTAAAACTATTCTCAGTCACAGAGATTTATTGTCCACAGAACATCCCCTTCCAGAGCACCCCTCTATCCCCACACACCTTCCTCCCCAAGTATCGTAAGCTTTTCTTATATAGAATGACCTACCCTCTCTCCTCTACCTCACCATCTATCACTCTCGCCCTACCCCCCAGGAAATCAATCTTTGTTTGCTGTATATCCCTTAGAACATGTAGGAGGGGAAATTGGTGATTGTTAGTGTTTAATGACTTTGTTCTAATTACCACTGAAAGGAGAATAATAACCTCAGAATATGTTCATTTGAGTATCTTTGACACCTGTCATTAGAGATATCAATTTTGTGCTATTGTATATTCACACCTGTGCAAGTATGAGTATTTATGCTAATACTTACTTCATTCTTGTGGCAGGCAGCTTCCGAAATGGCCCCCAATGACCTCTGTCTTCTGGAGACCATGCCATTGTATAGTCCCCTCCCTTTGAGTTTGGGCTGCATTTAGCGACTAGCTTCTAGTGACTTGAATGTGGCACAGGTGATAAGATGTCACTTCGGAGATTTGGCTATCAAGGGACAATGGTTTTTGTCTTAGGTGCATTCTTGTAATTGCTTTGTGAGCTGCCCAATGGAGAGGCCCATGTGACAAGAAACTGAGGGAGGTTAGAGTCAGTAGTCAGTGGGGAACTAAGGGCCTCAGGCCAACAGCTTGGTTCCAATGAGGAACAACCGAATCCTGCCAACAATCATGTGAGTGAGCTTGGAGGCAGGTCCTTCTCTAGTCAAGCCTTCAGGTGAGTCTGCAGCCCTGGCCAGCACATCTATTGGAGGCTTGTGAGAGACCCTGAGACACAGGCACCCAGTTGAGTCATGCCCAGATTCCTGACACATAGGAACAGTGAGATGATAAATATTTGCTGTTTTTAGCTGCTAAGTTTTTTAGTGAGGTTTTCTGAACTTGTTTCATTCTATTCTATTCTGTTTTACATTTTGATGGGCAGGATTTTGCTTTGTGAGAATAATGTTTATTGCCTGTGTGTGTGTGTGTGTGTGTGTGTGTGCGCGCGCGCGTGTGCGTGCACATGAGCCAAGTGTGCACATTCCTGTTCAGAGAAGTGCTCATTTCCCTTACAAAAATCCCAAATATCTGAGTCCTAGACTTACCCAGCTTAGCCTAGTAGCAGCTGTGAGGGTGGACCAATAGGGCAGAGAAGCAGGAAGTGAAAATGGGGCATGATTACCTTGAGATAATGTGGCTGGGTGAACCCTCTTACACCTTCACTTCAGTTTAAACTCTGTAGATCTTACCTGTTCTGGAATGGGTTCTGTTTTGCTTCAAGGATGGGCTCCTAAACTGTGGTTCCAGAAGAACTACATGGCGTGCCACCCTTTGGCTATTAATACATTATCCGTGACAGAGACAGAGTTAAGGAACAGGCAGAGTGATTTGAGATTGCTTCCTGGAAAGTCAAGGTCTTTTCAAACAAAGTTAACATTATTGGGTGAATTTTTGAAGCTGCATCTGCGATTTTGCAAACACAGTCACTTGCAATCTCAAATAATGGGATTTAGGCATCGACCTCGTGGAAGGAATCAGGTTTAGAGGCCCTTTGCGAACCAGGGTATGCCACAAATAATATTTGATTCAACTTTCCCTTACATTTTTTAAATGGTGTAGCAATTTAAAAATACATTCAAAATAATACATGCAGCGTCAGGAGGGGAGATGTGAAAGCTCAGCTTGCAAGCGGAAATCAGTTCTCCTTTGCTGAGGGGGCCACCCATATGCTGCATGTCTGGTTGCATATCATGGCCTTGGAAGAGCTGCCTTAATGTCGAAAGCAAATGCAGTGTTCGAAAGCTACATGTGGTCGTCAATCCAGTGCGCTGAGGAAAACAGAACACTCACCTCTTTGGTTGAAGTCAAGACCTGTTGGACTCACGTGGTGATCATGCTTAGCATAGATGAGTTCTACAAAGGAGGGGACATAAGGGGACATAAGTAGCTGTAGACTTAAGTGAATTCTTTACTGTGAAGGGAAGGCATCATATTTGACCCTGCCTTGGGAAATCTGAAAAGATTTCTGTGTGTCAAAAAGAATTCAGAGATAGCCACATCCACTCACCTAATTCAGTGTAAGAAAAATTCCAAGATACAAATGGAAACACCATTTCTTCTTTCCCCAGCTTTTTGGCTGGTTTCTCTGGAGTTAGAGACACATGGTTTCCAAATGCTTATTCCACTCTGATGATTCTGTGAAGGACATGAGAAGTAGTCCTTCAGCTCAGAGACAGACAAATCTCACTAATAAACTTCCAGAGGGGAGCAAATTTGATTGTTCTCAGTGGGTGAGATTTCAGAGGTTATTGTCCTTTGGGGAGGGGTCAGGAGAGGCCCACGTGGAGTAAAGCACTTTGACTGCTCTAGTCTTCCTGAAACTCAGATTGCCTAAATGGCAATGGCTTGTTCCCTACATAAAGAAGTGGGGACATTGAATACATTGATAGTAGTGAGCTGGGCTTAGTAGCCTTGACTAGGGAATCTGAGAATTGGAGGGTCAGGGAGAGGCCTAGAGAGAGAAGAAAGAGAAGGATATTGAGCTGAGCAGCCCAAGGAGAAAGCATCCAGCCGAAGGCTCAGAGGCTGTTTAACACATAGATTGGATACAGGGTTGCAGGCATGCGGAATCACCCTTTTTCTTGTTGAGGAAATCTAAGGGTGCTCTGCCCCATTTTGGGTTGGGGCGTATATTAATCTGCTTAGGCTGCCATTACAAACTGCCACAGACTGGGTGGCATCAACAGTAGAAGTGTATTTTTTCCCACTTCCGGAGGCTGGAAGTACGAGTTCAGGCTGCCAGCATGGTTGGTTTCTGGAGAGGACTCTCTTCTTGGCTTGTAGATGGCCACCTTTTTGCTGTGTCCTCACATGGTGGAGAGGAAAGGCTAGCTCTCTGGTGTTTCCTCTTATAAGGATGCTAATGTGATCATGGGGACTCCACCGTGATGACTTTATCTAAACCTAATTACTCCCCAAAGGTCTCATCTCCAGATACCATTGCCTTGGGGGTTAAAGCTTCAACATATGAATGGTGGGGGGTGGGGGGTGCGGACAGGGGGCGGACAGGCACAATTCAGTCCATAGCAGGGTGTAAAGCAGGGAAGACCTTAAGAAGAAATGCAAACTTGCCAGAGAACTTCTCACCAAGAAGAGTCCTGGAGCAGAAGTGTCTGAGGCTTGTAGGAAAAGATGGAGAGGCAATGCTAAAACTACAAAAATAATTTTTAAAAGACACAAACACAATTTAACTACTTTTTTTCTGGTTGTAGAGTCAATACAAGCTTATTGTATACGTTCAAGGAAAGGCAGGAAAATAAAAAGAAAATAATTCCTTCTAATTTCACTGCCCAGAAAACACCACTTAAAAAATCAAGTACTTCTTCATAGACTTTTTCCCCTATTATAATATAGTATAATTTTCAATATATTTAAGTTTTTATTACAATTGAGGTCATGCTGTTTATAAAATTTTGTATCTTTTTAAAACATACTTGAATCTCTTCCTGTACCATTCTCTACACTCTCTAAACACAATTTAAAACTTGCATTACTTACATTGTATCTTAATGGGTGGCTATATAATAATTTAATCACTCTACTATTATTTTATATTGATCTTGCTTCTGCACTTTTACTATTAAGGAAGGCAGTGGAATGTTGTTTTGAAAACCTTTAAGTAATTACCTTTTCAAGGTCTGATTATTATAATTTTTAAGGATAGACTACCAAAACAATATGTATATATATAAATATTAGCATGCCAAATTGTTCTCTGGAAAGTTTATACCAATTTGCACTCCAACTAGTGAAATACCATTTCACTGCACCTCATAAAAATTTAATTTAAAAAAGTAATCTAGTTTAATATGCAAAAATGGATTTTCCTTGTTTTAATTTGCATTTCTTATCAGACTGGTGAGCTTAGACATATATTTATTAGCCATTGTATTTCTTTTATGTGACCATCTGTTTTTGCTTCTTCTTTATTATGGGCATTTTTATATGGTCTCATTTTGTTTCAATATTGTCTCCAGTTTGTTCTTTGGATTTTAATTGCCTTATGATATCAAACATACTTTTTACTTAAAAAAAATGATCAAATCTTTTTATTTTTCCTGTTATAATGTCTTCTATTACTTTATGTTTAAATCGTGCCCTCAACCTGTGGTCATGTAAATATTAGCTGAAGTTTTCTGATTTGTAATGCTTCTTTACTAAATAGTATATATAATATGTATATATTATATATTAGATTATATATATTAAAGACTGTGCATTCTCCTATATTATGCTTCAGAAATCTCATATTGATAGTTGTCTATTTCCTCTTGTGACTATAATTTAATCATTTTTATAATTTAATAATTTTATCCACACTTATTGATATTTTTAGGTTTTATAGGATTTTTATTTTTTTAAGTAATTAAAATCCAGTGAACATCTTCCCACCTAATTCTGTGCCCATATTTCTGACTGTTTCCTCTGATGGTTTCCTGCAGGAGAAACTCTGGTCGGAAGTTAGGGACCGTTGATGTTGGTAGCGTTTGTCAGCAGCCTTTATTCTGCTGGATTGGTCAGTCCTCTGTGCCCTGAGCCAGACCAGACTGTGTTTAATTATTGTTTATAACACAACATAGTGCCTGGCTGGGCAAGTCTCCTCTCCTGCAAAACATAACAAAACAAAAAAACAAAAATAGAACCTTTTCTTCTTTTTCCAAATATTCTTGACTTATCTTACTCATTTGTTCATCCAGATAAATTTTTTTTTTTTGCGGTACGCGGGCCTCTCACTGTTGTGGCCTCTCCCGTTGCGGAGCACAGGCTCCGGACGCACAGGCTCAGTGGCCATGGCTCACGGGCGCAGCCGCTCCGCGGCACGTGGGATCTTCCCGGACCGGGGCACGAACCCGTGTCCCCTGCATCGGCAGGCAGACTCTCCACCACTGCGCCACCGGGGAAACCCCATCCAGATAAATTTGAAATAACTTCGTCATTTTTCAAAATGTCCCTCGTTCCCCCTCCCTATAAAGCAACTATTTAGATTCTTGATTAGAATTGCAGCAAAGCTGTAAATTCATTTGGCAAGAACTGAATAGTTTCAATATCCAGTTTTCATTTTTGGCCATATGGTTTGTCTCTCCTTTTTCACTATTTCTTTGTTCCTCAGTAAAAGTTGTATCGTTTTCTTTATACCAGTCTTACACATTTCTAGTTAATATTATTTCTAGGAATTGTTACTTTTGGTGCTATTGTAAGTAAAGATATTTTGTACATAACATCTTTCTTCAGATTGGCATGACCGAATTGGATAGCCATGAGGTGTATTTGTAATTTGCCTACATGCACATATAGTTGGTGCCCTAAGATTCTTTTGTTTTTCTTTTAAATGTTGAGTTTTTAAAATAAATTTATTTATTTAGGCTGCGCTGGGTCTTAGTTGCGGCATACGGGATCTTTAGTTGCAGCGTGTGGACTCTTAGTTGCGGCA